>NC_079136.1:9197928-9507229 GCF_945859705.1 Episyrphus balteatus | reverse complement strand
AAATGCAGTTTTTCTGAAAATTGATGTATTTAGGGTAACCACTTGAAATTAGTCGCATCCTGTAGCGGTGGACTCCCTGATAACAAAAATACCCATGGCAGACATTTTGAGTGTGGCCAAACCCTCGGCAGACGGTTTTGAAAATGCAGTTTTTCTGAAAATTGATTTATTTTACTTTTTCACATAACTCGCGTATTATTGGACCTAGCAGAAAAAATTGTATAGCAATCTTAAAGATAATTGAATTTCCTACAGAATATGTTAAATAAGTTTTTTCGATTAAACCTTCGGTTTAAGAGTTAGCGTGGTTTTTTTGAAGCAAGTCAAAGGGTGATTTTCTTATTTTCGTCATATCTCTTTTATTTGAGCTTTTTTAAAAATTAATTTGAAGTAAAAGTTGTAGATCTTTTTATTACCTTCATTTATTACATTAACGGTTTTTCGATTTGACAGACCGTTTTCGATCTGTAGGAAAAAAACTTCAAAAAGTTTGCAATTTTTTATATTGGAAAAAGGTTCTACATAGTACAGGGTAATTTGCGATAGATGTAACAAAAAACCTAGGCGTGTAGGTTGCACTCAGGCAAGAAAAAAATTGTATAGTTTTAGGCGGGGAGGGGCAAAAAGATTGCAATTTTTTATATAGGAAATATCTATATAAAAAATTGCAAACTTTTTGAAGTTTTTTTCCTACAGATCGAAAACGGTCTGTCAAATCGAAAAACCGTTAATGTAATAAATGAAGGTAATAAAAAGATCTACAACTTTTACTTCAAATTAATTTTTAAAAAAGCTCAAATAAAAGAGATATGACGAAAATAAGAAAATCACCCTTTGACTTGCTTCAAAAAAACCACGCTAACTCTTAAACCGAAGGTTTAATCGAAAAAACTTATTTAACATATTCTGTAGGAAATTCAATTATCTTTAAGATTGCTATACAATTTTTTCTGCTAGGTCCAATAATACGCGAGTTATGTGAAAAAGTAAAATAAATCAATTTTCAGAAAAACTGCATTTTCAAAACCGTCTGCCGAGGGTTTGGCCACACTCAAAATGTCTGCCATGGGTATTTTTGTTATCAGGGAGTCCACCGCTACAGGATGCGACTAATTTCAAGTGGTTACCCTAAATACATCAATTTTCAGAAAAACTGCATTTTCAAAACCGTCTGCCGGGGGTTTGGCCACACTCAAAATGTCTGCCATGGGTATTTTTGTTATCTGGGAGTCCACCGCTACAGGATGCGACTAATTTCAAGTGGTTACCCTAAATAAATCAATTTTCAGAAAAACTGCATTTTCAAAACCGTCTGCCGAGGGTTTGGCCACACTCAAAATGTCTGCCATGGGTATTTTTGTTATCAGGGAGTCCACCGCTACAGGATGCGATTAATTTTAGGTGGTTACCCCAAAGTCTAAAAACGCCAAAAAAAACGCATTTTCGGGACAGTCTGCCGGGGCTTTGGCCGCACTTAAAATGTCTGCCATTGGTATATTTGTTATCAGTGAGTATGTGGCGTTGGTTATCAATAAATTTTAAGTGGTTACCCTCACTAAATCGATTTTCAGAAAAATGGTACTTTTGATGCGCTTTTTCTCGACAACGGCCCAAATAAATGCAGGCAGACTAAGGTATTCGTCATCACCATGACCCACGCTACCTCTGACATTCATATGAATCGGTTACCTCTCACGCAAGAAATCTGCTCCCGGCTCTCGGTCTATTTGGGATGTTGAAAATTGCAACGTCAAGTGAGTTTGATATCGTCAAAAAATAAAAAAGCGAAAAATTTGTTGAAGTAGATCAATTGGGTGGATGCCATCACAAAATATCCATAAAAACTGATAGGCGAATACAGAGTTTTTTGATAAAAGATCCTTTTGCGACTTCTTAAACGATTTGTGAGGAGCTTAATCTGTCTTCAACATCAAGTACAGTAAGAAAGGGTTTGATAGGTTTGGTCTTTATGTCTTTCGGCTCGGAAAAAGGCCATTTCATTATACTAAGCATTGTCTAAAAAGGTAGGCAATTAAAGGATCTTAAGAAAAGAAACACTTTAAATTTAAAATAAAAATACTTCATCACGGTTGTATTTACAAAAAACATCTGAGTTGCTCGATAACAAAACGGAAAAATATTCTTTTCAGTTATAAAAGCGATTTTAGCTTGTTTTATTCCCATTGTGAAATGGCGCAAACATGGTGATTTTTGAAACCAAAAAAATATGCTCCCTATTGTGAAGCACAGCAGAGGATCAGTGATGGTTTGCGTTTTTTCAGCTGCAGGCTCTAGCAGGTTACAATAAATCAACGAAATTATGGATCATTTCCAGAATAGAGAGATGTTGGAGTCGAAAATGGCTCTATTAAAGGAGAAAGAAATGCCTTTGCGTCGCCTCTTTCTGCAAGTTATGATGCCAAAAATTCTTAAAAGCTCATTAAACCGTAGTTTGGGGCAGACAATACTCCTGGCTTAAAATAGCCGTAATAATTAGTCGACTTGAACCTGATTAAAAATTTGTGGGCCATCTTTAAGTGACGGGTAGAAAAGAAAAAGCACACCTCAGCAACTACCGTACTTGTAGCTTTGAAAAATAACTGGGAGCATATTTATAGTCTTATTTTATTTAATTTGGATTAGTCGAAGTGTCGTTGGTACCAAGCAGTCTTTAAAAAGAAAGGTTACTGAACAAAATATTAACTTTGAAAATTAACATTAAAAAATCCGGTTAGTTTTTCACAGCTGAAATTCTGACATTACTTAATTTTTCAATTTTTTAAATTTTTAAGTGTATTAAAGATCATTTTTTTCTGTTGAAATTGCTTAACTGATATATTAACGATCTAGAAAAAATATTAAAACAATATTTTGATCCAGTTTTGTGTTATAAAATTTCATTTGATGAAAATGACCAAAAAATCCGGAATGTTTTTAGCAGCACTGTATATAATTCTCCTGTGCGTTTGTTTGTGAGCCTACTCCTTCTAAACGACTGGACAGATTTTTCTGAAATTTGGTGGGTGTGATAAGGTCCATCAGAGACAGGTTTTATTTCATAATTGGACCCGGTAGGTGGCGCTGTTGTCGAGTTGTAGGAAAATTGCATATTCTGAACGAACGACTGGACAGATTTTTGTGAAATTTTGTGTATGTGATAAAGTCCATCCGAGACAGGATTGTTTTATAATTGGACCCGGTAGGTGGCGCTGTTGTCGAGTTTTAGGAAAATTGTATATTTTGAACGAACGACTGGACAGATTTTTGTGAAATTTTGTTTATGTGATAAGGTACGTCCGAGACAAGTTTTTTTCTATAATTGGACCCGGTAGGTGGTGCTGTTGTCGAGTTTTAGGATAATTTCATATTTTGAACGAACGACTGAACAGATTTTTGTGAAATTTTGTTTATGTGATAAGGTCCGTCCGAGACAGTTTTTTTTTATAATTGGACCCGGTAGGTGGCGCTGTTGTCGAATTTTAGGAAAATTGCATATTTTGAACGAAAGACTGGGCAGATATTTATGAAATGTTGTGTATGTGATAAAGTCTATCCGAGACGGGTTTTGTTTCAAAATTGGACCCGGTAGGTGGCGCTGTTGTCGAGTTTTAGGATAATTTCATATTTTGAACGAACGACTGAACAGATTTTTGTGAAATTTTGTTTATGTGATAAGGTCCGTCCAAGACAGGTTTTTTTTATAATTGGACCCGGTAGGTGGCGCTGTTGTCGAGTTAGGAAAATTTCATATTTTGACCAGACTGGGGGCCAATTTGGTTCTGTGAAAACGTGAATCGAAAAAAAAACTTTTTCATTTTAGCTTTCAAACACTCTTTTCACTTTTTCGATTCATTTGAAACGAAAAACGATTCTCATCCTATGATATCACAAATAATTTAGTGAAAAAAATATATATTTATATGAATATTTTTGATGTTTGTTTTCATTTTTTCACAGAACGAGAATAAAATGAGTGAACAAGTGAAAAGCTTTTCGTTTCACTTATTCACAGAACCAGAATTGGCCCCCTGGAGAGATTTTTCTGAAATTTGGTGGATGTGATAAGGTCCATCCGAGACAGGTTTTGTTTCATAATTGGACCCGGTAGGTGGCGCTGATGTCGAGTTATAGAAAAATTTCATATTTTGAACGAACGACTGAACAGATTTTTTGTGAAATTTTGTTTATGTGATAAGGTCCGTCCGAGACAGGTTTTTTTTTATAATTGGACCCGGTAGGTGGCGCTGTTGTCGAGTTTTAGAAAAATTGCATATTTTGACCAGACTGGAGAGATTTTTGTGAAATTTTGTGTGTGTGGTATGGACCCAGTAGGTGTCGCTGTTGTCAAGTTATAGTTAAATTCCATATTTGAAGTCCGAATGACAGTAGATATAGATTTTTATGAAATTTTGTGTGTGTGTGTGTGTGTGATAAGGTTCGTTCGAGACAGGTTTTGTTTTATAGTTGGACCTGGTATGTTGTCAAGTTATAAGCAAATTCAATATTTGGGGTTCAAAATCGCTCATATTCAAGGGTAATAAAAACAAACATGAATTAACTCTTTAAAATGTTAGTCCCGCAAAGAAAATTGTTTACCATCAGTATATCTCAATTAAATTTATGACTGCATCTTAAAATTTGTTTAAGTTGTTTCAACTACCATTAATACAATTTCCGCATAAAAATCAAATGATTTATTTTTTTTAAAGAAATATTTCGACGTATGTATGAATAGAATTAAGACGAAATCTTTTCATTTTTAATCGTTTTTTTTTAAGATTTTATCCTATTGCTATTGTTTCGGTTACACAGAAACGAACAAATACAAACTTCAATGAAACCAAAATATGTAAGAGAGAGAATACTATTTTTAAAGTGGATTAAAAATGAGCGTTGAAAGTGGATGCTACATTCCGCAAATAAAAATTTTGGAAGTTAAAACGAAAGTCAACAAAACAAAAACAATGGTTGTTTGTATAGTCGGTTTACGGACGATAATTTTACGTGATAACGTCATAAGAAAACAGGTAAAAAAAGTAAAAAGATCGTTCTTGGTGTTGGAATTCCAGGCCTCTGGTGCAAAACACAAATCATTAACAGTTTCACAAAAGAAAGGGAGAATGAGTCATATTTTTCTATAATGGCAGGCGGGATTCATCGATTTAGGCACTTTTTGCAAAAAAAAAAGAAGTGAAACCAGAGCCAGTTTTTGTATATTTGTGAATTATATAACCTTTATTGGTTGAATAAATTCCGATAAAAATTTGTAATAGCTGTCAAACAAATGATTTGCTTTGTTTAATATTTTAAACAGTTTTACATATGTATGTACCTATGTGTAATGGGAAAAGGTTAACACATTACAAAATCAAAAATTGGAAATAAAACTTGGAAAAGGGGGAACGAAGTCCGTCGGGTCAGCTAGTAAGTAGTATAAAAAAATTAAATCTGTTTTTATAATTAATAAAACTCCGTTTTAAAATATCTTAAAAAAAAAAAAACAAATATGCCATTTTATTTCTCGTATAAAAACGTATTTTTAGAAAAAAAATTTTGAAAATTGTAGGAGCCGTTTTTTAAAAAAATAATTTTTTATATATAAAATTTTTTTAACATTTTCCAAAAAAAAAGTTGGTATGCCATTTTGAAGAAATAATTAATTTACACATAAAAACTAAATTTCAAAGTTTTTCATTGATCCGTTTTCAAAAAATTGATTTTTCAAAAAAAAATTTTGAAATATTTTTTAAAAAAACCAAAAATGCGTTTTTTGAAAATTTTCTAAAATTTTAATATTATCTTTACTTACACACTTTTGTATAAAAATTTTCAATTAAATCGGGTTAATTTTGTACGAGATATTCAGAAACGAAAAAAACCGTTCTATGACAGGTACCGTTAATAACGGTACAAAAAATATTTTTTTTATTTAAAAAGTTGGCCCTTATGTGTAGTATTACACACAAAAAAATTAACTTTTCTATTTCCGTTATATGGCAGGTACCGTTAGTTTTGGTCATAAAAAAAAAAATTCAATTTCCCCTATAGGGAATCACCAAAAACTGCTAACTACCAAGTTTGAAGAAAATCACTTCACTCGTTTAGGCTGCAGCTCCAGATAGAGACAGACGGACAGACAGACAGACAGACAGACAGAATTGCCGGACCCACTTTTTTGGCATTCTCCATCATCGTAATGTCATGTAAAATTGTTATCTCGAGTTCGATTTTTTTTACGAATCCTAAACTTGCCCTATAGTACCTATATCGCAAGTAAAAAATTAGCAAACGAAAGATCTGAATTTGTTTATTAATGATTTCTATGGTGACATATACAAATGAAAAGATGTGAATAGAATTTTAAGTTATGAATTGCTATCATATAAACTGGACATTTCTGGTCCATCTTCACCTAGTCCTATAACAATATCTTCGGCAAAGTTATCCCAACTGCCTTCAAATGATAAATAATTAAATAATTGTATGTTTTTTTGTATTGTCCGCGGATATGGAGTGATGCAAGCCCGGGAGACTTGCCTCTGTTTTCTGAGGCTAACCCAGTGAATCTCACAGACGGATCAATTAATTAAAATAGGGATATCAAGAACTGTTCTTCATTATTTTATCGTTATTTTAGAAAAAGTTCAGCTGCCTCATAAATGCTTCCTTCCAGTAAGCGAATGAGTTTTTTTTATTTTTGCTCAATTTTCCATGGGACTTTTGATTTGAAACGACCTATAAATATTTTTATTCCTTATTAATTTGTAATCTAGTTCAGACCTAATTTTATAAAAAGAAATCAACAGGTAATAGGAGACCAAATGTCTATAAATCTCGTTTATATAATTTTTTTTTAAATATTTATACGAATTTATAAATATTTAAACAAAATAAATAATTATTCCTATTTCGTAAAAAAATGTACATCATTTCCCACGAATACAACCCACATCATGTACATTTTTGTTTACTTTGAAGGTTCCATATTTTTGTTATTTAAATTAGTTATAATAGATTATCTAAATCAGTGTTTTTCAAAGCGTGGGTCGCAGCCGCAGGCCAAATATTGATACAAAAAAATAAATAAATAAAAATAGAAAGCAAAAAATTTCTGAGTGCGACAAAATGTGTTTGTATGTATTTTAATTAATGTTGAGATATTGGATATTCAAGTTAAGTCTTTTTCTCTTCATAGTTTTGATGTAAACATTGAAGAGAATGTGACTTTACATAGGTTTGAAGTGGCGAAGGGCACCAACACCGTAAAGCTTCTTTTATCACCTCAGGGTACGAGGATAGTCTCTTAATCCAGAATTTGTCAATTGTTTTTAAATTAGATCCATTTTTAGTATGTCATCTGCAGCTTAATATATAAGGTTTTCTTTCAGTTTTACTGATGGTAAAAGGAATTCAACCGAATTATTCAAAAAAGAATTTGAAATCCATCCATCAAGTAACTCAATAGTTTCATCTTTAAATTTAATAAATACTCTACCATAAGAGGAATATGGGAGCTAACACAATATTGATTCTTGCGATGAATTTTTTTCGAGAATCCCTTGAACGCAGGGAAAAGCATCAAATTTGTTTGCCTGTAAAGACACTGACCATAACAGAAGTTTTCTGAGAAATCCTCTGTCTTTTGCAGTAGCAATGTTTTTCTCTCTTTCTTAGAGGCTCTTATTCAGTAGTCAAAATGATCAGCGAAAAATGATAATTTTATAAATTGATTCTAATTTTCAGATTTTGAATCTTGCCTTTTATAAAGTTCACTACTCTGATCACACCTTTAAGCAAATCAATTAATTTTGGAGGCAATACCTTGAATTGTCGATAAAGAAAGCAGTTTGTTCATTAAACGTTTTGGACCATCCATCGGCGTCGCTACAAAGAGCTAAACATTTTGTACAATCCAATTCGTAGCTTCTACCGGTTTTTTAAATACAATACAATCTATTGATTTCCGATAATATATCGTCGGCGTAAAGCAAAATTGTTTTAAATCCACTTTTTACCGAAAATAAGTTAATGATGCAGTTTTACTAATTTGAGGGTGCTCTTTCCGAATTTGTAAATGTGAGACATACCAAATACTAATAGATTGTAAAAGAAAGTTGTTCTAGGTGAGATTTTATACAATTTAAAAAATATCTATGTTTGCGAAAATGTGCATTCGGAGGCTTACAGATTTTTTGTTTTCCACGGATGACTCAAAATAAGGGATCAGATTTGTTCCTAGAGACCACTAAGCATTAGTTTTACGCTGTACGAAGTGGATATGAAAAGAATACTTTAATTCAGATCAGATGAGTTCTAGAAACTCAAAAAAAAAGTCGATTTCCATAAAAACGAAAGGCTTCCCGATTTTTATTTTTCCACTGTCGAACAAAAAAAAGTATCCGAAGACCATAACGCATAAAAAAGTCCAAAAACGCTCCACTCTAATATCCATTCTCATCGTTTTTTTTTTTTTTTTTAGAGTTCGCAAACAAAATGTCCAATTACAAAAGAAACTTCTTACCTTCTGTTGCCTACACATGCCAAAACTCTTCGAAACCTTACTCCGAGAATATGGCAAAACTTTGTCTGAATTCATTGAAGTTTGCTACAATTCCCCGAATAACAACAATAAATCAGACACAGATCTACGAACTGTGTCCACATTTACCTCAGAAGATGTACAGTTTTTCAAAGAAATCCATAGTAAATTTGTATTTGAGAAAATCAGTGTGAGTTTAGACATGGTCGATCTCACTATGCAATGCATAGTTGAGGTCCTAACTCATGCGATGTCCATCTCCTTTAACATCCATCGAAATCTCTTCCCAGAGATTCTTACAATTGTCTTGGAACTTTTCCTACCTTCAGACACTTATACCAAACTCGAATGTCTTGAATTTGGAGTGAAATTCTTTGATAATCTCAACGAATTCGATCAGAATTTGACCACCGACTATGGAATTCTTTTCGAATATTGTCAATTGTTGTGGGAGCATCTTCCCAATTGGATTGGTTTTGGATTCATTGATGAATATGGTCTAAGTCAGGCTATAAGCACTTCATTGAAACTTTTCAAGTGTGAATATAAAAGCTATCTAACCGATAAAGTCGATTCAGGGGTTCTAGATGGCTTAGCCAAGTCTTGTGAAGCTATGCTTCGGACAATTATAAAAGACCAAGATCGATTAGGCAATAGAATCGAACTTAAAACTAAGATAATCGATTTTATCCTCGAACTACATCAAAGAACTGGTTGTCTATTGCCTCAACAAAGCTTCCTCCAGTTGATTCAATCAGAACATATGATTGGCAAGCTTTTTGCTACGATTGAAGGGAAATCAGCGGCATCGTCTGTATTGACCAAGGCTCTCAAAGGTCCCAAAGACGATCATCCAATTGTAAAGAATATCCTCAACACAATCATCGATATGGAACACAAGTCTCTTAATGCACAGCAATTTAAGTTCCATTTGACGAGCAAAAACCTGAAAGATCTCCAAAAGAAACCCATCCAAAGTGAGGTTGTCTTCAGATGCAACGATTTAAAGGAATCCCTGGAAGAATTTCTACGAATCATGAAAGCAAACACTTTGAGTTCGAATGAGTTTTGTAATTATGTTGAGATTTGTGGACTCCTCTTGCAATCAACCAGTCTTATGGAAATCATCCCGGAAGATCTTCAAATAACTTTGATTGATTTAATTCTCTTTTATCTTCGTCATCATTCCAAAATCAAACAAAAAATTCAGTTAAATCTTCCGAGTGTAAGTCGGATAGAAGATAACCCAATCATGGTTTCTTTGAATGCCTTAGCTAATGTAGCACATCACAATCTTAACACAATGGCATCGACTTATTTCCACAAGACGGTTAAAGAATTCATCTGTGCGATGTATCCAATTTGTCAGAGTGAAGCAATAAAATCGAAACTCAATGAGAAGCTCTTGGATTTTCTAGCGAATTCTGTGATATCGATAAAGTTGATAGTTTGTCATATGCTTCCGGTGATTGTTAAGAATCCAATGAATCCACAAATTCTTGGCAAGATTAAGAGTATATGCTGTTCGGCGTTGGGAAGCGTTTATATATTTAAAATACCATTCAAGGAAGAGAAGTTTGAATATAAATTTCTTTGCGAGCAATGTGAAAAGCCGAGTTATGATGACTTTACTGAGTACCTGCATAGTCAGTCAGCTATTCTAATGCAACATCCATCGATTGGAAATTCATTTGAAGAGTCTGCTTTAAATTTTGTATTAAATTCAATTGGAAGTCAAAACTTATTCACGAGTCGAAATGGCATTTTTGCAATTAATCATTTTTCAACTTCCAAACTTGAGAGTCAAGTTTTATCCAATTCACATTTGGAACCTGAAATAATAAAAGCCCTCTTGGTGAGGACATCATCGAATAAAGAATTCCCATTACTACCGAAAATTGGTACTTTGATTCTACGAAAAGTACATAATTGTCTCGAACGAAATTCCGATGAAGAAGAGCAATTAAAAATTTTACATTTGATATCAGTTTTGGCTAATATTGATGGTATTCCTGAAATTTGGTTATTTCATTTCTTCAAAATGACATTTTTCTTTATGATTTGTTGTGAATCGGGAATAACTAATGAGGCGGCTAAATGTGCAACGGAAATGTGTGCTAATTATGGTGTGGAACCAATGCAATTGTGGTATTGGTATAAGAGAGAATGTTTGAGTTTGGTGGTGGATTTGACGACGCATGTTTACTTGAAGAAAGGACAAGGATTACTGAGGACTTTAAATGCGGTGAGTTCTATTTTTTATATTTAAAATATTTTTTTATTTATTTTGCATCAAACACAACTTTCTTCGTTTTTTAAGTTGTTTTTTACACTTTCATATTATTTAAGTCAAAAAAACACGTTAATGAGTATTAATTTTTTGTGCATTTTATTAAAGCCCAGTTTATTTTCATAAAAAAAAATAAGTTTTATTTCATAAAAAAGGCTACTGAAAGTAATTAAAAAAAATAAACAAACTGAGTGAATGAAAAAAAATAATAATTTTTAAATAAAAAATTAATTTAAATGAATTAAAACTTTTTCTGAGCTTTATCTATTTGTTCTTTTCTTAACCACAATTGCTCAGAAAAAGTTTTTAATTCATTTAAATTAATTTTTTATTTAAAAATTATTATTTTTTTTCATTCACTCAGTTTGTTTATTTTTTTTAATTACTTTCAGTAGCCTTTTTTATGAAATAAAACTTATTTTTTTTTATGAAAATAAACTGGGCTTTAATAAAATGCACAAAAAATTTATACTCATTAACGTGTTTTTTTGACTTAAATGATATGAAAGTGTAAAAAACAACTTAAAAAACGAAAAAAGTTGTGTTTGATGCAAAATTGTGGAGAAACGGTTGTCCGCAGAAAAAAAAGTTTTGAGACAAACTTAAACTGCAATAAATTCTTGATTGGTTGCAAAAAAAATCTTTCAAATCAAACGTAGTTTGGCAAAGATAAGGCCAGTTAAAGGACAAAAGAGAAAAAATCATAAAAACCGTGGTAACTCGAAAACGGGACGAAAACGAGAAAATTACCTCTTAAGTTTTTCGACTTAAAATGACCTCAGGAATCCATGGTTTTCATTTGGGGCGGTGACTGTGGGACACCCTGTATAAAGGAAAACTTATTGGAAAAGTCGATTTTGCTTCCGGAATTTTGGGTTTTCGGGATTATAAACTTTTGTGATTTTGGGTTTTCGGGATTTTTGATTTTCGGAATTCTTGATTTTTTGGATTTAGAATTTTCGAATTGTGTCCGTTTCACTTTAAAATCTTTAGGATTTATAGAGACTTTGCATAAACCGAATTTTAGAGATTCCACATAAATATTACGAGCATAAGCAGAGCTGTTCAAGGAAAGCAGCATGTCCCCATACAACCCTCAATGTTTACAAACATTTATGATACCTCTACAATATTTATAGTGATAAGAACAGCCACGGGAGAAATGTTTTTTTCTTTTTTTATAGGTTATTACACTGTATCGTTTTTAAATCCCTGGCTTCTGTTTCTAAAACCTCCTAACTGACTGCAACTGCAAATAATCTCTCATTATGATGGACGAATATTTACCCTTTTTGGGTGCCGGGAATCAGAGACATTTTGGGAAACATTTGGGCCAACGCAACGCCAGAATAGAACCAATTTCACAAGTCTTATCTCTAATAAGTTCATTATTGGCATATCAATCAGTACATGTAAACTTATGCTAAGAAAAAAGCCGCAGAAGTAAATATTATAGCACGTTATGTTACCATATAGATCTGGCCTAAACTGGATCTGAAATTTTCGAAAGGTTTTGCTGAGCAGATTGCTTATAAGCCCCTTGTGCACATGCAGCTGAAGTTGTATGTTTTTAGGTAACGTGGTGAAATGAGAATTAGGGTGGGTCGAAAAAAAATCAATTATGTATATTCTTGTAGGGCATTCCATGAAAAAAGTTCGGAGTTTTAATTGTTTTAACCGTTTAGAAGATATTTGTATAGACGCTGATATTCGTATCAGTGCTGGTGACCTTGTTTGTTTTTAGAGTGGAAGCTTGTTAGACAAAATCCTTCATTAAGTCGTAGTCGTAGATAGGACTGTCTTTGCTGACGTTGAGCCCAATATATCGGTGTTGGGTGTCCTTTTTTGACGGCAGTAGTCGGTGGGGTAAAACGAGTTAGCTAGATTTTTGTAATTGAAAATTTGGCTAAGAAAAATCTCGCAAAATAATTTTCTTACAAAATCTCCGCCCAGAAAATTATGTTGACAAAAAATCAAGTCTTTCAAATTTCCTCAACAAGAACATGTCCATCATTATGAACAAATCTTGACATTGATATTATTTTGTTCGCACTTCGGCATGAAAACGCAGTAGGTATAACTTATTACTTAACAGCTTCTAACTAGGAAAATTTGCTAATTATATATTTATATTTCTGCAATTCGTTTCTCCAAAGTGCCGGCAGCAGATTTTGTGTGCGAAAGCTAACTGATTTAAGAATAAGAAAAAAATGGAACCAAGAATTTATTTTTCTTTTGTGGACTTTATGAAATAAATTCAATTTTATATTTTGTTTTGACCTGTAGTCCAAATACAACAACCCCCTCCCGGCTAGAGATCACCCCTACAATTTGCTGCATTTATTTTTGTTGACTGAATTATTACGACCATAAAATAAAAACCTCCACTCATTTGGTTATATTTTCACATTTTATTTTATTGGTTTTATTTTTTTATATTCCCTCATAACATCACATGGCAACCCTTTTTTATTAAAGCGAACAAAAAGTTATCTCTTCTCTCCCATGAAAACTGAAAACATACAAAGGTAAAGTATAGATAAACACCTACACATACATGCACATGCGCATATTACATAAAATTCAAATGCATTTTGCTTTTTTAAATTTTGGTCGCCTACTTCGTTCATTTAAAATAATTAACGAAAAAAAAAGATAAAATAAAAAAAAAAAAAACAATTTAAAACATGTGTATACCATGGATGCCTGAATTGGTTACTTTCATTATTCTTCTGGCATTTTTCGGGTTCATATACGAATTATTTTTCTCTGATGCATATCTTATTGCTGCTTCATTTGTGTTAGATATTGTATTCAATTCATCAATTTATAACTTAAATTTAAAATGAATAAAATGGATTCTTTTTCACAAAAAGCTTGTAAGCAAGTGTATCAAATGCTAAAGTTAAAAAACTATGATCTGAGCGAAATCATAGAAATCCTGGAACGACTACTCTTTCAAAAACATTTATTTAATAAACCCTTTGACCATGAAGGTGATATTGCAAGATCATTCATGGTCTTTCTATTTAATAAATTAGTATTTTCCTCGGCAAAAGACCTTGGAAACAGGTAAGTTATATAGACAAAAACCAAGCATAAAATCCAAATTTTTAATTCTATGTTGTTTTTAGAACTCGAAAACTTAACATTCTCCTTCAGAAAAAACTCCTTAGTTTTTGCTATCAACATAGCCCCAAACTGTTTGACGAAATTCTTGAAGATTATAACCAAACTTTGGTAAGCTTAATGGAAATTCGATGTAAATCAGACTATGGCTTAATACTCGTCACATTTACTTGTGACGATATTCGAGGTATGAAAGACATCGATGAAAGCTTTGAATTTGGGAGGACTATATTGAGATTTGAAAAAATGGGTCCTACCATGCTGTGTTTGGTAGAAGTACTGACTTATGTCGTAGACTTGGCCAGTCAAACTCATCGAAGCGTATTTGTAGAGATTCTCCGAAGTCTTGTAGAATCTTTTCGAACTCTTAATTGTCCAACAAAGTTGAAAGCCCTAAGCTACGGTACTAGATTTTTTGATAATCTCTTTGAGTTTGATGAGAATCTCACAGAGAACTATGTGGCTCTATTTGAAAAGTGTAGTCAGACATGGGACAACCTACCAAATTGGATTGATTGCAGTTTTCTTGATGAAAACTCCCACCTGCATCTTACAAGCATCTCATTTGAACTAATTAACTGTCCATATAAGAACTTTGTAAGTTCTGAAGCTGATTCTCGGATCTTAACTGACTTGGCCAATTCCAGTGAGGCTATATTTCATTCCCTAACTAAGCATGAGCAAAGATTTGGAGAAAAATTCAAACTTAAATCAACTATCGTCGATTTCATCATTTTATTGAATGAAAGCTCTGAAGATGTCTTAACACTAAATTTAATGGATTTATTCCAAAATGATCAACAGATAGTGAAAATTCTTGAATTCGCGATGGCAGATCAAAAAATGGAATTTTTAGAAGAAACCAAAAATATTCTCATTAAAAAATTAAAAAGCAATCAAACTGATTATATTTTAATTAAAAGGATTCTTAGCACAATATCAGCTGCTGAGCACAAAGCTCTTAGTAAAATGCAATTAAACATGTACAAATCTTCCATGGATCCTAAGGAAATAATACAATTTGAATCCCCAAACAGTTTACAATTCGATTGGAAAAAAATACAAGAAGCTGTCTCTGTATTTTTAGAAAACAATAAATTGCAAAATTTGAATTTAAATGAAGCTTGTCATTGCATTGAAATAAGTGGATTGCTTTTAAGTACAGGAATTCCTTTAGATATTTCCACAACAATAATCAGTGTTAAACTAATTGATATGATCCTCTTTTACCTTCAAAAATGCTATATAAGCACTTCACAAATCAATGATGATCTTCCCGAATGTCAGCTTATTGAGAAATCATTAAAAGCACTCGGAAATGTGGCTTACCACAGATTAAATTATGAAGCTAGGAATTATTTGCACTTTACCATAACACAAATCTTAAAACGAGACAATATAGATTTAGTAAAAATGAAACTTGTTGAAATGGTTTTGGATTTGTTGGCAAGTGGAACAATTGCAATGAAAGAAATTGTCGAATATATACTTCCAATTATTTGTTATTGTAAAGAATTTGATGGTAGTGCTAAACCAGCTCGACTTATAGAAGAAAACTTGGTCAAAATCAAAGCGATTTGTTGTTCAGCACTTGGCAATGTTTACATCTTCAAATATCGATGTGCAAATCGGAACAAGTTTGAATTTCTTTGTGATGTTTGTGAGAAGCCGAATGATGAAGTATTCAGATATTACTTTGAAGAGAAATCTGCCATTCTTATGAAACACAATAAACCTCCTGCTAGAAGATCTATGAATGAATCAACATTTATTTTTGTGTTAAATGAACTGGGAAGTAAGAATTTATTTAGCGAAAGAAATGGAATATTTGCAATAAATCATTTTAATCCAGTTAAAATTGAAAATCCACTATTGATGAATTCATGCCTCGAGCCAGTGCTGATAAAAACTCTTTTACTAAGGACATTTAAAAATAATAAATATCCTTTATTGGGTAAAGTTGGTGAAGTAATTTTAAAAGCAATTAAAGACTCGCTGGAAAAAGGCGAAATTGAAAAGACGAAATGTTTGAAATTAATTTTAGTTGTTTCTTGCATTGAAAATCTACCAGAACAATGGATGTTTTATTTTTTCAAAATGACATTTTTCTTTTTAATTGGATGTGGAGCTACAATTGAGAATGAAGCACTTAAATTTGGATTAGAAATGTGTGCTTATTTTAAAATAAAACCAATTCAATTATTTAATTGGTATCGAATGGAAAGTTTGACGTTAATTGTGGATTTGGTAGTACATCATTATTTATTGACTGGAAAAGGAATGATGAGGTTATTGAATCGGGTAAGTGAGTTTTAAGGATAATTTTACGTTTTGATATGGCTCCAAGCCAAATTTAGTAAAAACAAGTTAATTACACTGGTTTTTGAATTATCACCAGTAAGACTATCAGAAGAATTTTATTATAAAAATAATTATTAACGGTACTTCCCATAGAACCAAACAACTTCCCATATTTCAATGATTTGTTTAATATTAATTCTTTAAAATAGCAAAAAAATATTAATGAAAAACATTTTTTTTATTTTTAACAAGTATATAATTTGATTTTTTTCCAAAAACTAATTTTTCGAAAACATTTTTTTTTAATATGAATAGAATTTAAGGTGTTGGTTATTATCACTACTTAAGAACGAAAAATTAGGCCTTAATTAGATCAGGGTGATATTCTCTCAACATAGACCATCAGTCAGCTAGCATATTTTTATCCCAAAAACCTTGGTGCCTCTCTTCATAGGACTTCAAATCGTGATGAAAACGTTCACCATGTTCCCCGATATTTTACTTCGAGATTTCCACATACTTTCCAATTGTGGTCTATGAAGACTTAGTTAATTTTGTACAAAATATGTAAAATTACTGCTATCAGACTTAGTTTTGAAGAATCTATGAACAAATTCCATTTTTTAGAAACATAGAATCGAAAAGGCCACGAATATTACAACAATTCTCTTATCCATATAAAAAATAATACAAAAAATAATATAAATAAAATAAATAAATAAAGTCTTTGTGAGGCAGAAGTAGCATCATTGAGTTATTTGATGGTTCGCTCCAAAACATGATACTCGAAACTGTAAATATTTTCGGTTTCCCCCTGTCCAGTTGTTTAAAATGCTTCTGCAATTTTCACACACACACTACTTGGAACCCATTTTTTTTATAAAATTTGAAAATACTGAAATTTTACTACATTTGTTATGAATCTTTTCGTTTTTGCAAGAATTATTTTGCCACTAACAGCAAATTGTGTTAGGGCTTCATTTACACTGCAATAATGACATTTTAAAACAAATAAATTCTTAAAATTAAAGATAAACACAAATAAGAGATGACTTAGAACATACGAAACTCCGCCAAAACTTACTGCGTTTTGTACCATGCTTCCAGAAATTCCGTCTTCCGGTACAGCTTCATTTACAGATGGACGCACAGCGCACAGACCGACGAAAAATAAATAGTTATGTTAATTTTAATTAAAACCTCGACACGAACACCATACTTGCTCTGAAGAGGAGAATAATTGAATAGACTATAAGGATTTATCAGATATTTTTGAGAAATTCCAAATTTTTCTCTCATTGCTGTTTTGATGAAAAAATTGAATTTTCTCTTCTTTACTCATTAAAACATCATCAAATATCGCTGAACTCTTTGACTTGCATGCTTTACTGTAAACTTACTATTTTGCTTATGTGCACGAACAATATGGCTCTGTAGGACAAACAAATGGATAGAAACGATCACTGTGGCGTATGTGCAACATTTTGATTTCCTCTTCCGGGTCATTGAACAAAACTCTCACAACCAAATATTACCATATAAGTTCTTATATGTATGTATATCCCATTTACAATATTATACAGTGTCCTGTTTAAGTTAAAAAAGAATATTGGAATATTGCGATATATAAATCAACTTTTCGTTTGTATTTGTTTTTATCTATTTTTAGTTTATTCGTTCCACTAAAATTATATTATAACATATTAAAATATATTTTTTTCTTGCAGCTTGTAACAATGCTTGGGTTTCTATGCAGTCAAGAATTCATCTGTAAATACTACAAAATCCTTACCGCCATGATTCTACCCTATTGCGTAAAAGAAGACCGCTGCAAAGGTCTCTTAGTTCAACTCTCACAAGCAACAGATAATTCCATTTCACATATTTTAACGGCTTCATTTTTAAATATTTATTCCCATATTTATTTGAATGAAAGCGCTGAAATTGGAAACAAATGTATAGATTTGTTGGTAAGATGCACTGGATCTTCGCTTTCAAGTCTCATGCACACTGATGTTAGGGTAAATATTCTTGTTTTTGTTATTATTTTTTCATCATATGAATAAGAATCGTATTTATTTAATTGCAGCAAACGGTATCAGAATTTTTAATATTTTACAATCGAAAGCCAGAATTTGTAATGCAAGCTTTTAGTTGCTTAATTCTAAATAAATCCTCCGCCAGAGAATCCCAAGCAAATAATAACAATAGAACACAATCAGCTACCACAGAAGAGTTTTCAATATTCATAGCTGAACGATTTCTTGGAGTCATAACTTATTTCGAAACATGCTTAAGCGATCCAAATTTCGAAAAATCACTCAAAGAAGATGTTCTGTATAGTTTGGGTCAAATTATTCGTCTTGTCGGCGCAGGACATGTCACACAATCAAGATATAAAATAATTGCGATGTTGACATCAGTTATTTCGCTAGACGATAAGAATCTTAAGGCAATTGGATTGAAAATCTGGAATACATTTCTACATATTGTTGATATTCAAGCTCTTGGTCCGTCGTTAAGCAGAATTGTAGTATCCCTTCAACCACTTCTTCAAACAAACGAAAAAGAAGTCGATACAATTTATAAATATTTAATTCTTGAGAATGGCAACTTGCTGGGTACTTATATGCCGGATCTCTATTTCATTGAAGACATGGAAGTGTCAATTGAGTTGAAAAGTTTTGTACGAAGACAGACGGAGGCACTTTTTAGAACTGGAAAATTCGAAGACTTGCTCAAATTCTATATCAAGCAAATCAACAATGAAAACTTGCAGGTGCGAATAAGGGCGTTGAAGTATTTGAAGGAATTTTTCATTAAAAACAGAACGGATTTGAACACTTTTATTGTAGGTAAGTGAAGTTATATTAACTTAAAGAGTTTAAAATGTTTTCATTCCCTATTGTTTAGAATATGTTAGTAAAAGTCCAATAATATTGTTGCATCAGACCTGAGAATTCTGATTGTTTACTGAGTTGTTGTTCATATAATTTCTTGCTACATTTCGTCCGCATTTTCTTTTTGTCTTCAACCTTCCTCTTCAAAACAAATTTCTTTTCATTGATAGATTGACTGACTCTAGTTTTTGCAAAGATAGTTTTATGTTCAATCATATAAGCAGACAGCTCGACCTTAGTTTTACAACAGACCCCTTCAATTCTAGTGTATCACTTTGTACTATTCCCCATTTGCTATTTCTCTCTACGTCCCAATTTCACAACGTAAAACCTCATTTTTGTCTTGTCTTTTATATAACCGAAGGATAAATTCCCGGCCAATTAAGAGAAATAAGTAGCGTTAAATTTTTCGTAGTTCTCGGCCTACTACTTATAATTCTTATTATCTCAAAACTTATCTAGAATTTACTTAACTTAAGAATTCCTTTTGCGTACAATATATAGTTGAAACTCAATCCAACTCCATTAACTACCCTAACGGCCAATTTCTTCACATAAGTCCTAAGTCAGCTTAGTACCCGGTCTAGCTAGACCAGGTACTAGCTCTGGTACTCGGTCCTAACGAAAAGTTAGTACCTGAGCATTTCTTCACATTCATAGGACCTGATCTAATTTCACAACGAGGTCCTAAGAATTAATACGTATAAAACTGGTATAACTGGCATTTTGAGAATTTATTGAAGTTTGAAATATTTTATTTTTACATTTGATCAAATTTAACAAACAAAAAAAAACAAGAAGCAAATAATTAAAATAAATATTAAAAAAATGTTGTGAAGATAAAAAACGCTACAAGCAATAAAAATTCATATATTTTATGAAGAAAAAAAGTCAAGACTGAAGACAAGAATAAGAATGCAAAATCAATCAGCCAGAAATGGCGAGGAATCATTCAATAATATGAATGCAGCCACGAAAGCCTGCCAAAAAGGCAGAAGGATCACAATAAACCATAATTATTTAACGAATAAAAAATATTTTTTATGTTCATTGTGTGAATAAAAGAAAAGCTTTTAAAAACGCAGTATTTTGTGATTTGGTATTATTATGTTTGTTTTTATTCCATAATTGAACCCCATCGGAGTTAAAATTTCCGAAGTTTATAGTACGAAAATTCCCACAGATATTTGAATTTCTGATACGATCCTCCAAATCAGCCGAGCCCGAGGTGATGTCTATTCATTGGTTGTACAGACTCGTTGCCAAAAGCGAGTGTCTTGCAATTCGCCTCTACTGCAAGGCTTGTACATATCATTAGCATAGTTTAAAAATACACCTGAAATCTTCTGTGGGCTTTGTCCAAAAGTCCAATTCTCGTGTTTCTTGGTAAAAAAAACTTTCAAAATCAAAATGCGGGGGGCAATGTTGTGGTGCATGTATTGTTTGGCTGCTAACCTGGGAGGTGTGGGTTCGAGCCCCACCTCAGGCAGCATTCTTTTATTTATCCCCCAGCTTGGAGGCCACCCGTGGGATTATATGAGATAATAATCATCGTATTCTAAATTTACTGTACCAACAGAAATTCTTTCCTATCTTTCTATTCCTTCTAACTAGTGCCGTGCAATATGCATTTAAAAGACCCAAGGTCTTACAGGCATATAGAATAATATTAATTATTATCACTAAAAACGCACTTATAAATCGATACAACACCCAAGTAATTAAAAAAATCTGTAACATGGACAAAAGGTCATTTAAATTTTCAAATGGAATTAAAATTTACAAAGTCCACTAAATTTAAACAAAAAATAATGAAAATTATTCTTTTTTACGTTTTTTCTTCTTTATTAAACTGCAATATCACTTGAAAAATATGAAATCCATTTATTTGATTCCAGTACTAACCGCTAGACTACCGATTTTAAGGTCCTAACTTCTACCGAGTCCTAACTAATACTCGGTACCAATTTGACAGTACTAAGGCTTAGTACCTTTGTGAAGAAATCACTTGGTACCGATTTGAATGCTAACGATTGGTATAATAACCAGGTCCTAGTTGATTTTGAGGAGCTAGCTAGTACCGAGTCCTAACTAGTACTCGGTCCTAAATTGACAGTTCTAAGGCTTAGTACCTGAGTCAAGAAATGAGTTGGTACCGATTTGAGTACTAACTTTAGGACTAGGACCGGTACTAGCGCTAGGACTCTGTGAAGAAATCGGCCGTAAGACATTTTTATCAGTTCGTCAACAACAAGAAAAAGTCTGGATCAACATTTCTCAAAGTATCTCAAATATTAAATTTATTTTTATCAAAAGGAGAACTCCCCTAGTTTGAAAAATTTCTTCACAAAGAATGTGCAAAATATGATGTTAAAAACTATTTGAACCTAACTTTTTGAAATAGATATATTCATGCCTTAGAAACCGTTTTTATGTTTTCTTTAACACCTTTTTGGCTACACTTTCGGGGTCCCTCAACGAAGTCATTTAGTTACCTTCCTTTTCATTTTTACCATTAATGACATCGAAATGGTCATAAAGCACTCTCATATCCCATGGTATGCTGACGATACTTAGCTTTTAAAAACAGTTTGGTGTCTTAAAAATTGTCTAAAATTGAACTTTTCCAAATGCCAATCAATTATCTTGTCACATAAGTGCATAATATCTCCTTCTCGTTACTTCTTGCCTTCCAATCAACCCATTCCCATTGTCTCTTTATAACCTTCGTCTATCAAGTCTGGTCGCCATATCACCATGCCCATATACCAAGAATCGAAAGCATTCAACGTGCTTGCTTATTAGGCCTTGTTTTACCTCTAATAAGTTTGAATATAAGTGTCGTGAGCAACCTAGACTCATGTTCGAGTTTTTCATCATCACACCAGTTCTATGTAGCGAGATCTAGACGTGTCAGAGTTCAGCCGGCCATGAAATGGTAAGCTGCATAAGCAGTTTTGGAATTGAAAAGTAAAATTACTGTTCTCTGTTTGTGTAAGGTTAAGATACTGACGAAGTGAGGTACCCCATTTCTATTCATTACTTTTTGATCGCTAGGGTTGTTGTGAATCATCTATCTGTAACTCACGTAAGTAAGAAAGCAGAGCATTTGAACTATGAAGATAAGAAATTTCCCCAGTAGTCTATTTAGAGTCCCTTTCGACAGTAATACGATTTCTGGAAAGTACCTACCAATAATATTATTTGAGAGCGGTAATCTAAGGGTCCACCCAGTTTTTTCTGCTATGAAGTAAATAAGTCTAATTACGTTCTCAAAAGTGGTGTTGTACATGTATATGTTACCTATTCTTGTAACCAAAAGAACCTTCCCAACCTAACCTTTGAAACTTTTCAAGAACTTTTTTATACCTGCGCAGCTGTTATAAAGGTTTTTTTTTTGTACCATCAATTTATAGGTCAAACCGAGCTGAATCCCCTTATCGAAGCTGTAGCTGAGAATTTAATGAATGGATGCAAGCACGTTGATCGTACGTTGCAACTTATCTCTGGCAAATGTCTAGGTGAGCTAGGAGCAATCGATCCAAGTTACATGTCCCCAAATTACGCCAAAGAACAAAAACGTTTCTCACTCAGCATTCACACAGACTCGTTTGCCATAACAGCTCTCACCGAACTATGTCGAGCTTATCAAAAGAACATAAAATATGTCGATAACATGTCAGTGGCTATTCAAGAGATTCTAGCCATTCAAGGTGTTAATCCAAAAGACAACAAAAAAATGAATGTCTGGGAAGCAATTCCCGTACGAATGCGACACATTATGGAACCTTTGTTGAGTTCTTGCTATACTGTTGCACAAAAGGGTTATAAAATCAAGGCTCATCCGGTATTTGGAAGTAGCTTTTGCCGAACCTATGAAGATTGGGCATTCTGGTGGTCATGGAAAGTGATAGAATTTGTCCGAGATGCTGACACAAAGAAACTTTTATGTTCATTCACTCCGAGTATACGAAAGGATAACAATATGCTGGAATTATTTTTGCCATATATTCTCCTACATTCACTGCAAGAATGTTCCGAAGAAGAAATGCAACTGGTCTATGAAGAATTTCAAGCAGTTATTAAGCAAGCTGTAAATGGTGGATCGAATGCAGTCAACAGAGCTGCCATTGATACTACACTTTCTAAAGAAATTTGTCCAACTCAAGCTCTTCGAACTAGTACCCAACCTCCCAGAGACATTCACTCACAGAATGTAGACGATGCTTGTGCTAAAATCTGCTTCGAACAAATTGATTTCCTTTATCGCTGGACAAGAGAATGGTCTCGAGTGAGTTCTTCAACTGCAGAAGCCTCAAATACACAAAAAGAATATGGAATGGTTCAAAAGCTACTCAGCAAAATTGACAAATGTCAACTAGCAAAGGCAAATTTCAATTGCGGCGAGTATGCAAGAGCCTTGTTGTTCCTTGAATTGTTCATAGAAGACAATAAAGCCACACGTTTGCAGGAGAATCTTTCCTTTCTCATTGAAATTTATGCCGAACTTCTCGATCCCGATTCGGTTGAGGGTGCAATGCACATGAAAAAGACCAGTTTAACTTTGCCAGAGCAGATTCTTGTCAACAATATCATTGATCGACCTCAGGAGAATATTGCCTGCTATGAGCAAATTATGATTCGTCCTGAACAAGTTCAACAAGAACACGTCCTTGGGATCATTAACAGTTATCTGCGATTGGACCTCCCAGAGACGGTTTTGAACATCACCAGTGGATTGTGGGAGAAGCTTTCCGAACGCTATACAGATGACTTCTTCAAAGAATGTCAATTTGAACCTCTTCTACGACTGGGTTGTTATGACGACATCGAAAGAATGTTGGAAGATCCAGTGATAAGCAAGAATCCAATGATGTGGAACGTCCAATGCGCCAAAGCTATTCGTCTCTTCCGCAAACAAGATATCGAATTGACTGAGTTCCAAGCTGAAATGGATGAAATCCGTTTGAATATCTTGAGCACTTTGAAAACTATCGGTGCCGAACATTATTCCTATCACAAAGCTTATACAGAAATTCTCAAACTACAACTGTTGACTGATGTTGAGAAAAATAAGTCATTGGTTCAGTTTATTGTAAATGAAACAGATGAAGCTAAATGTATTTTAGCTGTTAATGAGTTCTTTGCTGATTGGAATGCTCGTTTGTGTTTCCTTCAGCCAACTGTTCGAATTCTTGAACCTCTTCTTTGTCTACGACGTAATCTTCTCAGTGAAACTAAGAATCTCTTGAATACAGTGAGAGGTGATGTCTCAGTAGCCATCAATAAATGCATCGATGATGAAATGGGAAAGTTATGGATTCGTAGCATTCAAATGAATCGAGAAGCTGGAGGTCTTCAACAAGCCAATTTATCAATCATGAAAGCCGAAGAATATGCCCCGGAAGCTTTATTTGTGGAAAAAGCAAAACTTCTTTGGCAAAGTGGTGATCAAACCAAATCATTAAAACTTATCTCTGAGAAGATTAGTGAAATAGAAGCTAATGGGAATATCCCTACCCAGGATATTTCAAGTCGTCTATTGTATTCAGAGGCAAAGTTCTTACAGGCGACTTATTCCGCTGAATCAATGAAAATCTGTGCTGAACAAAATTTGTACTACTTTAAACAAGCCATTGCCGGGAATAAGAATTCAGAAAAATGCCTTGTTCATTTGGCTCAGTATTTGGAGAAAATGTATGCAGCCAAATCTGAAGCTGAACAGAATTCAGATGCAGGGAAAAATATGCTTTTTGATATAATGGGCTACTATGCTAGATCTATGAAAGCTGGCAATGAGAGTATGTATCAATCTATGCCACGTTTGCTAAGCATTTGGTTTGATTTTACATCACAAATGGGAGAAAACGATATCCCTAACATGTCAATTCAACATACTTGCGCCAAAATGACTGAATTAGTTAGCAAATGTTGTGATCTTTTGCCAACTTATATATTCTACTCGGCTTTTTCACAGATTTTAAGTCGAATTTGTCATCCATCGTTGGCGGTATTTGAAGTTCTCAAAACAATTATCATTCTTCTTCTGGAGAAATATCCTCACCAATCGTTGTGGATGTTGTTGCCTGTTCTCAAGTCATCCTATACAATGCGTGCCAAACGGTGTCGTCTGATTTTGAGTGATAAACGTTTGTCCAAACGAGAAATTATCAAATATGTCGATGATTTTAATTCCCTTTCTGAAAAACTTATCCAACTGACAACAAAAGATACCGTTGGATTGGGACCAAGTGAATTGAATGTCAGGACTTTAGTTCCAAAACTTCCAAAACTATTTGAAGATCCAAATTTCTCAGAGATTCTTTTGCCATTTGACAAGTATATGCAAGTAACACTGCTCAGTGGAAATCGTTCTGGTCTGGGAGATGATTCTATTGTCACTCCATCAACAACGGCGGTAAATCCATTTCCAAATAAGCAAATCTATATTTGTGGGATCAAAGAAGATGTTGTGGTATTGCGATCCCAGGCGTTGCCTAAGAAGATTAGTTTCTTGTGCAGTGATGGTAAAGAGTACACAGCTATGTTAAAGCCGAAGGATGATCTGAGATTGGATTATCGACTGATGGAGTTCAATGCTTTGCTGAAGCGATATCTCCGATTGGTATGCAACATTTAATTCAAACAAGAAACCATTTACTTATTTTTCTGTCTTCTTTTCAGGATCCTCAAGCCAGACAACGTCGTCTTCATATTCGAACTTATGCGGCTATTCCATTTAACGAAGACTGTGGTCTGATTGAGTGGTTGCCGAATCTGACTGCTCTCAGAGTCATACTTATGTCTATCTATCGATCACGTAAGCTTGGTATTGCTGATAAGGAATTGCGTTCTTTTGTCCTTCCCAAAGAAGAAAAACTTGAGAAAAAGAAGCAGGTTTTCAATATTCTCCTTTCACGTCATCCACCTGTTTTCCATGAGTGGTTTATATATCAATTCTCTACACCACATAACTGGTATCAGGCACGTAGTTCCTACATCAAGACTATAGCTGTTATGTCAATGGTTGGGTATATTCTTGGACTGGGTGATCGCCATGGGGAGAATATTTTATTCGATGAGACAAATGGTGAATCAGTTCATGTGGATTTTAATTGTTTATTCAACAAGGGTGAAAGCTTCAACATTCCTGAAAGAGTTCCGTTTAGATTGACTCAGAATATGGTTCATGCAATGGGTCCATTGGGTATTGAGGGACTCTTTCGTAAATGTTGTGAGATAACTTTACGTGTTTTGCAAAAACAAAAGAAAACTTTGATGTCTGTGTTGAGACCATTTGTTTATGATTTGAGTAGACTTGGAAAGAAAACAGGAAATAATATTGAAAAGACAGATCCACAGGCGATGGAGAATGTTAGTCGAATTGAAGAGAGACTTCATGGATATGTAAGGATTTTTTTTACATAGAAATTGTATGTTTTCTTTATCATTATTTTGTTTTTGTTTATTTTAACAGGTTCAAAGAAGAGGAGCAAATCGAATGCCTTTATCAACAGAAGGGCAGGTAGAATTTCTCATCAATGAAGCTACTGATATTAATAATTTGGCAGCAATGTATGCTGGTTGGGGTCCTTATTTGTAATGGCTTAGCCATTCAGGTTATATTCTTATGTACATATATAGTTTGGTGTTTCAATCATTCATTCAAATCACAGAAGTTATAGTTGTTAAGTTTATTTCTTTTTTTTCGTTTTTGTTATTCATTAAAAATTCATGTTATACGCTTACTTAAAAATAAGTTTCTCAAATATATTTTTTTTATAATAAACTTGGAATATTTCTTAAAACTAATTTAAGAAAATTATTTAATTTTTTTGTATACTGAAATATTGGGGTTTAAAATCAAAATCTAACCTTATCTAACAAATTGTGAAAACCATTGACGCGACTATCGTTTGCCTTATTGTTACCTTTTTTTTTCTTTGGTTTCATAATTCTTAATACGAACCCTGATTAGCAAAAGACTTGAGGTTTTCCCAAATTGTTAATTATATATTCTTATCTGTCGGTTTTCGGTGATTTTAAAAGTTTCTCGGCTGTATTTGAAATTTCAATGAAAGCTTACTTGCTTTCATTTTTATCTGCTGGTTGAAATATTGTAGATGATGACTGCATTGGTAGGATTCTTAATTTCATATCCACTTTATTACTCGCTTGCAGTCCGTAGAAATCCAAATTAGAGTTTTGATTTGAAAGCTATGTAAACACAGTAGATCGGTTTAGAACTTCAATCTTAGACTGTTTTGACAAAAGCAAATGAGATAATTACCAGGGAATATAAAGGATTCAGTTTAAAGTTTTGGAGTTACTTCTAATAGTATAGACTTGTCCCAATATATTGGACTTACTTTCCTTTACAAAAAATACATTTTTTAGCGGTTCCAACGATTTCAATTTTTTTTTTTCTAAAAATGCATCAAAATAAAAGAAACGAAATTGCGTCGTATGCTCTTTGGAGAATTAAATAAATTGCACGACTAGGGTCGCACGTACTTGCTCTTATGGTAAAAGTTACTCTAATGTTAAAGTTTTTCATTGAACAAAATAAGGGAAAATGTAAAATTTGATATTTTCACGGAATTATGTTAGTGGTGCAAAAAAAATAAAATCTGTTTTTATAAATAATTAAATGCCGTTTTAAGTGATCTTTTACAAAAAACTAAGTATGCCATTTTATTTCTAGTATAAAAAGGAATTTTTAGAAAAAAATTTTCGAAATTCGTTAGAGCCGTTTTTTAAAAAAATAATTTATAGAAATTTTCTAACATTTTTCAAAAAAAAAAGTTGATATGCAATTTTGAATAAATAATTAATTTACACATAAAAACAAAATTTCAAAATTTTTCACCAACTCGTTTCCAAAAAATCGATTTTCAAAAAAAAAAAATTTTAAATATTTTTTAAAAATCCAAAAATGTGTTTTTTGAAAAATAAAATTTTTTTTTAAATAATGATTGTTTAAACGTTTCTGTATTAAAAATTTGGTCGAAATCTATTTTGTCGTTTTTGAGAAATTCATAAATCCAAAAAACCGTTCTATTAATAACGGTACAAAAAATATTTTTTTTATTATCAAAGGAGGCTCTTATCTGTAACAGTAAGCAGAAAATTTTAATCAAAATCGTTAGAGCCGTTTTTGAAATAAATCAACTTTTCTGTTTCTTATATGACAGGTACCGTTAGTTTTGGTCCTAAAAAAAAAACTTCAATTTCTCCTCTAAAGAATCACCCAAAACTGTTAACTACCAAGTTTGAAGAAAATCGCTTCAGTAGTTTAGGCTGTAGCTCGAGGTTCTTACAGACAGACAGACAGAATTGCCGGACCCACTTTTTTGGCATTCTCCATCATCGTAATGTCATGTAAAATTGTTATCTCGAGTTCGATTTTTTTTACGAATCTTAAACTAGCCCTATAGTTACGGTGACCATATTTCTAGGAGCGAAACCCGGGACAAATGAAAAATTTGTTAGATCGTTTTGAACACATTGTTTAAAAAAAAAATTATAATGAAATGAGTTTTCATGAGTCAGAAATCAGGAAAACTGTTTCATAAAGGTATGTTAATAACTTCTAAAAAAATATTTTTTTAATCAAAATTGTGAGAACTGTTTTTTTATCATTTTATTTTTTAATTTTTAATATGGCCTTAAAAGTTTTGAAGTTCTTTCCTCGAAAAAAAACTTTTTCTGGTGTTGCATTTTAACCTGGCAAACACAAGCTGGAACTAAATAATTGACGAAATTTTTTAAAAAACTAATGCCTTTTTTCGAAAAATTAGAAAACAAATATTTTCCAGCCACTGTTTTCCCGTACAAAGTATTTAAAATTTTGAAATGTGGAAATACGGGACAAAATACAAAATACGGGACACTTATACGTCCCGGGTTTCTTTAATAAAAACCCGGGACAAGCTATAGAAATACGGGACAGTCCCGGGTAAACCGGGACGGATGGTCACCGTACCTATAGTACCTATATATCGCAAGTAAAAACAGACTACCAAGTGTATACAATTCTAAATGCAATGTTCAAACGCTCTCTGTGTGACGTCCTCTGTGGGTTTAACTATCATATACAAAATAAAATAAAATGCCCGACTGCCCGGTCGCACGACTTGTTATATGTATAAAAAAAAACTTAAAATTCGTTGTTCAATTGTAAAAAACAACTCTTATTTGACAACTAATACTTGATTTTTTAATAAAAATCGTAGAAGTCGTTTTTTGAGATAATTAAACTTTTTCGAAGTTGGTATATGGAAGGTACCGTTATTTTTGGTCCAAAAAATTGAATTCCAAAAAACCCTCTGTGCAAGATCTAAAAACTACTACATACCAAGTTTGAAGTAGATCGGCCCATCCGTTTAGGCTGTAGCTCCTTACATCCTGACAGACTGACGGACTTGTGAGACCCACTTTTTTCGCATTCTCAATCATCGTAATATGAAAAATTGTTATCTCAACTTTTTTTGTTATTAATGCATAACTATATAGTACCTATATCGCAAGTAAAAAGGTCGGGTGCCATCTCGGCAATGATTTATCATTCTTTAGTCTTTAAATCAATAAAATTGACATTTTGTTTCGAAAAAAATATGGTTGAGCAGGACTGGTCCGTATTTTATATGACCAAACTTCGAAGTTACGCGAATACAAGTTCTCATTTTTTTTACATTTCAGTATGACGTTATCTTTCTTTTCAGACTTATTTCAACCTCTAGTGTTATGAGCTAAGTGAAAAAGACATAACATTAACACACATTTAAAATGGATTTTTTTGGTAAATCTGTAAAGCTGACTATGAATAAGCTTTATAGGGAAGCTTCGAACTTTTGTTGCATTTTTAATTAAGTCATTCAAATATTTTTAAATAATTCTTAATCGAGACATTGTTCTGTATTTACATACGAATATGTATGTTTAGTTCAGCATTATCTTGATTTTGTAAATTTGCGTGTCTCATTATGCGCACGAACAAAATTAATGAAGTTTAAAAATATTATTTATTGTTCATACCCATCTTGAAAACAGAAATTGTACTTACAATTCATAAATCGTGAAACATATGGAAATATTTTTCTGATTAAATCAATTTAATTAAATTGAGTCACATTAAACAAAATTAAACAAGGTGGATGAGTCGTACGTATCTGCTTGCAAAAAGAGGCATGACAAATTTTCTAAAAAGTATTTCAATAAAATCTGATAAAATAGTTTTTATCTTTATGTTTTAAAGCTACATTTGTAAGAAGGATTTTTTAAACCCTTTATACTGGACCTTGCTTGCGAACAAAAAAAAAAAAAACAAAAAACCACTTTTTGATTGTTTCCGATTGTTCGAAAGCAAAAAATATTGTACAATAATTTATTTATACAAATCCGAAGGGGATAACTGCATCTTCTCATATCCACTAATAACAAATAAAATTTAATTTAAATTTCCGTAGCTCGTTTTGTATTATTTCCTGTTTCCGCGAATTTTGGTCACGGCTGCAACAACATCTTTGACTTGTGGAATTGCGTGTATTTCAAGTGTTTTTGCGTATGGCATGGGTACATCAACACCTGTTATTTAAAAAAAAATGACAAATTTATTAAATCAATCAAAAATAATTTAATTCAATTTTCAGTAACTTACCAGCTACTCGCCACACGGGTGCATCTAAGTGGAAGAAAGTTTCATCCTCCATTACACGTGCACAGATTTCTGCTCCAACACCTGTTTAAAAAAAAAAATAAAAATGTTAGAAGATTCTATTTCTTTTACAGGAATTTATTTATCTTACCACTTGTTGGCCATCCATTTTCAACTGTAACTAAAAAGTGTGTTTTCTTCACAGAAGCAAAAATAGTGTCTACGTCTAATGGACGAATTGATCTGAGGTTAATAACTTCAGCTTCGATGCCTGAAAATTCATTAAATTCAGTAATTTAATAGAAGTCAATAATTTGTATGTCTTACCTTTTTTGGACAATTCGGCGGCAGCTAACAAAGCTGTTTCTACAGCCTTTGAGTGTGCAACGATCGTTACATCTTTGCCAGGCCTTTGGATTTTCGCCTTGCCAATGGGTAATACGAAATCCTTATCCATGACTTTGTCATCTACCGCATATGGAACACCGTAGAGCAATTCATTTTCCAGAAATACAACTGGATCGGGATCACGGATGGCGGCTTTTAATAGACCACGGCAATCTTCTGAGTCGTAGGGTGAGATTACTTTAAGTCCAGGGCAGTGGGCATACCATGCGGCAAAGCATTGTGAATGCTGAGCGCCTACACCAGCAGCAGCTCCATTTGGTCCACGGAATACAATGGGCACATTAACAACACCAGACGACATGTAGAATGTTTTGGCTGCTGAGTTGATAATCTAAATAACGATTTCAGAAGATATTAATTTTAGGAGTACAACACATATTTATTTTGAAATTCTTTTTACCTGATCAATGGCTTGCATGGCGAAGTTGAATGTCATAAATTCACAAACTGGCCTAAGATTAGCCATGGCAGCACCAACAGCAATACCTGCAAAACCCATTTCAGTGATCGGAGTGTCGATTACTCTCTTGTCACCATATTTTTTCCAAAGGCCTCTTGTGATCTGTAAATAATTAAAAATAGAGAATTAGAAAACGAAGGATATCTAAATTTTTTTTTTTATAAATGCTAAATAACAAATATATGAACAGTTAAAATATGGTTCTCAATTTTGAACAAGTGTGGAACAAGTGTGAAAATTTTAAATACCAGCGATCTATGATCACTTGGTCCCGTCATTTTATGAAAATAGAATTAGAAATGTCTTAACCCTCTACTGCATGAATTAATATTAGCGGACGAAAAAATTAAAAAAATGCTTTACATGGGTTCTTTAGGTTGTTTCAAAACGGTTTACATTTAAAAAATTTGTTTCAATTAATTTGTTTAAAAAATTTGTTTATAAGCCAAATTTGGCTTCGTATGCATTAAGGGGTAAGAAATTTTACTAATTTTATTTATTCAGATTATGTAAAGAATAAAATTAAAAAAATCAAAAGATAAATATTCATCATTTAAAAACAAAATAAATTAAAATAAATACATTGCATTACAAAAGGTTAAGAATTGATTCAAATTTGGCTCATTTTATAACCAGTTCCAAGACATTCGATTTTACTTTAAGTACTTCATTCGCTGCATTCAACACATTCAAAACAAAACAAATGAGTGTTCTCCTTTAGCATTGGTTACTCGTAAGCGGATACACCGAGTGCATAGAGTACACCGAATACTCTGAGTTTTTGTCTATCTGTATATTTCTTTTGAAATATTTTGTTTGCCTTTACAATTCGCACATTTCTTTTTGATATTATGGTGCAAAAACACTATTTTTCACTTAAGCCGGTTTGGAGCAAGTTATATTAGAAAATAGCACCGCATTTGAAAATGAAAATAAAAATTTATTCGTTGGAAATCAAATAAAGTATTCGCCTCGGTATAAAGACACCGAGGATTTGGATTTTTTTGGAGTGAAAGAAGAAAAAAAGAAACAAAACCAATGATCAATTGTGATAGATGATAACGGTGTCAATCATCGCGTGCATGAAGTGGGGATACAATTCAGCTATCTTCTGTTGTCTAAAAATGCCGCCTTAACTGAAAGAAAGGCTCTACAGCGCATTTGTGCGTCCAGCACTCATATGGTTCAAAATGTTGGACAAAGTACAATATGTATGAGAGTAAATTAAAGGCAGTTTGGATTGGATGCTTCGTGTCTTCAGGAGTAACAAAGCTTGAATAAGAAGTACGAAGATCTTAGGAAGCCTTACATACTTACATAAGTTGGCGCTCATAGTCCAGGATGGACCTCGACCGCAACCAACAAACCTTTCCAAACCTGCATGTCAAAAAATACTACATCCTAATCATTTATATAAACCAAATGCAAAACCGTTAATAGCGAACGGTGTCTTTGAAATTATTTTTATTGACATGCACATTTATACGTGCTGTAAGTTTTGCTACAAATGGTTTTCACGGAATACTTCTTACGATTTAACAAATGATTAAAAATTTAAAAAAAAAGAAACAATACTAGAAAGGCAAAAAGCCTAGTTTCACATTCGACTGTTGGCGTAAAACCATTCATTTGGTATTTAAATGGTAAAATGAACATGATTGAGGAAAACTTCTCATTAACCAAACTATTACACTGGTAAGCAAAACTTCATCTTTTTTTGTTTTATGAAGATAACTGCTTTTTGGCATCGCTGATTTCAAATCTGCCCCCAGTATATAATAGAATAATACTTAAAAATGTAATAAAGAACAATTATTGAGATTTTTTAACGAGAATATCTCGAAAACGCGAGCTGATAGAAATTTTTTGACTTCGGATTCAAGTCTAGCACCCCAAAAACGTTCATAATGATAAAACTTAATAAAAAAAAACACTTGTTGTCTAGTGATATCGTTGCGAGCTTTGTATGGAACCGCTTTTGGTCAATCGACTTTGATTTAAAAAAAATATACCTAAACTCGACCACTTTTGTGAGCGAAAGAAATATTTTTCACGATTTTTCTTCATGTACCATTTCTTCACCCTGTTAGGAAGCCATAAGTAACATTAAAAAATAAAATAAAAAAATTGAAAGTATCCGATAAAGAATAAAAATAAAGTAGTCACTTTTGCCAAAGGAAAACGTCTTAGAAAAGTTGGCACGACTACACCCACCAAAAGACATCATTGTTTTTAACAATATTCCGTGACGAACACTATGTCGAAGACCCGAATAGGCAAAGGGTAAAAATTTTTTTTTTTTGGAATAGGCGAACAGAACAAACCGGATTTCGTGATTCCAAAAAATTAAAAATCCTCTTCCCAAATCATTGACGGTTTAATTCGTAATCTCAGGGAAAGGATTAAGTCGTTCTTGCACTGCAAATGACACTTGTGACAGGACTTTGGTTTGAGAACGAATTGATTCCAAGAATGCGGAATTGGGTTTTGGGCCTAATAGATTTTATATTTATAGCGGTCTTCTTACTATAAAAATAATAGTATCATGTCAAAATACAAATTTGAACTACTTCATTAATTTTTATGCCACAAATAACTTTGGAGTTTCGTAAGCGAAAAGTTGCAGAAAACGCTATAACAACTAGTGAAAAGCTAAATGCTAAATGCTCAAGCTCAGAACTGCAACTCAATCTTGTTTTAAACTAGCAGGGCCTTGGCTATTCTCTTTTCCTCAACTTTTGATTTGACCGACGGACCAGAATCAGTTTTTCATGAGTTATTTCTGAAAATTTCAGTACCGCTTTCGGTATTATGAAGAGAAATATATTTTTTTGACTAACTACCAATTGAAATCATAAAAACTATTGGTACTGTTTCATATCGGTAAAGTTTTTCTTTTATGACGTGATAACGTCTTATAAATCGATGAACCATGGCAGCCACTACAAAAAAGTGACGCCATTTTCTAACGTTCCACTCTCGCACTTTCGCAGTGCGGCAAAAATTTCAATTCAAAATTAGAAATAAACTATTAGAGATACAAAAATCTTCTATAACTTATTATTCAAATAGGGGTAAAACAAAATTTCAAAAATTGGCTATTTTCTAAACGCGACAATGTAAAGAGTTGAATTTTTTTTAAATCAATAGATACATTTATTGCAAGACTGACAATGGTATTGAAAAAATTCTAAAAGATTTCAAAACCGAGCTATTAATGGTTTTCTAAAACTAAAACATGACAAAGTAGTGATTATCGGTAGGGGAATTTTTTTTGACAATTTGAAAGACGTAATTCGAAAGATAATAAAAAAATAGTTTTTTTTTTAATGGCGTTTTCGATTGGAAGTCTGGAAGCGTCCGGAATCATTCTGAAAAAGTTTTATTCACACAAAACTGTCAGTTTTGTGCGAATAAAACGCTTTCAGAATGATTCCGGACGCTTCCGGACTGCCAATCGAAAACGCCATAAGTCTCTGCGTTTCGAAATATGAATTTTTGAAAAACACCTACTTATTCTGGGGTATTTTTGGGTGAGTTTTTAGTTTTTTAATTTTTTTGTAGCATTCAAAAAACCTTAAGCTTATAGCACATGTAGTCTATGACTGTGGGCATACATGTGAAAAAAAAAATTGGTATTTCAAAATGGTTTTTGACCGAATAACGGGAAAAACCAATTTTTTTGTCCCAAGTTTTTTTTACCTTTTTCTTCAACAGATAAATAAATAAAATTTATATTGTAAATTGATAATAGACAGCACTATATCTGTGCAAAATTTTAATCAATTTTGTAGTCACAATTTTGAGATAACTGTAAAATAAAGTTTTATTATTCAACAGGTTCTATCTCTTGATCTAAAGCAAATACAAATTTGATTTAACTTTACTAAGCATCCTGATACCTTTCATTTGGTATATCACACATAACTATTCATTCACTACAAGCTACACAATGTTAAATTAAAAAACTTGCGAAATACCTCAAAACACCTGTGGAGATCTGTTGATCATGAACAGCCACCAGTGTGGGAAGTACCGTTATCTCAGTTTGGAATTTCGACATGGTTGGCTTTAAAAAATTCTAACTTTTTTTCTAGGCATCGCAGAAATAAGATTGAAACGTCATATGAAAGGTGAAATGATAAGCTTTTATAGGTTGTCTAAAAAAAATTGATTCAATAGCGTGAGAACATAAAATTATATGTTTTTTTTTGAAAATTGATCGAGTTCAAAAAATTCTAGCTCTTTTTGTAGATGCCAAATAGACATGATCGATATATATATATTTTGAGCTGAAGCAATAAGCTTTCAGGTGGTATAAAATTTATTATAATGGTTTTATTATTTAGAAGAAATGTTTGGCTTTTTAATGGTATATTTTTTTTTGTAAGCTTTTAAAATAAAAAAATTAATATAATGAGAAAAGAAAAAAGGTAATTTTGTTTTAGCTTTTTCTTGTAAATTATGATTGTTTGAAATAAATAAACGCTTCAATTGACTCATTTTAAAAGAACACAACCTGTAGTAAGAAACTACGTTATCACGTAAAATCATCGTCCGTAAACCGGCTTTACAGACAACCATTTGAACTACTGATACTCATGTCTACTCATGGAACATAAGGGACTTAGCACCACGAAAAAGGAGTCTGATGACCGGGTTGGGATCGGGTCAAAATTCTGGCTTCAAAGTTCTGCTTTTCAAAATTCTGCTTTTTTAACGAAAATTCTGTTTTTCAAAATTCTGCTTTTCAAAATTCTGCTTTTTAAAATTCTGCTTTTCAAAATTCTGCCAGCATTATACTTGAACAAAAAAATTCTGCCAATTCTGTTTTTTTTTTTTATAGCATATGCATAAGAAAAATACACCTCATCAATGTAATTCAACATTGATACTCTCCTAATTTTTTTTGTTTAAGTGTCGCAAATATTTTTTAAAATGCATAGACTGACTTTCTTTCAAATAAAATCTATAACTTATTGGAACTGATGTTGTTTGAATATTCATCTTTATTTGATAAATTTAAAAATTTTAAATTATTTTCGGAAATGTTTAGTATTAAAAACATTTTCTTAATATTTTCAAATCTATTCATAGTCCAGTAATTTTAGGTTTTATCTGCGGAAAAATTCCTACTGGGCTGAATTTTGGTATACAGCTTAATGACGGCTTTGTTATGAAGATGTGAAAAATCGACATTGATATCGTGTCCGCGTTAAGAGTTATAGGGGTCAAAAGGTCACAAAAACTGGTTTTTCACGATTTTCAGCAAAACGATAAGTCTTATCAAAAAATTTTCAATGCAAGAATTGTAGACCAGATTATTATATATAAAAAGTGTCATGATACTTTTTTTCCTAAGACCCACCGTTTCTTAGGTATAACGATTCAAAAAGTTGAAGTTTAGTTGTAATCGTCATAATCCTATTCCTGAAAAAAAAACTCCTAACTGAAAAGTTCCTGAAATTTCATTATTTTTTTAGCTTGAATTTCGTTCCTCAACTGTTAAGAATATGGGGAAACCAAAAAAAAATGGAAATTTTCGCCATTTTTCCGATTGAGGCCCTTCTCCCGAAACCATTTCCCTGGGAATTTTTGATTAGAATATGTCTGAAAATATACAGGGTGTGCAATAGAGAATGGACAACCCTAAAACGGCTTATAGCTACACTTATGATTGTTCTAAAAACAGATAGAAAAAAGTTCTATCGCAACCAGTTCATAAAATATGGACTTTTTTTCGTTCAGTGTATTTTAAATTTTATCATCTTATGTTTTCGTTCACTACAACCACGAATTAATGAATTTTATTTATTTCTTTTTTTTATAATTTTCTACAATAATTGGATGAGTACATAAAAGCTTTAAAAATTTCATAGCTATTGCACATTTTCGTAAAAAAAATTTTGAAATCTGTTTTTTGATGCAAAATGTAAAAAAAGTATTTTATGAAAAATTTTAAACACCTGTGGTATAAAATAAATCTATAGAAACCTAGGTGGCCATCTTTCTTAAAAATATTCTCCTTATACCAGAATATTTTTAAGAAAGTTGGCCACCTAGGTTTCTATAGATTTATTTTATACCACAGGTGTTTAAAATTTTTCATAAAATACTTTTTTTACATTTTGCATCAAAAAACAGATTTCAAAATTTTTTTTACGAAAATGTGCAATAGCTATGAAATTTTTAAAGCTTTTATGTACTCATCCAATTATTGTAGAAAATTATAAAAAAAAGAAATAAATAAAATTCATTCATTCGTGGTTGTAGTGAACGAAAACATAAGATGATAAAATTTAAAATACACTGAACGAAAAAAAGTCCATATTTTATGAACTGGTTGCGATAGAACTTTTTTCTATTTGTTTTTAGAACAATCATAAGTGTAGCTATAAGCCGTTTTAGGGTTGTCCATTCTCTATTGCACACCCTGTATATTTTCAGACATATTCTAATCAAAAATTCCCAGGGAAATGGTTTCGGGAGAAGGGCCTCAATCGGAAAAATGGCGAAAATTTCCATTTTTTTTTGGTTTCCCCATATTCTTAACAGTTGAGGAACGAAATTCAAGCTAAAAAAATAATGAAATTTCAGGAACTTTTCAGTTAGGAGTTTTTTTTCAGGAATAGGATTATGACGATTACAACTAAACTTCAACTTTTTGAATCGTTATACCTAAGAAACGGTGGGTCTTAGGAAAAAAAGTGTCATGACACTTTTTATATATAATAATCTGGTCTACAATTCTTGCATTGAAAATTTTTTGATAAGACTTACCGTTTTGCTGAAAGTCGTGAAAAAATAGTTTTTGTGACCTTTTGACCCCTATAACTCTTAACGCGGACACGATATCAATGTCGATTTTTCACATCTTCATAACAAAGCCGTCATTAAGCTGTATACCAAAATTCAGCCCAGTAGGAATTTTTCCGCAGATTGGGCTTAAAAATGACTAAAATGACTGGGCTATCATTTATAAAACAAAAATTAATATGCATTCAAGGAATGACAAATTATTTAAGTAAGTAATCAAATAAGCAGATAATTTTTCAAGAAGATGATTTTACTGAATTTTGCAAAAAATTAAAAAAGGGTTTGGAAAATGTTAAAAAGCGCGCGCTTTTTAACATTTTCCAAACCCTTTTTTAATTTTTTGCAGAATTTTGAAAAACAGAATTATGAAAAGCAGAATTTTGAAAAACATAATTTTGTAATTTTGTAATTTTTGAAAAGCAGAATTTTGAAAGCAGAATTTTGTAAAGCAGAATTTTGAAAGCAGAATTTTGACAAAAGAATTTTGACCCCGGCAGAATTTTGACCCCAACCCGATCGGGTTGGTTCCAGGTTCTGAACTTAGTGGTAGCACAAACAAGTTGGTGTTGATTCAAAAACCTTCAATATAAATTCAAGATTGTTTGGCGCCTTTCCACTGTCATAAAATTTGTAAAGTAAAGAAAATGCCAGATTTTATTTTAAAAAAAACATTTAAAGGAATTAGACAAAAATGAATGAAAAAGATTTGGCATAGATGTTCAATAATTTTGCAAATGTTTACAGCAAAGGTTATTCACCTCCTGTAATGACCTTCAACTTGAAATGTTTATCTATTTTCTTTCAATGGGTTGGTAGTAGGAAGTACTTTTCATTGATGAAACGTAAACAGTTATTAAAAAATAATTAAAAACGGTTTTATAACACTTAGCAGCATCTCTCAAAACCAGTTTATTATGCCCACGTGTCAAATACAAAAATAAAACTCTCAAAATAAATTAACTCTCTTTACTTATTCCAATAGAATACATACATACTAGAATATGACAACAATTAATTTGTTTATTTTCGATAATTTTAAACTTTATCATACATCTCCAAACTGTGATTATGATGAAGCACAAAATAAAAAGAGAATAAATGAACATTCGTCCGATTAGATTTTTTTATGATAAGAATCACCGTTATATGACAGTTTCATAACAACCTCCAACTGATTGACCAACCAAGCTTCCTACTGTAATCAATGAAAAGCTTTTTTTCTCTAATTAAAATTTAAAAAAAGACTATAATTGAAGCCTTAATTACATAGTTTGTTTACTTTTGGGAACACAAGTTATATCTATTTTTGTCTTTATGCATTCCAACCAGCACTTTACTGATAAAAATGATAACAATTATTTACTTTTTATCCTTAACCTTGAAATTAATCAAATATACAACTTTTTCACTGATTTTCAATCTTTTATAATCTACGCTACGTATTCTCAAGCTTCTCTTGCGCACGCTTATTAAACATTCGATTCAAACCTCAAACCCAGGAAGTAAACAAGAAATTCCAGTCCAGAATTCCTCAACAAAATACATTGCATTCACAAAAACAGAAAAGAGTTGCAAAAAGAAATCTTTACATTTAATGGCCAAAATTGAGAGACGAACGATGCCGCCGGTCGCGCCACTTCACATTGTACCCGAAATCAAAAAAAAAATTAGATAACCTTACACTTGCTTGCTTGCAATTCCCCCATCATTCGCCATTTCAGTTTGTTCGACCGTCATATAGAATGAAAGTGTTTACGTAACCAAGAGAATTTTCAGCTGCTTTTTGAAAGGTTTTTTTTTTCAATTCGATTTCTTACCTTATAGGCTCCATCATATTGAGCAACTTCCTCGCCAAGGATAAAGACTTTATCATCGCGGGCTAATTCTTCATCCAATGCACTGTTGAGAGCATCACGAACGGTCAATTGTTTGGCAGCTAGGGCTCGGGTGGTAGTGGAGAATGCACGACGGGCTGTTGAGGCAACGATTGGGAGCATCATGATTTAGGAAATTTAGAAAAATTCAATGCTCTGTTTGAGGTGAATTAAATATTCAGAGGATAAATCCTTGTTTAATCGGTAAATTCGGTAAAAAAATTGAAAAGCGATCTTCCCAATTTTCTTTTTTTTTGTATTAGTCGATTCTTTCTTTTTTTTTTCGAACTCTCTTCACAGCACTTAAGGGTGAATGGAGGTCGATAAATTATTTATTCACGACGATTTATTTCACACTAAACTTTTGTGCAAAGAACTTTTTTATCAAGTGTCAAAAAGTTTTTTCAGTGCAAAAAAAAACGAGTTTTTTTTTTTTGGTTCAGTGACAGTGACAGGTGGTGAATGGTATAAAAAATGTGGAAAGTGTAGGCGGAGGCACAAGGTATACGTAGTGCAGGAGAAGTTATGGTGGAAGTACAATGGTCGAGTTTCGTTGGAGGTTGTAAACTACCAAGCTACAATTTTATGTCATTTTCTATTGACGAGATTCAGAATGAGATTTGTGAATCTGACAGCTGAAAGGGGTGGGGGGGGGGGGGGGGGGGGGTTGAAGAGAGGAAATAGTGGAAAAATCTCAGATTTCATGATCTATTTGCGGCTTGAGATTCAAAAAAATGAATCTGAGATTCAAAATTCTGAATCTGGATTTTTATGCAGATTATTGTCGTTTTCCAAAATTATGGGAGTGAATCACTCCTTTTTCGTGCAATTTTGGAATTTGTTCACGAAGAATTTGACAAGTGGAGTGATTTGACGTTTGCTTTGCATGTGTTTGTAATACGAAATAATGAATAAAATAATAACACAATCTTTTAAATTCACTTTTAGTGATTTTTTACAATACTTTATTGAATTTTTTTTGTAAATAAATATAATTTCCTTCACAAAAAAAAGTTAAAACAACCACCCAACAATTTGACAAGCAGTCCATGAAGTCAAATGTAGAAGTATTGGTAATCACTCCGTCACTCCTTCAAAATTTTGGGAGTGAAGAATTCACTCCAAAACTTCACTCCTTTTTCAATTTTGGAATTTGAAATCACTCCTTTTGGAGTGATTATATAGCTAGGAGTGTCACTCCTTGAATTTTGGAAAACGACATATCACTCATACAAAAACATACTCCTCTGTTTGACATTTGTCTCAACATTTGTTGTTGTTTTATTTTTTTTATACGCACTGATTTCGTACACAATTACAAAACTAGATTTCATATTCTATTTGCAGTGGAAAATCTGAGATTTTTAAAGCTGAAACACAATCACGCTTTGCCGTCGATTTTGACAACTGCGAAAAGTTCAACTATAGGAAATCTGTGTATCCTCACACAATGACGCTTTTCTTACGTACGCTTTTTTTGACAAACGTAAGGAAACGTAAGAAAGCGAGCAAAAGTTCAACCAGACTGAACTTTTGCTCGCTTTCTGACATTTAACAGACATAGTTACAGTCACCCACATTATTATTGCGCCAAATGTGAATAAAAAAAAAATAAATTATTGCAAAACTATGTGTGTTTTTTAATTTCTCTATATAGATTTTGCACAGAAAAACGACATCGATATATTTTAAATCAAAAAAATTTGCGTATTAAAAACAAAAAAAATTTAATGATGTTTTAGACTAAGTTTTATTGTTAAAAACAATATATTTTGATTGGTTTTGTTTTTATAACTATAGGATTAAAGAATAAACAAATTTCTATGCATTTTTTAAACACATTAACATCCTTTTTCATTTTTCCACAATTAAATCAAGATAAAGACTTGGCCCAATAATTTTGTGAGTGACTGTGTTTTTTTTATTTGACAGCAGATTTTATGTTGCAATCAGCTGTTCAAAGTCAAAGTGACAGAAGCGCGCTTTGAGGATTTCTCAACGTAACGCAACGAAGCGACGCCCTAAAGCGTGATTGTGTTTCAGCTTTTACGCAAAACTCTCAAAAGTCAATAGAAAACGACAATAATTTTCAAATTTCATTTTTTTTCAATTTTGCAAGTTTTAATTTTAAAGCCTTAACTACATTGGCTCAAAAAGTGAAAAAGTACAAAAGCGAACATTTTCAAACGCATTTTTGTATAGTTTTTCCGCCTGAAAAATTAAAACAAATGATGCAGAAAGCTTATTTTTTGGTCTAAAGCCTTAACTACATTGGCTCAAAAAGTGAAAAAGTACAAAAGTGAAAATTTTCAAACGCATTTTTGAATGGTTGTTCGGGCTGGAAAATTAAAAAAAATTATGCAGAAAGCTTATTTTTTGGTCTAAAAAATAATTTTAGTCTTTTTCATAAAACAATTGCACTAGCCACTTTTGTACTTTTTCAAAAAGTGGTGTATGTAGTTAAGCCTTAAGTCAGCTATTACATGAAGCATCAAGAGGCTTGACTCTTTTTTCGAATTTTCTTTTGATAATCATTCTGTGAGGCGCGTACTATTACACGATGCCTCTTGAGTCAAAGACTCAAATTTGACATTTCTTTTTTGATTTAAGTATTGTTGTTGTTGTATTCCACCAAGAAGCAAAAAGAAATGAAAGGGAATGTTGAAAAAAGGAAGAGCGGAAAAAGAAACGTCAAAAAAGAGTCTCGGAATTTTGGCCCACGACTCTCCGGTCGGATAATTTTTTGTTTTATCTTCTTTCTCTTTTGCACTCATTGGTTATGAAAAGAGGCGCGCCTCTTGAGGCTTCATGTAATAGCTGACTAATAAACAATTTGTATACTAGGTGTGTTTTTTTGTTTATCTATATAGATTTTGTGCAAAAAAACGACATCGGGATTTTTGAAATCCATGCAAACATTTGGCACCACTGTACACATACTTTGGCAGCTGTCTGTCAAAAATGTTGCTTGTGTTTTTTTTTTTTATTTTAACTCCGAAGTGGGAAGGCCATTACATCCATGTTGGATGCAAACAAAAATTTTCATATGGCAATGGCATCCATGTTGGATTCAAAAAAATTGTTTTTTTTCACAAAAAACCAAAAATTATCTGTATATTAGGTGTGTTTTTTTGTTTATCTATATAGATTTTGTGCAAAAAAACGACATCGAGATTTTTGAAATCAAAACAATTTACGTGTTAAAAACAACAAAAACTTTATCTGTATAGATTTTTGAAAAATCCAGATAATTATCCAGATTTTACTTTCTCTCGATAAAAACAGTAGTGCCAAGGTAGTTTAATTGTTGTGTTCATACAGAAATATCTGAAAATATTAACAAAAAAAAAAAGCGGAGAAAACGAGGTTTGAAAAAAACTCTCATAGAAAAAAATAATCAAAAATTTGTTTGACATGGTTGCATTGAAATGTTAATATCTCGAGATATACGCAATGCACTTTTCGGATAAATGTCTTAAATGGATCCTGATAAGATTGTTGAACAGATATGTATATAAAATTACCAAAGTTTTTTCGAAAAATTAGAAATAAAAATAAAAAAGTTTTCACATTTGATTTTTAAAAAATCGAAAAAAAATTCAATATGGCTACCTTCAAACGCTTAAGGCTTGGCCACACCGGAGGGTACGCGGTAGCGGTACGGGTAGCGGCAACGATATTTGTATTAAAAAAATTCCACACCCGAACGTTGATGTGTCAGTTTGGAATTTTTTCCATACAAGTACCCGTACCGTTACCCGTACCTCTACCGCGTACCCTCCGGTGTGGCCAAGCCTTTATAACACAAGAACGACGCAACTAATGTTAATGGTCATGGTCTTAAAATGTAGCTAAGAATATACAGATAATTTTTGGTTTTTTGTGAAAAAAAATTTTTTTTGAACCCAACATGGATGGATGTAATGGCCTTCCCACTTCGGAGTTAAAATAAAAAAAAAAAACAAAAGCAACATTTTTGACAGACAGCTGCCAAAGTATATGTACAGTGGTGCCAAATGTTTGCATGGATTTCAAAAATCTCGATGTCGTTTTTTTGCATAAAATCTGTATAGATAAACAAAAAAACACAGCTATTCTTAGCTACATTTTAAGACCATGACCATTAACATTAGTTGCGTCGTTCTTGTGTTATAAGCGTTTGAAGGTAGCCATAGTGAATTTTTTTTCGATTTTTTAAAAATCAAATGTGAAAACTTTTTTATTTTTATTTCTAATTTTTCGAAAAAAACTTTGGTAATTTTATATACATATCTGTTCAACAATCTTATCAGGATCCATTTAAGACTTTTATCTGAAAAGTGCATTGCGTATATCTCGAGATATTAACATTTCAATGCAACCATGTCAAACAAATTTTTGATTTTTTTTTTCTATGAGAGTTTTTTTCAAACATCGTTTTCTCCGCTTTTTTTTTTTTGTTAATATTTTCAGATATTTCTGTATGAACACAACAATTAAACTACCTTGGCACTACTGTTTTTATCGAGAGAAAGTAAAATCTGGATAATTATCTGGATTTTTCAAAAATCTATACAGATAAAGTTTTTGTTGTTTTTAACACGTAAATTGTTTTGATTTCAAAAATCTCGATGTCGTTTTTTTGCACAAAATCTATATAGATAAACAAAAAAACACACCTACTCTTTCACAAATCAATTGCTCTAGCCAGAAAAAAAATGTTTTCACTTTTGTACTTTTTCAAAAAGTGGTGTATGTAGTTAAGCCTTAATTTTAAAGGCAAAAAAACTGCAAAGTTTTATCAAAATCGTTAGAGCCGTTTTCGAGATATTTGGTTTAAGTTAAAAAAATTGTATGGGAGGTACACTTTCTAATCGAGATATAAAAAAAAAAACAAAAAAAAAATCAACTTTCAGGGCCAGTTGTACAAATTGAGGGTTAACCCACAGATCAGCTGAACTCGAGTTAACTCTTGAACCGGTTCAACTTTGAGTGTGTTGTACAGTTGTGGATCAGGTGAGAGTCAGCTGAACCCCAGTTCAGGTTTATATACAAGAAAATTTTAGTATATATATACTTAATGTCACTGTCAGTTGTCCTTATTTTATAAGGCACAAGTTCGTGTAAATAAATCGTCTTTTTGATTTCACTTATTTTATAAGGCACAAGTTCGTGTAGGTAAATAAATCGTCTTTTTGATTTCACTAAAAAATCAATCTATTAAAGGCTTGGCCACACTGGAAGGTATGCGGTAGCGGTACGGGTAGCGGTGAGGTTACTTGTATGAAAAAAATTCCAAACTGACACATCAACGTTCAGGTGTGGAATTTGTTTAGTACAAATATCGTTACCGCTATACCGCATACCCTCCGGTGTGGCCAAGCCTTAAGGCTTGGCCACACCGAAGGGTACATGCGGTAGTGGTACGGGTACTTGTATTTTTTTCATACAATTACCCGTACCGCTACCGTATGTACCCTTCGGTGTGGCCAAGAGCCTTTAAGGCACACACCGGAGGGTATGCGGTATAGCGGTCACGATATTTGTACTAAAAAAAATTCCACACCTGAACGTTGATGTGTCAGTTTGGAATTTTTTTCATACAAGTACCCTCACCGCTACCCATACCGCTACCGCATACCCTCCAGTGTGGCCAAGCCTTTAATTGCGATTCTTGATTAGGAATAAAATACACAAAAGTAAAGGCTTGGCCACACCGGAGGGTATGCGGTAGCGGTACGGGTAGAGGTAACGGTACTTGTATGAAAAAAATTCCAAACTGACATATCAACGTTCAGATGTGGAATTTTTTTCATACAAATATCGTTACCGCAACCCGTACCTCTACCGCATACCCTCCGGTGTGGCCAAGCCTTAAAGCATTATTTTGGTGAAGCTAGTTTTTTGCCACTCCTAATGGCAGCTGGACCATTCATTAATTAAGTGGAAAGTGGACTGATCAGGACGATTCTAGGGTGGTTGTTTTATTTGTTTTTTGTTTTGTTTTTATTTTTTTTGTGGAAAATTGTAATAATTTATAAAAAAAAACAATAATAAAATCAATCAATAAAAAAAGTAAAAGCTGTGTTATTATTTTGTTTATTTTTTATCATCACAAACACATCCAAAACAAATAAAAAAACACCCCAATCATTTGGGAAAAGCAAATTAATTTCCACCACCTATTAGCTGAACTGTCAAAAAGTTCAGATTAAAGTGAGAAAGCAACATTTTTTCCACTAAAAAGTGTCTGATCCATGACTGAACCACTGCTAACCCACCAATATCGGTGGGTAACATCTGATCGTGGTTCAGCAGTGGGTTAAGACCTGAACCTCGATTGTACAACACTGCAAATGAGTTGAACCGAGTTCAAACGTTGATCCGAGGATGAACCACGTTTGTACAACTGGCCCTCAGAATTCCATAAAAATTATCTGTACCAAATTTGAAGAAAATCCATCCACGCGTTTAGGCTGTGAAAATGTGTACAAATGTGCACAGACGCACGAACGGAATTGCGAGACCCATTTTTTTGGAGTTCTTCATCATCGTAATGTTGGTTTTGATTAAAACCTCAAATTTTTTTCCACACGAAACCAATGCTTGCCCTAAAGTATTCACTTGATGGAACTCAAAATTGTTCAACGTCAGACCTCAGATCTAAAAACTTCTCTAAAAATAAACTTGTAAAATAATTTTATATTCAAAAGTTTCCAAGTATAAGCATCTCCTTAAATAATACTTTCTACACAAATATTTTTTAGCCTTACTGTACTTGTTTACGTTACAACATTTATTTCATCGGCCGTTTATTTCATTACGTTACGTTTGTCATTTGTCATCCCACTTTGCCAAGGGAAGAAAAACAAAATTATTATTTTTTTATTCATAAATTTTTCTGCCGCAGTAGCTTTATCAAGCATTTGTCGATTTCTAGTTTCTTCTTATTTCTATTAAATTTCACTTCTTCTTAAAAAAATGGAAAATGTAGAAAAAGTTTGGCTAGGTCCTCTGCCACCCGATTCACCCTACGTCAAACCATTCCGATTTTATTTTGTCCAAAATGGTATCGAAAAAAATTGGGATCTACTCAAAGTCCACGATAGTGTGGCCATAATAATTTACAATACAACAAGAAATGCCTTAGTTTTTGTTAAACAATTTCGACCAGGTTTGTGTCTGTCCTCAACTACCTTCACCTACATTTTATTGATTTATTTTTTTTTTTTAAACTAAATAAAAATTTTGTAATTTTTTTGCCTTGAACACAAATCAGCGGTTTATCATGGTGTCGTAACCGCTGACGGCAGAGAATTCAAAGATGTTGATTTGAATGAGTTTCCTCCGAAACTTGGAGTCACTTTGGAACTTTGTGCTGGAATTGTCGATAAAGATAAGAGTTGGATTGAAATTGCCAGGGAAGAAGTCCTGGAAGAATGTGGCTATGATGTTCCAGTGGAACGTATTGAAGAAGTGCTCACTTTTAGGTGAGTCACCTTAAAATTCTTTGAAATTTCCTTTAAAATAAACCAATTACCTACTTTGTTTAGATCTGGGGTAGGTGCATCTGGGGCACAACAAAGAATGTATTATTGTGAAGTAACTGACACTGATATGGTTTCGAGCGGGGGTGGAGTCGATGGGGAGGTTATTGAGGTTGTAGAGTATAATTTGGAAGAGGCTCGCAAATTGGTTAGCCAAGGAGCTGTTAATAACAGTCCACCGGGTTTTCTCTTTGGGGTGCTTTGGTTCTTAACCAACAAAGCTCCAAAAGCGTAGAGATGCTATTTAATTATTAAATATTTGTCGGATGTGCTTGCAAGCTGCCTGCTCTCATTCGATTTATTCCTGAATCACCAAAATGAAAACAAAGAGAAATCCATTTGTTAAACAAAAAAAGATTTATGATTAAAACAAAAAGAACAAAAATAAAAAAAAAATTATTAGTTTATAATAAAAATAAATAAAAAAAAAGACGTATTGTTGAGATTATAAAGAGATTTTGATTTGTTTTTTTGTTTTTTAAATTTTCTATTGAAGTTTTATGTTATCTTGTGATGCAGCAGATACCTACGTAACTGTGTATCTTTATCGCTTTTTATTAGTGAGATTTCCGTTTTAGTGTTGATAATAGAATAATTTTACTTTTTTCCGATAAGAAATTAATCAACTATATTTAGAACTATAATTAGAATTAGTCAACTTACTTTTTTTCACTTTAATTGAAGTAATTGTTTTTTTTTTAACCACCCATGTGTGTCACAAAAAATTGTACCTATTCATCAGATTTATGTTTTTTTAAACAATTATATACAAAATTTTCTGTATACAGAAATCATCTGCTATTAATTTAAGTGTTGTTGTGTGGAACTATTCCAATAATTTTCTGTTAGTCATTCATTGGCACAATTTCAAAAAAGGATTTTATAATTTCTCTTTGGTACCTTTCGTTTTTAAGTTTAATAATTTTTATTATTTTTTCTTCCTTAAATATAATTTGTATTATAAGTACCTACGATGCTAAAAAATAAAATGATGGTCCAATCACAAGAAAGGCAATTATGTATATCACATTAGGCCGGTCCTTATTTGCTTTTTTTTCGAAAATTAATGAAGACATCCGCTCAATCGTCTCCAAATAAAAAAAAAATCCTCTAATTTTTTCAGATTTTTATCTAAACCCCTTATTCGCCCTGTAACAAGGTAAAATTCTAGTACTTGGACTTTTTGGATTTTTTCCATATATCTCCTTTACGGCTTGATCGATTTTGTTCTAATTTTGCACAATTACACTAACAATGATCCTTAGTAATATTGCATTCCAAGATATTTTTAAAAATACATTCTTGAACCTCAAAAAAATGATATCGATTTTTAACGTACCTATAGTTTGTAGTATACTTTTTTTTAGATTTCGCAAAAACGGCTCAAGCAATTTTTTTGCAAACTTCGTCAATAGATAATGTTCAAGTAATGTTGCATACTAAAAACTTTCATTCGTTAACCAGGCAATTGAATTCCCGCATGAGAAAAATGAAGAGATACAAATTGATTTGTAATGTCTCATAAAAACAGTCAAAAATGTGCAAAATATGTATATAGACACTGAATATTTTCAATCTAGTTGCAAGGTTTTTGTTATTCAAGTATGTGGAAATACCGTTGTTTATAAAACTATATGTTTATATTAAGATAATGCGGTGTGTTTCAGTTGTTTTCAGTTAAAAAAAAAAAATAAACTCAATCTTTGTTACGGAAAAATATTAAAAAAAAAGAACAGCATTGACAGCAGCATCATAAGAGGGTGAGGCTCAAGTTTGGACAATTTTGTGCCAATTTTAGAGTTTTTTTTTAATTTGAAATACTATTTTCATCTGTTCTTTTCCGTCAAGTTAGAAAAAGTTAAATTCTCATTACCGTATAGACCGAGTTGAATATTTGTTACTAGATTTTCGCCAAACGACGTCGTTTTCTATGATGGTGTTAATTTCCGTAATATCAATAATCAAATCGATTATCATCACGAAAACGATTTGTGTTAATAAGTACTTTCATTAATTTACAAAAAAAAATCCTTTTTTATGAATTTCATCAATAAAATTAAGAAAAAACTGTTTGTTTAAATATATAAATATTGTATATATTTATACAGGGTTTCCCACAGTCACCGCCATAAATGAGAATCATGGATTTCTGAGGTTCACAGCAGTGTCTTCCAAGCCAAGATATTGGCAGTGAAAAATGCTGCTAAACAAATATCCATGATGGCGATATCACCTGCTGACATCACCTTTTTCATTGATAGCCAAGCGGCAATAAAAGCGATTTCTGCCACTTTAATCAAGTCAAAGCTTGTTTCTTGCTGTCGCGAAGAGCTTAGGGTTCTTGGTATGCAGCATAATGTAAGACTCTGATGGGTTCCCGGCCACAGTGATGTGTTCGGCAACGAAAAAGCGGATGAGCTTGCAAGGGATGGCTCAGTTCTTGATCCCTCTCTCATAGACCATAACATCAGAATCCCACAATGTGAAATAAAGCGAAATATCGTCAACAAAATTTCACAAAAAACCAATGAAAGATGGAACCTCCTGGAAACCTGCGGTCACACCAGGAAACTATGGCCGAACTTCGATGAGAAAAAATCAAATAAGATCTTACTACTTAGTATTATATTATATTATTATTATTATAACCTACTAGGATACCACAAAAAGAAAATGGGGCTTAGTACGGATGATCTATGCAGAGGCTGCGGCAATGAGGACGAACAGGAAAACACTGTTCACTTCCTCTATCACTGCCCAGCACTCTGTCGCACTAGGAAACAATTCTTAGGAAACTACTTCTTTAATGAATTAGAAGAACTATCGGGACTCTCAGGCAATAGCCTACTGAACTTTGTCAAGTCCTCCAAATGGCTCGAACAACCATAGCATTCATAGGTTAACACTTTTTCATGAAGTAACAATACTTCAGGGTATCACAAGGGATCTACATTGATCTAAGTGTGACGGTAACAAAATCAACTGTCAGCCCATATAACCTAACCTAACCATTTCTGAGGTTATTTTAAGTCGAAAAACTCAAGAGGTAATTTTCTCGTTTTAGTCCCGTTTTTGAGTTATGACGGTTTTTATGAATTTTGCTCTCTTTTCCCTTAACTGGCTTTATCTTTGCCAAACTACTTCTGATTCCAAAGATTTTTTTTTCAACCAATCAAGAATTTAAACGGACAACAGTTTCTCCTCAATTTTGCATCAAACCAAATCTTCATCGTTTTTTAAGTTTTTTTTTTTACTTTCATATCATTTTATTCAAAATATAATAAATAATAAGTAAATAAGAAGTATTAATTTTTTTTCGCTTACAATTAAAGTCCAGTTTATTAAAAAAAAAAGTTTTTTTTTCATAGTAGATAGTAGTTTGGCAAAGATAAAGTCAGTTATGGGAAAAAGAGAAAAATTCATAAAAATCGTCATAACTCTAAAAGGGGACGAAAATGAGAAAACTATCTCTTGAAATTTTTGACTTAAAATGACCTCATAAATCCATGGTTTTTATTTGGGGCGTTGACTTTGGGACACCCTGTTTATACATATTTGGCCACATTTAAATAAAACAACAAACATGTACATATTTATAAAACTATACTTCTAGAAAAAAGATGTGATTATGTTGTCACTGACATTCACAAATTTGCCGTTATTTTTTCAAAAACACTTACTATACTATGAGAGGAATGAAGTAAATTAAATACTTTGGCACGTTGAGCATGATTAAATCTTACGGAAGCGATTTAAAAACGATATAATACATAAAAGAGTTACCTTCTTTTAACAAAATACTGTAACAAAGTTTAAATTGAAACTGCTCGATCTCTAAGATAAATAAATAATTTAACAGAGAAAAAAATGAAAGTACTTATAAAAACAAAAGAAAATGTTCCACATACGCCGTAGTGACCGTTTAAGGTTAAAATTTTCAAACTATGTAATACAAATTTGGTATAGAGCATTGTTCTCTACTCTTTTAAATTATAAAATATTGAATGAATGAATTTAACTTGGTTTTTAAATTTGAAATATAAAAGAAAAATTATTTTTTACAACTAAATACATGATTATGAAGTAGACCCTTTTGTTGTGTGAGTTGTTTTTTGGAAAACTCCCGCAAAAATTAAGACCAAAATTAAGGTCAATGGAAAAATTTATTTTTTAATATTCCGTAATCGCGTCCAAATCTTTGATAGATACTTTAAATTAAAAATCATAGCACCGGACGGTAGATGGATTTTCTTCAAGCTTCATAAAATTCTTTCCAATTTTCAATTAAAATTGAACGAAAACAAAATATCACTAAGAATGAACGGATAAGCATGTGGAGTTTGATCGCTTTTCAAACACGTAATCCTCAATGCACTCACATATATGTATGTACATATGCGGCCGCGGGGATGTAAATAAGCAAAAATGCATGTAAATCACTTAAAAACGAACTGTTGTCGGTTAGCTCGCTAACTTCGATCGTTACTTCCAAGAGTTAGGTACTATGCCAATCCAATATATCCGAGAATATCTTCAGAAACTGGTTTCCCACAGTTCACGGAACATAAGCGAGCTGTATGCAACATAGACTTTCGACGATGGACTTTGCGTCACACGGTACCTACCATCACGCGAAATTTAACTACAAACATACATACATGTTGTAAATATGTATGTACATCTTCTCACATATCACTACACGTAAAGAAATAACAAATTTGAAAAAAAAATGTTTAACATTTTAAGAGGATATGAATATTTGTTCATCTGTTCCGTCATAACTTCTAAACTACTTATCATAATTTGACAAATGAGGTATCGTTGGAATCGCCTTGCTTGTTGCCTGGTTATAGTTTTTGTGAAAAAATATAAAAATATAATATAAATGACTCTAGAGGCCGAAGTCATGAAGCAAACAATTTTTTTTTAACATGCAAAGACTCCGCAATTACTCTCTGACGAAATTATCACTTCAAGTCGGAGGTTGGATAAATACCTCTTAATGATATGAGCCTGATTAAGGTGTACTAGGAACAAGGGGGCATGTTTGAGGCTTTAGCTGGGAGGTAATAAGCAGAGATGTCTTCTCTAATTCACCTGCCAACTATGGGTGGCCATTCTGCGAAAAAAATTTTCGTTATAGCGATCGCATTTCTTCTCCTTTTTTTCTCTAAGTGTACACAAGATGTGTGTATTTCTCGCCATTTCCTCTTATCCCTGATGCACTTGTTATTGCTTCATTTTGCCTGTGTTTCTCCAGCACACACGGACAAACACGAATGCAAGGAGTATCAACAACACAGCATCTCACTGGAGTATTTTAAGCCAAGTAAATGACCAATCAACTTTACCATCATAATTTGTTACCATATTCAAATTATGTACTCCGCACTTGGACGTGTTAACAGATGGAGCCACCACCGCCGCCACTCCGTGTCGCGTCGTCGACCAAACGTACTCAATCCAACGTACGGAATCCTTGTTCCAATCAAATGTAACATAGTACTTAATAATTAGAAATCAGGTGGCACAGAGCAATGGCGATGATGGTGGTGGTGCACGTTGCACGATCGAATGCCACCGATTCGATTGGGAGTGAGATTTCTACCAACTTGACGTGAGAGAGATTTTGGGCCAAAGCCGGGTCTCAAAATGAAAAGACGCGACTTCGCGAATCAGATCTCACACGGTTGTGGTAATAAATTTGTTTATCGCAATATTATTATCATTCCGAAGGATTTCAGCTTCCATATGGACTACCCAAAGAGTTTTTCATAGAGAAACAACAACGACGACGACGACGAGGCAAAGAAGAAGAAGAGACCAATATCGGGCTTCGGGCTGTCCATAGAAGGCATGTGTTTACTGGATCTACGAGCGTTTCGTGCGCTCGACTATATAACTATATTTTGTGTAGTTTAGTTTGTCCATATGCCAGTTCGAAAAGGAGTTTAGTTACTCTCTTATACCTATCCAATCCATATGTATATGTTCGACGTTCGCCGTTCAATTTGGATTAATTTTCCTTGGTTGGTAATCGGGCTGGACTGCTGTTGACTTGGGTAGGTAAGGTATAGTGTCTTGGCTTGGCTTGGTTTGGCTATATATGATGGTGCTGCAATTCAGACAATTACCAGCGCTGCATTCTTGACACAAACATAAATATTTAACACAGGTCTATAAATCCGAAACCAATTAGCCTCGAATTGATATTACCTTAAATTGGTTGGCTCATTTTGCGCCATCATTGGGTCCGTGCGCGAGCTGGTTACACTACTGTGGAACCGCGCGAGTAGGTATAAATTTTATGTGGGTTCCGGGGATAGCCAGAGCTCGGAACATTTAATGATGTGCTCGGTGATGCATGTGTCGCGTCGCGAATCTCTAGCAGATCTCTATGCAACAAGCTGGGGTTGTTGCTTGTAGCTTGGTGTAGCTGTCTTCTTGGGATGCTTTTCACCAAAAAACTATTTCACGGAACAATAGAAATCGCTGAACATTACCGTTCACGTTGGCATTGTTTTCCTTTTTTCATTAGACAACAAACAACAACAACAAAAAATCCGTCGATACGAGAGTAATCCATTTATGGAGATTGTTGGGTTTTTTTTTTTGTCATACTCAAAATGAAGTTGTTGTGTCCTCTCTCTAATAAAGATGTAATTTTTTCTTAAAAAGCCTAGATTGAGGACATGTAGAGTGCATGCCGGAACAACTTGGACCGAATTTGTTTCGGTTTTTTTGTATCGTTCTTGTTGTTGTATAGCTTTGATGTGCATACCAACATAATGTTGTTATGTTTTAGCTTTTTGTTATCTGGATTTAAGAGGTCCTATCGACACGAATTTTGTTAAGTTTAAAGTAAAGTAAACATTTTCATTTTATAAAATGGGCAGCTCTTTTAAGGTGATTGTTTTTGTCGGTAGACATTTTTAAGAGTCTCTAGCCAATAAGATTTAATGTTTGATAAAAGAAACAAAATCAGTTGTGATTTGCGAAATTTGTGGGAAAGGAAGCGTCTAGTAGTCGTTGTTATATATTTTAATATTGCATTATTATAACCACCACAATGCTAACGTTAAATCATTCTTGCTAACAACCCATGATAATTCTTTAAATCTTTAATTAATTCTTTAATTCTTGAATAAGTTTAAAATCATTTACCAAGGAAATTGTTTTAAAGAACTTTAGTATAAAATGAGATATGGAAATGCTTTAAGTAAAAAAAGAATAGAAGTGGACCTAAATGACTTCCTTGAGGGAACCCAAAAGTAGCGTAAAAATGGCAAGAGAATTCATTTCTGAATTCTGACCATTGTAAGAAGATTATTTTAAGGTTAAACGATATCCATTTCGAAAACATTGGTTTCAAAGCCAAAGGCGGCATGTTTCAAGAGTATGAGAATAATGAAATTTTTGCCAAAGGTTGGTTAAAACCAACGCACTTCAAACATAGCTTGAATCGGTGATTGTTAAAACAACATAAGTGACTGATTTTTGAAAACTAATTTTATAACAGTTTTGCATTGCTAGTGTTGAGAGCAAAACCAATATATACCAACATATATAAAATATCGAGCTCAAAATACTCTTTGAGTGCTACAACGTTTATCTCTTCTGACATTTTTGAAAATGAGTGTTAAAACACATTAAGTGCTTGATATTAATTTTTTTTTTACATTTAGGGCTAATTTATTCACACTCCATTAAACTTAAAGTCTCCATTAAAAACAGGAAGTTTTAAAATTTTTATGTGATTTGACAGATTTTTAATTTTTAATGGGGACTTTAAATATAATGGAGAGTGAATAAATTTGGCCTTAGTAGAGTAACTAAAGCAAATTATTAGGAAACCCGGCCGAACAGCTCTGATTTTCGATTTTTTTTTTCAAACGTAGATATGTATTTAAAAATACTTTAAAGTCTATAGATTAAAAATTGCCGATGTTGCCGTATTGCTTTTTAAAATTAAAATTAAATTTTTTTTGAACAAAACCATTTTTTTTGCTTAAATTTCATAAAATAAATGATAGCAAAAGATTCTCTAGGTAATTTAGGGAAAAAAAAAATATAATGGAGTAATCTGACTTCAAACACTAAAAAAATATTTTGAAAACAACGGCAACACCTACAATATTTTAAAATACATTTTTAAAAAGCCAGAAGCTCATTCTTATATCTTAAACTTAAATCCACTAAATTTAATTAAGAGTTTTTGAAAAAATGGTCCTCAAACTCAGAATTAAAAAAAAAATGTTATTAAAAAAATTTAAAATGACTTTTTTTTTCAAATTTTTTCTAATAAAATATTTATTTTAAAAAAAATTTTTGGGCATAAATATTATCAGTTGAATTCCGAAGCAGTAAAGAAAATATATATCACACTTTTGAAAAAAAATTAAAAATAACTTCAATTTCAAAGGGTTTATTTGATAAAAACTGAATTTTTGCATTGATTTTCTCAAAGATTTTGGCATATAAGAACTTTAAACTTTTGCTACTTAACTTTCAACAATAAGGGCTATTGAATAAATAAAAAATAACTTTATATTTAAATGTTGAACTTAAAAAAAAAAATAAGTTAATTTTTTTTCAAAACTTCTATTAAAAAACTGTAATACATATTGACATTTCCTTTCATAATTTCAAATCATAATAAATGTGGCCTAAAAAATTTGGAAAATAAATGCATTTTATATTACGAAAAAGTTTTAAAAACGACATGTTAAAATTTTGTCAATATAATTTTCTTTTTTCAAAATTCTGAGTTCAATTACCATTCTTTCAAGAGCCCTTCATTCAATAAACTTAATTTTAATTTTATAAATGTGACTAGGCTTCTAGCTTTTTAAAAATGTATATTTAAATATTGTAGGTGTTGCCGTTGTGTTCAAATATTTGTTTTTGTGTTTGAAGTCAATTAATAAGAAAATTGCATCTATCGCTTGAACGATAGAAGATTGTCCCTCACTCCCATATATTTTTTTTCCTTGAATTTCCCAGACAATCTTTTAGCTCAATTAATTTATGAAATTTAAGAAAAATTTTTTTGTTCACAAAAATCTTCAATTAGGTAAATTAAAAAAATCAAAACGGCAACACCGGCAATTTTTAATCTATACCTTAAAGTATTTTTAATAACAGATGTTTGGAAAAAAAGATCATAAAAATCTAAACTGTAAGTAAACTTTTGTTTCTTACAATTTTCTTAATAGTCCAGTCATTTTATACATTTGGAAATGCAAAATGACCGAGAAAGCTACATTTTGGATATGTTGTAGGGGATGCTTAAAAAAGCTTAACTTGAAGTTTTCGACCAAGATTTCCTATGAGCTATTTCCGCAATAACTTTTTTGACAATAACTCGGCTATCCTTCGAGATACGAAAATTTTACAAGCAGCTTTTTTGTAGCTTTTACCATGTTCTACAATTCATGCATACACATTTTTTGCGTATCATGAACCGTTTTCGAGATATCGATCAAAAAAGTAAAAAATTTACGATATGCGATTTGTTTTTTGACATTATCTATTTTTTGGTGACGAATTTACAAAAAAATATTAAAACCTGTTCAGACCTTAATCAATGTTACATGAAATCTTACGTTTTTTGAGTAATTAAAGTGTAAATTTGAATAAATAGGCCAAAATTGTAAACAATGATAAAAAATTTTTTTCGAATTCAAGCTTTTTTCATTTTTTGAATTTTACTAGAACATGTTCTGTAGTATACTAATGTAAAATTTTTTTTACACCATCAGAAAATAGACATTTTAACGAACGAAATGCCCACTGACTTTTTGAAAAAAGCTGATATTTTGACACGTGAATTTTCGATTGAAAATAAGGGTGTTTTTTTGGTATTAAGTCAAAATAAGGTGAACAAATTAATATTTGAAATCAAAAAAATTACAGTGTATTTGGAACATAATAAGGTAAGTTTTCAACAAATTTCGTAGAAAAATTTTTGTTTTTGAAAAAGATAAAAATAAAAAACCAAAAACTCGGTTTTTTGAATTTTTCACATAAATTTTGAGGTTATGTGAAAAAATTGTTGGTACAAAAGTTGTAGATCTTTTTATTACCTACAACTTTGCCATACAACTTTTTTCTATAGGATTTGTAGTTTTGCCGGAAATCGAGATATACAATTTTTTACCATTTAAAACTCAACCCACCCACTTCCCGAACTCGGCTCGCCCGTAATTTATTTTAAGTTTCATTCTTATCATATTCCCATCCTTTTCCAATGGGTTTCATCCTACTATGATTTTTTTGTACTTTTTAATGTTTTTGAAGGCATCGGCACTGGTCTATCATGACCAAAAAATAAATGATATTGGTATCAAATGAAAACAACTATATCTTAGGAAAATTTTTACGAACTTTTCACTGCATTGCATTAAGAATTTAAGATATTGCAATATTAGTATTGTTAATGCATCTTGCAATGTGTGAAGGACATATTGAATTTAATTTTTATTTTGAATATGAAATATGATGCTCTGTTATTTTCCCTGAGCATGAAGAAATAAATCTTGAATATCCGGATAATAGAACTCATAATGTAATCTCTTTAAGCCATCAGCCCCGAGATTTTTAAGCTATTAAAACCAGCAAAGAATTGAAAATCCGAACTATAAAAATAGACACGTAATTGTTTTCTTAAAAGGCTTCTAGTTTGGGTTCTATTGGTTTGATATTCAAGATCAAGGTCTTCAAACTCAGGGGAAATTACAAACTATCATATTTTGCACTTCAAATAAACATTAAAATTATAACATTGAGACAATCAATAAAAAGTGTTAAATACAAAAACGCATTTTATCCTATTTTGAAGTACCTACGTCACAAGGATACAACTTTTGCACAATATTAGTAAGTAAGTCGTAAGTGTATTAATAAAATTGTTGAATTATAATGGTTTTTTATTCATTTCTATTAAATTTGCTAGTACTTTGGATGCAAAATGAGTATCAAAACAACATATCTTCAAGTAATTAAGTTGTTTTGACTCCCAACAAAACGTTGGTTAATACCACACCATATAAAATATATTTATTTTTTGTTAAATCTCCTTTGAGGGCCAGTTGTACAAATATTTAATCCGTGGTTCAGCAACTTTTATCTTCTGAAAACGGTAGTAAAGCTGAGGTTTAGATTCTTAAAAATCAATTTTCGAAATTTTAATGGGACACCCTTTCATTTTGTTCTTCCTGCCTTAAATATAAATTGGGAAAATTTGGTCCAGTTTAAACACGTTCTAGGGGTCGCTACCACAGTTCAAAGTTTTGAAAAATACACCAAATTTTGTTTTTTTTTTATCAGAAAATTTAAAAATTTGTAATCAGAATTAACTGTTTTGAAAGAAATTTTGATAAAAATACAGCGGAATAAAAATGAAGTTTAATGTCGATTGGCTCCCCGGAAGCGTCCGGAATCATTCAGAAGCCTTCTGAAACTGTTTTATTCGCACGAAAATGACAGAAAAAACGCTTCTCAGAAGAGAAATTCTCTTCTCGATTCAAAATCAGAATCCAGTCAAGAGGAACTAATACATCAATATTCAAAAGTCAAAATAATCACTCAATCAGTTTTTTTTTTGTTTTTTTTTTAATTTACTTTCAAATAAATGAACGCATTATTATACTTACTAAAAATATTTTTCAACCATATATCCGATTAATTTGTTGAGTATAGAATATTAATTTATAATATTTCGTTTGAAGGAAAAAAAAATTATTTAGTGTTTGACGTTTGAAAGTTCACAATTTTATTTGATATATTAATAAATACAGATATAAAATTTCAGAATTGAGTGATAGCGATTCAAACTGTTTTATTGGATTTCAAAATGAGTGAATCCTTGAGTGAAACCAATCGAAAACGACATAATTTTGAATATTTTTGAATTTGACATTTGTTTTTTTTTTGTGTTATTCTGTAGAATAGCTAACTGAGTGATCTTTCTTAATTGAAAAATTCAATGATTTTATCTGATTTTTTATGAGCCTAATATCTTTATTCGATGGATAGTTAACTAACTGTTTATTAGAAGATTGAAAAATCGGGTCTTAAACGTACTTTGTATTGTAACAAAAAAAATTTTGTTGACCTTTTTTTTTTTACTTAAATCTTTAGTGAATGGTAGCGACCCCTAAATTTTAATATTAAAATCGGAAAAAAATACCATATACTATGCTTATATAGTAGAACATAATGCAGGGGTGTCCCATTAAAAAATCGAAAAAAAGATTTGTTCGACCATATAAGAAGCACCCTAATTTATATGCTTGAACCGAAGTTGACCCGCAGCTAATCCACCGAAATCGGTGAGTTAAATTCTTGAACCAAGAATGGCTCACGTTTGTACAACTGGCACTGATAAAGATATTTTTATTTTAAATTTTAGTTAGTTTCAACTCTCAACACTACATCTAAATCGATTTTAAAGCTAAAGTTGTCAATGCGGCCGCGTCGTTAAAAATACAGAGTTTTTTGTCTCTCCTGCAAAAAAATAAAAATGTTACTTACATATGTATGTTGTTTTAACAATCACCGATTCATTAAGGACACAAATGGAATGAGGTTAGTGTTAGCGGACACACACTTGAGAAACCCATGTTGTCTCCGGGATGTAAAAAAATAGAAAATATGTAGGTATACCTATAGAATTTTATTTTGCCAATTATTAAAATTTTATGTTAAAAATCTTCAAAATTGTCAAAAAACTAAAATTTTTTAAGGTAATTTTGCTATCGCTTCTTTATCTTATCTGTTCCAAAAAAACTGAAAAAGTACATAGAGTGCCTTTGGTCCCCTCTCAGCCTCATCATTGTTTATTTTAATTTTTAAATTTTGAACATTAAAAAAAAATTTATTGAAAAAAATCAAACTCCTTTATATGACCAATTAAATTTTGAATTAAATTTTTCTGGGTTTTCTGTTTGTAAAATTTCTACCAAATATCAAAATTGCATACGTTTTTCATATGGTGTTTTGGTACCACCTTAATCTTTCTCTCTTTAAAAAGTATACAAAGCTTCTGTTAATTGATGGTTGAACAAATTTTTAAAGTGGGTATAAAAACTTAACAAATATACCTACCTTTTCGCTAGTTTTCCGCCATATCTTTTCTTATTGTTTCAATACCAACACTTATATTTCATTAAAAAGCTTCCGGAGCTCTAAAGATTTTGAAAATTCGAAACTTTTGTATTGTAAGGTATTCCTTTTTAATACTTCTTCAAAATAAAAAGAGTATAAACTTAACAAATAGTGATAAAATAATCTAGCTTCATGAGAAACCTCATTAGGATTGCATAATTTTTATTCAAATAATTAGCGATGGAGTCTAATTAAATCAGTTTTCTATATCTACTTTAAAGCAGGAAACAAAAGTCAATTTTTTTTTTTCACAACAAAGCCAATAACTTATAATTAAGATCCAGGTCATCTTTGGTTTGACCACACTCTAACTAGCTAACTGACAAAACTAACTAACCAGCCATTAACCAACCAACCAACACAACATGGATCTTTTCTTTCTCATCGAAAAATATAAAATCTTAATGACCAAAGACCGAACCAAACCGAACCGAACGTCCGTCGTCTCTGAGAGAAAAATGTAGATCCATTTAGCGGCGCAAAAAAGTAACATACCTATGACACATCGTGCAGGCTTCCCGTATGTTACATCCGATACAACTGTGCCGCAAATTTGTACCATGACTGCCAGCAAGAGGCTCTCTATAAGTTATAAACGAAGATGCACCAAAACTAAACGACAACGAGATGTGAGATGCAACGAATGCGACGGGATGAAAGCAGACGCAGACAGACAGGTAAAAAAACTAAACGAAGCGAATAAAACATTTTTCGCATCTTAACTCTTAAATGCTGAAACTTTCTTTAAATGCATGCAATTAGAATGGCAGGACTTATCTCTCAGCCGAAGCCGCTCCCGCTACGGAACGACCGACGACCGACGTAACGTCTATAGTTACAGCTTCTACTTGTTGTAGTGTACAAAAAGGCCATGACTATGGCTGGTTAACATTGCGCTTGCAGATTTTATGGATGCCCATGTGTCCATCTAGTCATCTGGCCGTCGCCATCGCCATCGTCATCGCCAGGGCTATTCGCTATTCGGTTGTATTCGCTATATTCGAACCAGCCCCACGTGATGTCATAAATCCATATCGATATGACATTTACATGTACTTTAGCGGCAGCCACTACACGCTGTTGTTCATACCTATAAGCACCCGGCCAATATGTGTGGAAACATACCTGATTCCCGGTTGATGGTGATAAAAACAGCAAAAAAAGCGAACAAAAAGAACAGGCCCAACTCTCATGGAAGTATCTTTGGCTATAAATATCGCGCGATGACTTAGGAAGAGATTCCCTGGGCTGATAGTACGCGCGCTTTAAGATGCTCAGCTCAGACTCACCATGGCATCCGTGTGTGCATCTATGAGCTGCTGCTGACGTGATTTACGTGAAGTGAAATGCACGTTTACAATTTAGTGCAAGCCAACCGACAACAAAGTGAAGAAGAAATAAAACATATTCTACACTTCATGGGTAACACCTTTCGTGCTCTCTTTATTAGGTTAAGCCTCTTCCATCTATCCCATGAGTATGCCCCTTGCCTCGTGTCGCCCCAAACTCCGAAAACTCAAACCTAGTTGGTGCAGTGGAGCTCTGTTGTATATCTATCTAACTGCTAACATATATACGATTCAATTAACTAATGTGGACGGATACACCGTTCGGTTGGACGTGGCTATGGCAACACACTGTATACCAACAGCAGCGGCAGTTCGGGTAGTTAGGGGCTGTAAGCCAGATATAACGAAGTTTTGCATTTTTATACTGACAAGGAGGAGGATCTCCATCTCATACCGGTCCTGATTTTCGTGCGAACGAGCGCATACTGCTAGCGAAGAAATGTTCGACACGTTCAAAAGAGTAACAGAGGCTAGGATTTATATTACACTTACAACACGTATCCATAAGGCATCATGCATATTCTAGAACAACCAAGCTGTTATAGCTCTCTAAAGATAGGTATACCTTGGCTAGTTTATGTTTTTTTTTTTTTTGCAAATGGAACAATGTGTTATATACAAAAATATACATACGTTTTTTTTTTTAGAGATGAATTATGTGCCTTCAGAGCTTGATATACTTCCATTTCTTGGAGCTATCGACAGCGTTAATCGTGCCTCTTTACGGTATAATTGAATGTCGTCGTTGAAAGCAAGAAAAAGAAGACATTTTGTATGAATCTTCATTTTTATGTCTGGTGAGAAACTGGGTACAAGGTTTGTTCTTGTATTTTAGGTGCATCCTTGTTTTTAGTTATATGGAGTTCATGGTTAGTTCTACATGGAACTTAGACTTACTAATCTGATATGAGTCAAATCCAGTTTATTTTGAAGCTTCCAGGTGTAAATGTGTGAAGAAAATAGCTATTAGTTTTTAAACGAACCTTGAGATTTATCTTCATCCTGATAGTACATTTAGCTTCCTTTAATATGAGCCACTATGCACTATTTCACTGAGTTGTCTAAATTTCTGTGACTATTTGTAAATTGTTTGCAAAAATTATCATATTTTCAATATTCACACAAGATGATGTTGATTGGCAGCAGCAAATTGAACTAATAACCACTTACAGGTTGGTGTTGTTACCATGAAGCCTTAAGCTAGTAAGTACATATTTATTATATAGGTTAATCAAGCAGAAAAAAGCGGTCAATTTTGTATAGCATGCAGCTTCTAAGAACTGGTGAACTCAAACCTTTATAAAATATAAGCAGGTAGCGGCGATCAAACCAGCGTTGGGCGCCAGTTAGGTGTAAATGTAAAAATTAGGTGGATTCATTGTCCTAAAGCCATTGGGTTTTTGGTTTGGTAGAAGCCTAAAATTGGTACTCAAATAAGATTATATAGCGATGGGAACTATCGAATAAAAACTATCAAACTATCGATAGTTGTAAAATATTCATTCATTCGATAGTTTTAAATCATTCATTCAGTTAGTATTTTCATTCGAATAGTTTTTTCATTCGATAGTTTTTTATTCGATAGTTTTTTCATTTGAATAGTTTTCTTAAATGATAGTTTTTTCATTCGAATAGTTTTCTGAAACGATAATTTTTTCATTCGAATTATTTTTTTTTATTCGAAAGTTTATTTGATAGTTTATTCGATAGTTTTTATCCGATAGTTTATTCGATAGTTTCTATTGGAATGAATAAATGAATGAACTATTCGATAGTTCAAATCATTCAGTTACTAACTATCGGTAGTTCAAATCATTCGATGGTTCCCATCACTAAGATCACACACATAAAAAAATCGAACTTGGTGCTGGAAAAAAAATTTTACTCATGTCTGAGTATCCAAGAGTACCCAGTGGCTAAATCGCAATTGTAAGTGCAATGGACTGGACACGGCCAAATCCAGCCTCGAACATTTCTGCTCATTCTTTCTTTTTTGGCACTGTTATGATTCTTGGAAGAAAATACTAGCAAATAGAAATGGTTAAGCGTTGGCACTTGTTGTTGGTACCCAGGCCTTGGATCTTCATGGAGTCGCCGCACGTTAAAATATTTTTTGTTTTATGTTAGAGTGTGTGCCGCTCGCTTATTAATGATAGCAATATGACCACTAGGTGATCAGATCTGACTGACCGAAAAATGGAACAAATCTTTATATCGTTTTGGAAAAAAAGTAAGATTGTTGCATTTGATATTTCAAAGGCTTTTGATTAAGTTTAGCACCAAGATAATCCTTCGAAAATTTGTGCTTTTGGAGTCGATAAATATCTTCTTCGCTGGATTAGAAACTACCTTTCGAACCGTTCAATACAAGTCGTATTGGATGAATTTACATAAGTCTGAAGCCAAATACACTGAGGGAAAAAACGCAACGTAAAATGTAAAATGTTCAACGTTGATTTAATGTTGAAAAAATTAACATGAAACTTCTTTGAAATAAAATTGAAATAACGTAAGAATTTTTTTTTATTTTTGCCGAACTTTAGCTTTTGTTGCATTTTATTACTCTAATTTTCAACAGTAACATAGCACAATGGTAAAGCATTCTCATATAGTCCAGTCAAATTATATTTGGTTGTATGGAGGTCTGAGAAATAATTCGCAACTGCAATTCGTACCTAAAATATGAAAGTACACTAGTACAGGAACTAAACCCCCCATTTTCCACACAAATGTCTGGACGACTTTGGCCGCCATTTTGTTTTGAACAGTTTTGCGACTATCGCTTGTAGTTCGGCTAGTTTTGGTGTTAGAGAAAAATGTTATGAGACAAACTTGTAGTAAATTTTATTTCCCACAAAATATATTATAACTTTTTACTCTAAAACCCACCATTTAGGAATTATAATGATTTTCGTAAAATGCTATGCTCACTTTTTTTTTATATGCACCATAACTTTTTTATTTTAAACTTTTATCAAAAAATTGTTGTTATAAAAATTGAAGAACTATTAATTAACTATGTTTTTCTCATATAAGGTTTTTTTCTCCGACGTACCGTTCCCTCACTAGAACGAAAAATCAATAAAAAAATTAGAAAAAACAGGGTGAGGGGAGAGCACGATAACTATGGCGCTGAGATTTGATAACTGTATTTTGTAGAAGGGTTCAATATAAGTATTTTTTACTTTGGGAGGGAGGGTCTATCTAACCCCTTTTAGGCGGGAGGGGAAATTTTCTAAAAAACAACCTAATATTTAAAAAAAAATATTAAAAAACAACGGCAACACTAAGAGTTATGAAGGATATTTTTTTCAAAAGCCACAATTAAACGCTTTATTCTAATTTTTAAATAGTGTTTTTAAAATTAATAGTTTTTGAAATAATCGATCTCAAAGTTAAAATTAGCGAAACAAATTAAAAAAAAAAAACACATTCAATAGTTAATTAATAGTTCTTCAATTTTTATAACAACAATTTTTTGATAAAAGTTTAAAATAAAAAGTTATGGTGCATATAAAAAAAAAGTGAGCATAGCATTTTACGAAAATCATTATAATTCCTAAATGGTGGGTTTTAGAGTAAAAAGTTATAAAATATATTTTGTGGGAAATAAAATTTACTACAAGTTTGTCTCATAACATTTTTCTCTAACACCAAAACTAGCCGAACTACATGCGATAGTCGCAAAACTGTTCAAAACAAAATGGCGGCCAAAGTCGTCCAGACATTTGTGTGGAAAATGGGGGTTTTAGTTCCTGTACTAGTGTACTTTCATATTTTAGGTACGAATTGCAGTTGCGAATTATTTCTCAGCAAAAGTATAACTTGACTGGACTAATAGTAACTCAAGAGTTGTATGTTCGATCCCCAGCGGATGCCGATTTTTCGTTTTTTTAATAAATTGATGCTTTTTTTAAGTTGAAACAACTTTGATTAAAAGATGTTTTATAACGGTAAACCACTTTAAACTAACGATGTTCTACTTTGATTTTAAAATTTTCGTCTTCAACGCAAAATCATTCCGAAAAATAGTTGAATCAATGTAGTTTTCGTTTATTTTAAGTAGTTTTTTCCCTCAGTGTACCTTTTTTTTTAAATAAAGTTAATATTCTTGGTTGGCTAAAGGTCTTGTTTTAATTCTATCTTATCTTCTGTGTCGACGTTTCACGTGTGCTTACACGCTTCTTCAGGACTAAGAAAAATAATTCTAGGAAATTCTAAAAACGTGTAGAATAAATACTTATCTTGAATCCTCTAATGATCCCCAATTGATTGCAGTTAAAGGTTTCTTTAGGTTTTTTTTTGTCTCGCTTCAATATTTTGAAAATCAATAAAAAATGTCTTGAAAAAGACGTTTTCAATTATCAAAATTTCAAAACATAAAAACTTTTTATGTGAAATTATGAAATTCAAAAATTTTCCTTATCAAATTGAGTTGATAATTCAACTCAAAAAATTCCTTTTAACAAACTGACTATAAATACTACTAAGCCCTTCACAATCCGATCTCTTATTTACTGTGTTATCTGTATCTAAAATATGTAACATTTCTAATATCATTCTCTTATTATAATGCTTTTCTGACTGTAAAATATCTACATTGCTAAAATCTGGCCTATGTCCCACACCTATACAATGCAAAGCTAGAGCAGTTTTTTGAGAATGTCCGTTATTAATATCCGATCTATGACCAGCTATACTATTTTTTAGCTTCTACATGGAAATACCTACATACACTGATGGACAATAGTTTGCTCCATTACCTAAACATTTAATTTTATATAAGTGCTGGTGTGCCCCAGGATACCGTACTGTCTCCAATTCTCTTTTTTAATTTTTATAAATGACTTCCTTTCTAAAACTTTAAATCCAGTCCAGTCCAACTGTTTCGCTTTGTTTATTTTTTTATTTGTACCAGCCTAAAAAAATTTTAGGAATAGGATAAAAGGCCGTATGTATGTATTTTAGACTGAATCAAAAAAATAGTTATATAGTTACATATATCGAAAATATTGTTGGAAATGATGAAAAAAAATCCTGTAAAAGTTGCAGCCCTTACCTCTTAATATTAAGGTTAAGTACTGCCGCATAACAATTTTTTTCTCATTTTTTTTCCAAATTTTTGACGAAATGATTAGGCTTTTCAAAAAAATGTTGTCAATTTTTTTCGTATTCTCAGTTTTTTTTTTGCTTTTAAATGTCCTTTTATTTATTTGTTAATTTCCTAATACTATCGTATTAGAACTTTTCAATACATTCAAATTACTTTTTTTTTCAAATAAAATTTATTTTTTACTAAATTTTCGCGTAGTTTAAAAAATGAAATGCACGACTGGGGTCGCACGTACTTGCTCTTATGATAAAAGTAGCTTTTATGACAAAGCTTTTTAGGAAAAATATTTTCAATTAATTATAATTTGATTTTATGAGGAGTTTCATAAGAAATGCAGAAATATGCAAATTTTTTTTTATAACTTCTTACGCCATATTTCCGCTACCCGAATTTTTTGAGAAAAACTAAAAACGCAGTTATGTTAGATTAACGTTCAACATAACGTGTGTTAAATTAAATCAAAATCGTTAGAGTTGTTTTCGAGAAAATTGCAATAACTCATTAATGGTGTACGGGAAGAGCCGACATCAGCGATTTAAAAAAAAATTTAATATCATATTTCCACTATCCGTATTTTTTGAGAAAAACTAAAAATGCAGTTATGTTAAATGTACGTATAGCATTACGTGAGTTAAATTTAATCAAAATCGTTAGAGCCGTTTTCGAGAAAATTGCAATGCCTCGAACACGTTGTATGGGAGGTACATGTTTTAAGCGAGATATTGAAAAACAAAAAAAAATCAACCTTGTAAATTACGAAAAAATCATCTGTACCAAATTTCAAGAAAATCCGTCCACCCGTTTAAGCTGCAGCTTCATGTACAGCTTTTTTTGACGACGCACAGACGCACGCACGCACAGACCGACGGACGTCATGACGAAAACCACTTTTTCGGACTTCTCCATGATCGTAATGTTAGTTTTGATTAAAACCTCAAATTTTTGTTTTGACACGAAACCAATACTTGCCCTATTGAGCAAGTAAAAATGTATAAAGGCTATTTTGTAGAACGTTCAATTTTATAGAAGAAAATGATTTAGTCTAGCCTTTTTGATGAACCATTAAAAATTTATAAAATTCTCAACTCAAAAATACAATCTCTCCCATGTAAATAATGAAAAATTGAAATTTGTCATGCGGAATGCGGTCGTAATACTAAAAGGATTTTTTTTTATCATTTACAACAATACTTGTATTTTCAATATACGAACAATAAAGAAAAAAAAAACATTTTTTTTTTGAATCAGTTTAATATAGGTAACACATATACAGCTGTGTTCAAAATAATAGTAGTGCCTGCAACAAAATAACATTTTTTATATTTACGGTGCTTCTACGGTTAAAAATTTAATTTCTTTGATGTCAAAGTTTGTAACGGTCAATGACTGATAAATGTATCGTAGTTTTAAAATGAAAAAGAAGGTGCCAAATAATTTGTCATTGACTTTTGGTTGTTCTTTCTAATTTGACCTGTTCAAAATAATAGTAGTGAAAGTTATTTTTGAAGAATTTAAAAGCGTTTTATAACTTAGAATATTTATTTTTGGTTTAAAAGTAAGTACTCATATAATTTGAACAATTTTTCAACAAAAAACGATTTGTTTCGGTTTTAATCTATTTAAAGTTCGAAGAGCAAAACACTGCAGTTCGGTTAACGGAAACTTTTACGAAAGCTGCTTGAAGAATTGAAAACCTACTTGGAAATTCAAGGTTATATTAGGATGCTGCCTTACAATGGTAGCCAATGCAATAAACTCAACGAAAGACCCGAAACGCGCAGTAGAAAATGAAAAAAGACCGTCGTAGGTGACAGGCGTATTGTCCAGATGAGCTAAATTGAGTCTTCTGCATCGTCGTTTCAAATCCAGAAGGCTTTAAGCCTGGATTGCAGTGCAGTGAACATTCGGAGGTGACTGTGAACATTCGGAGGTGACTGTTAGAGGCTTATTTGTACGGTTGAAGTCCACGAAAAGTTCCGCGAAGCATGTTAAAAATTGTATCCAGTTTGTAAAAGCCCACATAAACTGGCCAGCGAAGTAATGCGTAACATATTTTTTACAGATGAGAGCAAATTTGTCCTCTTTGATGGTACTGAATCTCCACAACATGTCCGACGTCCGCCCAATACGGAATATGTTCCAAAGTATACGACGAAAATAGTAAAACATGAAGGGTCGAATTTGAAACGACGATGCAGAAGACTCAATTTAGCTCATCTGGACAATACGCCTGTCACCTACGACGGTCTTTTTTCATTTTCTACTGCGCGTTTCGGGTCTTTCGTTGAGTTTATTGCATTGGCTACCATTGTAAGGCAGCATCCTAATATAACCTTGAATTTCCAAGTAGGTTTTCAATTCTTCAAGCAGCTTTCGTAAAAGTTTCCGTTAACCGAACTGCAGTGTTTTGCTCTTCGAACTTTAAATAGATTAAAACCGAAACAAATCGTTTTTTGTTGAAAAATTGTTCAAATTATATGAGTACTTACTTTTAAACCAAAAATAAATATTCTAAGTTATAAAACGCTTTTAAATTCTTCAAAAATAACTTTCACTACTATTATTTTGAACAGGTCAAATTAGAAAGAACAACCAAAAGTCAATGACAAATTATTTGGCACCTTCTTTTTCATTTTAAAACTACGATACATTTATCAGTCATTGACCGTTACAAACTTTGACATCAAAGAAATTAAATTTTTAACCGTAGAAGCACCGTAAATATAAAAAATGTTATTTTGTTGCAGGCACTACTATTATTTTGAACACAACTGTAGGTACATTGAACCCAATTTGGTTTTTTTTTATTCAAAATTACTTATTACTTATTTTGCTAAACCAAAACCAATTCTAATGTTCATCTTATAATGAAACAGATTGAATACACTTATATTTTTATTAAATAAATACACAACCATATCCCACTTCCATACTAAATAATAATAATTTTCACCACCTCGTTGGTGGTTACGTAATTCGATTTTATTTTTCAAAAATACCAGCGTAGTAGAAAAAAAAACATAAATCATAAATAAATATTTGCCAAAAGCCCACGCGCCACCCTCTCAATAAATTGCTTATCCATTTAAAAATCATTTCAAGTGACATCTGCTATTTAAAAGGGGATTTTAGCTTAGCCCATCCGAGTTGTGTTTGCTTTAAACTAGATTATTCATCAAGTGACATCTGTACAAGTGTTAATTTCGGGGGTAGTTTATGTAGTTTCGATTCGAATAAGAAAAAAAATCGAAATCAGTGAAATCATCATCATAAAGTGGTTGTATATGATAAGCATCTGCCCTCGATCGGACAATTAGGGATGAAGTTAATTTAAGGGGAGGATTTGTTTTCTTTTTCTTTTTCCTCATATAATACTATTATTACCATTATTTGGTACTGTAAGACTTCAATTGATAGAGATGATCGCTTTTATTAGAGAATGGAATTTAAACCGATATAAATAGAAAAGTTTAATTGAGTTATCGATTAAATGGATTTTACAGTTTTAGGTTAGGTTAGGTTAGGTTAATAGGGTGGTGCACAGCTAAGCTGTTGCATACACGGGGGCCTGTTGGTCCATTGTGATACCCTCTTATTTTAAAAATCGCAATGATGTTCCTAAACTGGTCTATCGGTTTACAAAGACTGGCTCATTAACGAACCATCCTGTACTCTCAATAAATTTTCTCATGTTAGCCATTGGTACCTGCGCTAGATCGTCCAGTTCATCCACGAACCTCGTTCCAAAGAAACGAAGTCGGTTTGTTTGGAGGTTTGGACATTCGCAGAGCAGGTGTTTAATGGATTCTATCTCCTCTACATCTTGACAGCTCCTACAGAAATCAGGTGCAAATACACCCATTCTAATAGCCATTGTGCCAATGGCACAATGACCCGTTAGTACACCTATCAAGACCCTAATGTTCTTTTTGCTCAGGGATAATAAGTACCGAGTTTCTTTTTCATTGGTTTTGGGCCATAAACTTCTAGAAATAATGCAATCGTCCCTAGTTTTCCAGGTGTTATTGATTTGTTCTCTAGTCAATAGGTCTATTCTCCTTTTGAGCACACCGATAGGGATATCTGGTCCCTTTTTACAGTTTTAGAAACACGAGATAAAAAAAATTAATTAAAGTAAAAGGTGGATTTAAACCTATATGAAAAATGATGTTATGCCTATTTGTAGACGGATAAGGAAAAGGAATTAATTTGATAAGCTATTGATACATTTATTCCTAAAATCGACTAGAATATTGTTAAACCTATTAAATACAACAACAAAAAACTCCACAAAAACACAATGCCATACAAAATGATGGTAGAATTTCGAAACCTTTTTATAAACAAAGAAAACCAATTTTCTATTAAAAAACCATATAATTTATATATTTTTTATTTCCATAATTAAAGTTATAAGTTCTAAATTTCTCAATGTTTTTGTTTTAATAGTTAAATAAATAATATAAATTAGTTTTAATATAAATTTAAAAATGTCTCTGCCTTGGGTATGGATTAAATGGTGGTGTTGTTGGAATATTTAATCTGCCACCACCTATACCTCCACCGAATCTTGTTCTGCCAGTGTCACGGAAAGCTTCAACAGCACTTGTTGATAAGGCAATCAAACCAACAATCAGCACGATCAATACTTTGAAGTTCATTTTAAGAAGATGATTAGTAATTCAGTTGTCTACACTTGAAATGCGTTTGTGTTGTGATGATTGTTTAGTCTGGGGTATTCTTTTTATAGGTGAGTTATCTTTCAACCAAAAATTCACAATATGAATACCGAAACGATAAGGTTCAAAATAAACAATATTTATTTATTATCATTATTCTTGGAATGATGCTAAATTTGTAGAGCGGGGGATTTTCCTTAAGTGGGGATGTCCCATAGGCAACAAAACAATAAGAAATGCGAGAACTTTTCGCAAATGAACCTATTGACAAAGTTTCAAAATACTTTTCTGTAATGTAATTCACCCTTTAAACAAAAAAAAAAAATAAACAAACGTGTAAAGCAAAGTAAATCAAAAGTTTTATTCTTTCTGTCTGCCTGACTCTTTCTCAAGCTACAACTTTAACCACTGAGCCGATTTGCCTAAATTTTGGGGTAAGAGGTTTTGGGTGATTAACTAAATTAATTAAAACGTGAATTAATGATAATTTGACCAAGTATTTGAACTATTAATGTTTATGTTGAATCGGGCTTTTTTGGTCACTTCTTTCTATATGCAAATAAAAATCTTTATTTCATACCTTTGAAGAAGTCGAGAAATTACGACGAAACGTAGGGAAAAAGTAAAAAGTATGAAATAAAGATTTTTATTTGCATATAGAAGGAAGTGACGGCAAGAACTTTGCTTGATGATTTTGTTTGATTTTAGTATGGTGAATTAAAAACTGTTTACAGATTCACCACGTCATGTTTTGATCTGCACTCATCACTATTTTTGCTATAAACTTCCAAAAACTAGTTTTCAATTAAGTTCTTTTTGATGTTAAGTCAAAAATATAGATACATACATATATTTTTCCGTAATATGTTGCTTTATTTAAGTCAAAATAAGAAGATGCAAACTGGAATTTGGTTCAAAAATCCATCCATTACTTTGAAAAACAAGCAAGATTTTGAGATATTTATCATAAATTTCTTTTTCCAATATCTTTGAGAAAAAAAATTTTGAAAAAAAATAAATACCTTAAGGAAGTTTTAATATGACGTTTTGAGAATCTATAAAAGTAGTTTTGCAGAAAAATAACTTAACGGTTATGTAATTCGTCGTCAAATGTACCCAAAAAACGCGTTTTTGACCTGTTTATATTCAAGTATTTCAAAAACGTGACTTGCCAGTGAAATTTAGACTTTGGATTCGGACTAAGGACACAAAAATTCTTTAAAAAAGTAGGGTTTGGTTCAAGCTCTTTTTTCGTAATTAATTATTAATTAAAAATTGGACTATCATTAACTGTAGGTACTTGTCATAGAACCATTTTCGTGATTGTGAATTTCTTGACGTCGTACCATATAAATTTAACCCATTTCAACTAAAATTTTTGTAGAGGGTTAAATTAGTAACTTTTTGCTGTTGCTAAAATTACAATTTGTTGACCCTTTAGCAAAAAAAAAAAAAAAACGATTACTAATAAAAAACATAAATAAATGCAATAATTTATTGTTATTTAAAGTGTAAATTATTTACTAACCTCTATGTACACATAATGCAATGGCCAATAAAACAAGGCTACTGTGACGAAAAAAGAAGAAATATTATAAATTGCCCAATGAAATATTTTTCTTACTTACTTCTTTAAATACTTTAATCTTATTTATTTTTCATTTCAACTGATTTCAGAAAAAGACATGTTTAGTTAAAATCCTAAGCACTTTGTTTGCTTTCTATTTATTTATCATAAAATCTTCAAACAAATTTGCTCACTATCGGATATAAAATTTAACCTCAAATCTAAACCGGATGTACTAAACAAACTACATATTTTCAATTTCACACAAATTATTTCCTTTCCAAATTTTAACATTTATCTGTGCATCTGGACAAGTGCGGAAAATCCCGAAGAAAATCTATCCAATACCCAAAGATTGCATCTGTTCATTCAACTTTAATAATTAGGATTCCCTTTATGAGGAATCATCATCAGGAAGTGTTTGTTGCCTGACCTACAACTACTATAGAACACCATCCGTTAAACAAACTACAACTATTGTAGGGGTGGGCTCATTGACATCCGACAGGACATGAACGAAAATTTTTATGAAAATTTGTCACAAATCACACTTTTCTATTCAATTTGAATTATACCGCAATCTGGCACCCTTATAATGAAACCGAAAAATTACATATATCCTGTTTGCAACAAAACAACACAACACTTGTGCTTCTGCCCCTTGCCACAAACAACCACAACCTACCCACAACAACATGATATCATGTCTGCAGGTTTTTTCCTAGATGCTTTTTGATAGTTCTATCGGTTCATTTAACTCTCGCTATTGCACCACTATACATATAAAGTGTCTATGTCGATTATAAGAAAGGGGTGAGAGTGAAACTTGTTTTTTTTTTACTCGATAGTACAACAATATCATTCAACTGTGTCAAGGACGCTAGCCAACGATGACACTTGTGCAACTGATACAGTTTCATGTGAACCTCTCATATGTTCGACTTTTTTATTGCTCACAAAAACCGAAAAGCCGGAACGCATCATTAACTTTTTTCCTCTTTTTTTTCCTATTCCGACAGAGTGTATCAATGTCAAATAACAACTAGAGAATTACAACCCCTTAACCCGAACACGAGTTCGAGTATCTCTTTTTTTAACAATGGCATTAATTACAATCCACTCATCTACACATTTTCAAATTCAACGCATGAATATCAATTTGGATCTGGAACGGAAGGGGATTTAGGGTAACTTTTGATGATATTGGGGTGACCATTCTATGATATTTATGTTGTTTTTTCAACCTTATTAGACTATCTTTAAAAATTAATAAAGATTGAAACTTAAATAAGAATTCAAAAGCGAAATCAGGAAAATCTTTTCTAAAATTCTAAATAAAAGTGGTCCCAAAACAGAACCCTGGGGCACTTCTTCTATTTCATGATATGGGCATCATATCGAGTCGAATATTCTACCAAATCATGTAAGTATGGTCACTCTACTTGTATTATTAATGATTCATCCCTTAAATCGACTCCTTGTGTTGGTTTAAGGTAAATCACTTAATCAATTTATCATCAGTGGCGTCCTCATCGGTCGGCTTCGTCAAGCCATTGTCGAGAGAGTGCCTACTATTTGCACTTGCAATCATGTAAACCAAAAATGTGCGGTCAAGTCTTGAGATTGTATAGTGACTGGTTGGTTGGATGGAGTGCAATGAAGCGCATAGAATATCATTATTGGTAAAGCCACAAGTGAAGCTATCGGGATACTCTTCCGTTGACCGATCTGCAAATAAAATGCAACCAACTTTACTATGCTTGCTACCTACAACAAACCTATGACTAGTGACTATACCATGGAGAGAGAGTACAATGCAAATCACATTTTAGAGACTATGTGAACGATGAAACCATGAAACAATGAAACGGTCGATTGGAGATGGAGTTGGTTTTGGATATTGGACTTGGAGTTGAGTTTACTCTATGCGGTGGCCGCCGCCATCGTCATTGCAGACCGACAGACTACTTACAAACTATATAAAACGGGCTGTCGGCATCGGCATTGTTCTGTCGGACAAGTTATTGCGAAATAAGGATGGTTGTGCAGTTATTGGTAATTTACTTGCAAGAGCGCAGCGTTTATAAAGGTACTCCAATAATATTGGATTTCTGGATGGAACACAAATAATGTATACCTACGCGTAGGTGATTTGCTTCCTTCTTAAGGCATTTACATTCAGAGGCACACATAATAAAGTTGGCAGATGCCTTTTCGAGGATTATGACCATGTCATACATATTTGGTACATATTCATTTAATGAACTCAACTGAACATTTTGGTATAAAGCTACTTCTGTGGAAGAAGTACCTTTGAGCACTCACTGGGCTTAGTTCTTGTTTTGGTATTTTTTTTTTTTTTTTATTTATTGAACGGGATTCGATTTGGATTATTTGACTATTGGATAGTAGGTCGTGAATAATAGGTATACAGAGTTGAAGGAGGACATTTGTAAAAGTCAATTTCAAATGCGGAACAAACAACAGGACAAGAGAGATGAAACTGATGGCATTTTAACAAAGTGACACATTGCAGATATAGTTTTGAAATGTTTTCATATAGCTACTCTGGTTGCATGCATATCGTAATATTAGTTCAGTGGGGTTTTAACAATTGATTTAAAAAACTAAGTCGTTACTATAATGTCATGCTTTTCAACTTTTAACTGACAGAGTTTAATCAAAAATTTAAAGGTTGTGTAAGCTGATCGTTGGAGGGATTTAAGACTAGTCCCAAAAATCTTCTTCTTCTTCGAACCATAGAAAGTAGGTATTGAAAGAAACGTTTTTCTTTGTTGTATTGTCTATGGTGAATCCCCATATTTTCCTCAAATTCTTGAATGGAATTAAGAAAATCCCCAAACATTGTAGGTACTCTACAATATTTAGCATCATTTCAAGAATAATAATAAATAAATATTGTTTATTTTAAACCTTATTGTCTCTTAATTCATATTGTAAACTTTTGGCTGAAAGATAACTCACCTATATAAAGACTACACCAGTCTAAACAATCATCACAACGCAAAACGCATTTCAAGTTGAGACAACTGAATTACTAATCATCTTTTTAAAATGAACTTCAAAGTATTGATCGTGCTGATTGTTGGTTTGATTGCTTTATCAACAAGTGCAGTTGAAGCTTTTCGTGACACTGGCAGAACAAGATTTGGTGGAGGCATAGGCGGTGGCAGATTTAATATTCCAACAACACCACCATTCAATCCATACCCAAGGCAGAGACATTTTTAAATTATAGATATTTTAACTAATTATGTGTATTTATTTATATTTTGATTATATGGCTTTTTAAATGCAAAAATAAATTATTATTAAAAAAAAAATATAATTTTTCTTTATAAACCAATGAAATTATATTATTTTGATGGATTTCTTGAGTATTTACTGTATTTGTTTGGTTTTTTTTTCTGATTTTTTAGGATAGGTAAAATTTAATTACTAGTAGACTTTGACTTGTCTGTTTTATCTTTTATACGGAATTTTCAGGCAAAAATATAAATACCTAATCATTTTTATCAAAAAAACAAGACCGACTTCCATGATTCAAAATAGGGTTTTATGGTTTTTCTAATAGTTCCTATGGCTTAAACTGAACGAAATTGAAATGGGACCACATTGCAGCCACTAGCTTTTCAATACAAAAAGAATTATCAAAATTGATTCACTCTGTCCAAAGTTATGCGGTAACAAACATAAAAAAAAAAAAATACAGACGAATTGAATACCTCCTCCTTTTTGGAAGTCGGTAAAAAAAAAAATATAAAAAGCAACCCAACATTGTATGGTTGATGGATTTTTCATTTTTTGACGAAACCATTAGTTCTGAAAAAATTTTGCTTCACTTTCTTAGATTCAGTTTTTGTGAAAAAATAAAAGAAAGTAATAGTTTCTTAGTGAAATTAAATTAATTCTTAAGTGGAATTAAAAAATTTTAAATTTTTATTTTTTTAGCGGTTTTATAATATAAAATACAAATGAATTTTTAATTTAAAAATAAAAAATTTTTTAATTGCATTTGATTTGTTGTTTTATATTTAATAGCAGATTCTTATTTTTGTGAAGAAATTTACAAGTAGTTTTGAGAAAAATAATTGGTCTTTCATGATAAACTAAAATAAAAGAATCTTGTTTAGAAAAAAATTTCTTTTTTTTTATAATTTTTGAGAAAGAATAAAAAAAATCCATGTCTCGTTTTCGAAAATATTCAAAATTTTAATGTGTAAAAAAATTCTTTGAAATTGAATAAGTCGCTTAGGAGAAATGAAAAAATAATGGCTGTTACCATTAATAATAATAATAATATCTTTTTTCATAATTGAACACACTGAAATTCGGATCTAAATCCAACAGAACATGTGTGTAAAATGAAGAGTCAGGTAATATTGTCTAGAAAGACCTTTAAAATAAACAAAAACTAAAAAATACGCACCGAACTTTTAAGCCATTTAAAATATAATATAGGAGTTTAACAACAAAAGTAGAGCGGTGTCAGTTAATTTTGAACAGGAGTGTATTTATTTAACATCAGGCAAAGGAAAAAAGTATATTAGCCTAAAATATTAATTTCAGAAAGTCTTCGGTATTTGGGTATTTTTTTTTATAAAGTTAAAAAAAAATTGATAGGTAAATTGTTTATGATTAAAAAAATAATTTGATCTAATAATATTGATGTAAAAGTTACAAAAATGTGATTCCCAAATGGGAAAAGATTACTTTTCATAACTAGCAAAGTTACATAAATTCATTAAGAAACTAAGTTCAGAAACTGAGTTATTGATAGTATTTCTAAGGTAAACCCCCAAATATATTGTTAATTAAATATTTTACTTCAATGCACGCATATACATATGTACGAGTATAGTTGTATATAGTTTAGTTTCCCATGTTGTAATTAATAATAAAATAATTAATGGACAAATTCTAATCACTCATCTCGTTTGGAAGCGCTAATATTTCTATAAAACAAGTATTCGTCTTGCAGTATCTTCAGAACATATTCAATTGTAGATAAAATCACTGTAGTGTTAAAATAATTAAAAATGAAAGGCAAATTTTTAATTTTGTTACTCATTGGAATTATAAGTTTGATTGGATTTACTGGAATTGTTGTTGAAGCTCAATGTTTTCCAGGCGGTTGTACACTAAGGCCACTACCACAACCAATAGATCCAATAAGGCCAGGACCAAGGCCATTTGATCCACTACCAAGGCCAAGACCAATACCTACACAAAGACCAATTTTTCGTTTTTAGTTGAAATTGTAAAAAATTGTAAAATAAATAAAATATGTAAATGTTGAAAGAAAATACTCATTTGGTATTATTTTAAGGTTTTAAGACTTGGCCATCAAGTAAACATATATGGGGTTTCCAGGTCAACAAAAAAGATTCCCAAATGCAATGTCAATATATAGTAAAATGCTTTTAAAATCTTTGTTCCATAGATACCAAATATTTCCTAATGTAAATCCCCAATTAAAAATTAAATCCCCCAACAAAAATCATCAATCACCTCATCTCATCATTTTGAAACTTTAACGATCCTATAAAAGAAGAAATCTTTTTGCAGCTTCTTCATAATAATACAAACTTCGTAGAGTACTTCACAAGTAAATAATTATATTCAAAAAAATGAACTGCAAATTATTAATTTTGTTAGTTTTTGGTTTGATTGCTTTAACAACAAGCCTTGTTCAAGCTCAATGTCATCCTGATGGCTGCACACGACCAATACCAAGAGATATATTTCGACCTAGACCAGGACCAAGGGATCCAATAAGAACTCCAATAGACCGCTTTCCTGTTTTTGCTTAAATGTATAATATTTATGTATTTATTACATGAAAATAAAAAACTATAAAACAAATTCGATGTATTTATTTTGTTTCAAGACTGCCGTCAAAGAATTCATACAAAAATTTTCTTTATTGGCAAAGCAAAACGGAAGTTCGCTTATTTAGCTTCAAATTGAAATCAAATCTGTTCGATTAAAATCTACAATGGGCACGTTCAGGAAATGTTAGGGACTAGATATTTAGGCAACGTCATTTTCTGAACGGAAATTTGAGTAAATTGACTACATTAGTTTGGATGTGATGTTATTGGGCAGGTTCAGAAACGTTAGGGACTAAATATTTTGGTAATTTCTCGGCCTCTGATTGGTCAACTGTCAAAAAAAATCCTTCCAATTTAGGTAATTTTATTGTAAAGCTAACTGAAAAATTAGGCAAGAAAATTTTACCTAAAAATCTAGGAAAGTTTTTTTTGTCAACATGACAGCTGATTGTTTTTAATTACAGAATTTCGTTAGCAAAATTGAATTTATTTGTGTGAAAAACGAGTTAAAAGTGCATTATCGGTTATAATTAATATTATTTATTTATTATTATTTGGTGTCTGCCGCATGCGATCTCTAAAATTCTCCAGTAAATTTCGAAATTTGATAATAATGGCGTATCCAAACTAATTTAGTCAATTTGCTCAAATTTCCGTTCAGAAAATGACGTTACCTAAATATCTAGTCCCTAATATTTCCTGAACGTGCCCATTGTCAAATTTCGAAATTTATTAAAGAATTTTACCGGTCGCATGGGTAAGACACCAAATTTCACTTAACTGCACTTTTTAGTTGTTTTTTACACAAATAAATTTAATTTTGCTAAATTAATTCTTTAATTAAAAACAAACTGCTGTCATGTTGACAAAAAAAACTTTCCTAAATTTTTAGGGAAAATTTTCTTGCCTAACTTTCCAGTCAGCTTTCCAATAAAATTACCTAAATTGGAAGGATTTTTTTTGACAGATGACCAATCAGAGACCGAGAAATTACCTAAATATTTAGTCCCTAACGTTTCTGAACCTGCCCAATTTCATTACAATAATAAAAAAAAAAAAAAAAAAAAAAAAAAAATCAATCTAAAAAATTGGTGTTTGCACAAAACTTTGAATTGTTGCGGTTTGGGTAAAAAATTTAGAAAGTAGGTATACATTTACTGGTAAAATTTTTTTTTTTTCGAAAAGTGCACATATTCAACTTAAAATTGAAATAAAAAAAAAACACTGAAAGAAGCTACTCAATTAAGTTTTGTGCAACAAATTAGCATTTAATAAGCTATAATACTCTTCTTATTTGCGTCACGTTCATTTTTACCGACTTCCAAAAAGGAGGAGGTATTCAATTCATCTGTATTTCTTTTTTGTTACCTCATAACTTTGGACTGAGTGAACATATTTTTATAACTCTTTTTTTATTGGAAAGCTGGTGGCTGCAATGTGGTCCCATTTCAATTTCTTTCAGTTCTGGCTATAGGAACTATTAGAAAAACCATAAAACGCATGTTATTTGATAAAAATGATTATTATACTTTTTTTGCCTTTGTGTTTCGATGTAGTTCTAGCTTTAAAATTTCTGTCAAAAATCGACCTCCTATCGAAAAAAGTTAATAATAATTCCCATCTTTGTTACCGTTTTTTGAATTTAAAAAATTTAACTACAAAAGTTATATATAGTAAAAAGATCTGCAACTTTTACTCAAATCATTTTCCTATGTAACCTTAACAATATTTAGAAAAATGCATACGATTTTTCGGTTTTTTATTTTTTACAAAAATGGTTTTAACAAAACTTGGTTAAAAATTACTTTGTTATGTTATTTATCTATTATAAATGTTTTTTGAGCAAAATATTAATTTTTGGGTTTTTGACGAGTTTATTTTGAAAAATACCATATTTTTCAATCAAAAAAGTTACCGAAAAAATTTTTGATTTTTGAAAAGTTTGGAATGCCGTTATTTAGATTAAAACCTTTGATTTAAGGCTTTTGAAAAACATTGAAAAAAAAACTAAAAAAAAAACCATTTTTAAGATCGATATTTCCCTAAATGACAGTAATATTTGTGAGAAAAACTTTTCCATAGAAACCAAATCATACTTTTCTAATGACCTTATTAATTTTTAGATATCCAATTTTGAACTTCAAAAAACACTATTTTATGTGATGGGTCGATAGGAGGTCTACTTTTGACAGAAATCGTAAAAAAACACAATTTTTGACACTCACCCTACTTTTTCACCCACCCACTCTTTATACTGGTCCTTGTCTTGCAACATTTCGAGTTTGAAAATTTCCAAAAAAAAAAATTATAAAAGATAAAATGATCACATTAACGTAATTCCTTTTTTTTAACAAAAGACATATTTCGGATACTGTTGTTTGTACAGCTTTTTTTAAATGCAATGGAAATATTTTAAGAAAATTAATTTTTTGTTTGAGTTTAGTTGTTTTACCTACACTCTGCCCGGGATTCCCATTTTCAAAAAGATTCCCTTATCACAAAATAAAGACTTTGTTCATAAATACAATTTGATTGATAATGTTTTCGAATGTAAGTCCCCAACTTTGCGTTTAAAGTGCACGACTTCGTTGCAGGTACTTGCTGTTTGAGATTCATTAACATACTTTCATAAATTGAATACTTTCTTGTGAAATTTGGATGTAAGCCATAATCCATCCAAATTTCGCAAGAAAATATCCAATTTATGAAAGTATGTACTTTCTTTCTTTTTGAAAGAAATTTTTAATTTTTTCCCACATATTTATACAAAAAATTTAAGCAATGGATACACATTTGAACATTTATTTGTACGAATGCAATACATCCTCATAATAAAATCCGAGCATACAAAATAATAATTTCTTATCAGCATACAAAAAAATAAAAATCCATCTCATTTCGAAAATCTTAATTCGTATATAAAACGAGTTCTCAATTCAGCATCTTCATAATTATTCACACTCAATTCTAAAAAAGTATCACCTCGCAGTTACTCAGTGAAAATGAACTGCAAATTAATAATTTTACTAGTTATTGGTTTGATTGCTTTAACAACAAACCTTGTTGAAGCTCAATATCATCCTGATGGCTGCACACGACCACAAATACCAACGGGTCCATTTGGACCAAGACGACCACCACAAGATCCTTTTGGAGGACCAAGACATGGAGGTTTTCGATTTTTTGTTTAAAAAAATGTACATAATTTTAAGAAAAATAAATTATTAAAGTATTTAATTGACGTGATGTGTTTGTGTAGATTTTTTTCACTCGTATTAAGAAAAATTCTATCATTTACCACTTTTGTAAAAATGATTTTTGAAAAATGTGGATAGTTTCTAAAAAATCACCCTTTTAGATTCATTTGATCTTGTATAAAATTAAAACTATTTGTCGCATTGAGCCCAAATTTGGAGGACTTATTCCACATAATATGACCTATCGATTGAATATGTCCTTCTACATTAATGTTTACTCATATTTTAAAATACTGATTGACAAAAAAAAGCAGAAATATCGAAATCCTTCACTTTTTAGTAAATCCTACATGAACAAAAACACCTTAATTAAGGAAATTGTAAAATATCAACACCCATTATATGTATTTGAAAAGTCAAATATGCAAAAAAAAAAAACATAATAAAATACATTAAACAAAATTTTTAAGTGTTTTGTAATTTTTACTTGCTCTATAGGGCAAGTATTGGTTTCGTGCAGAAAAAAAAAAATCGAGGTTTTAATCAAAACCAACATTACGATGATGGAGAAGATCAAATAAAATGCACGACTGGGTCGCACGAACTTGCTCTTAGAGTTAAAGTTGCTTAAATTTTTAAGACTTTTTATATAGAAATTTGAAAAAAAAAAACAAAATTCGTTTTTGAAAAAAAATAAAATAAAATCTGAAATTAAATTGCCCTCCAAAACAAGTATGCAGTTTTGATTGATATATTAACATGCATTTTTAGAAAAAAAAATTTCAAAATCGTTAGAGCCGTTTTTTAAAAAACTAATTTTTTATAAATATTTTTTTGGAAAAAAAGTTTTAAAATAAAATTAGTATGCCATTTGGTAGAAATCACTAATCAACATCTAAAAACAGACAGACAGACTGACAGACAGACTGACAGACAGACTGACAGACAGACTGACAGACAGACTGACAGACAGACTGACAGACAGACTGACAGACAGACTGACAGACAGACTGACAGACAGACTGACAGACAGACTGACAGACAGACTGACAGACAGACTGACAGACAGACTGACAGACAGACTGACAGACAGACTGACAGACAGACTGACAGACAGACTGACAGACAGACTGACAGACAGACTGACAGACAGACTGACAGACAGACTGACAGACAGACTGACAGACAGACTGACAGACAGACGGACTTCCGGGACCCACTTTTTTGGCATTGTCTACCATCGTAATGTCATGGAAAAATGTTATCTCAACTTTTTACTTGCGATATAGGTACTATATATCAAGTTATGCATTCGTACAAAAAAAAAAAGTTGAGATAACATTTTTCCATGACATTACGATGGTAGACAATGCCAAAAAAGTGGGTCCCGGAAGTCCGTCTGTCTGTCTGTCTGTCTGTCTGTCTGTCTGTCTGTCAGTCTGTCTGTCAGTCTGTCTGTCAGTCTGTCTGTCTGTCTGTCTGTATAAGGAGCTACAGCCTAAACAGATGGACCGATTAATGTCAAACTTGGTATGTAGCGTTATTTGGCGACTCTCCAGAGGGGTTTTTGGAATTAATTTTTTTGGACCAAAAATAACGGTACTTGTCATATACCGATTTTAGTAAAATTGAAATATCTCGAAAACGGCTCTAACGATTTTGTTTAAAAAATTCTAATGTTAGTTTTAAGCTAAGGTCTATCTTTCAATGAAAAAATTTTTTTTTGAGAATCATTATTAACGGTACCTGCCATAGAACCGTTTTTTTCAAATCCGATTATCTCCGAAACTGCTTATTCGATTTCAACGAAACTTTTTGTGAAGAAGCATTTATATAATTTAAATATAAGTCAAAAATAAGATTTTGAAAAAAATAATTTTTGGATTTTTTAAAAAATTTTGAAATTTTTTTTTTTTAAATCAAATTTTCGAAAACGGGACATTGAATTTTTTTGAAATTTTGTTTTTAGATGTTGATTAGTGATTTCTAAAGAATGGCATACCAATTTTATTTTAAAACTTTTTCTCCAAAAAATTATTTATAAAAAATTAGTTTTTTTAAAAACGGCTCTAACGATTTTGAAATTTTTTTTTCTAAAAATGCATCTTAATATATCAATCAAAACTGCATACTTGTTTTGGAGGGCAATTTAATTTCAGATTTTATTTAATTTTTTTTTTAAAACGAATTTTATTTTTTTTTCCAAATTTCTATACAGGGTGTCCCAAAAGTAATGGATCAAACGAAGTATGCTGATAGGGGACCTTAAGGGCTCTCAGATTTTGGTAACTTGTTCATCCCAAATCCTTACGGTTTTCGATTTAATGCAATTCTTGTGAAATTTTGAAAAATCCCTACTTTGCAACAGTATTTTGACTCCTGCTGCCATTATTGATTTTTGTTTTTTACAATTCTTTTACTAAAACATTGACAAATAATTAGGAACAATTAATTAATCAAAATATTTTTTATTCCATACAAAATTTCGCTGCAAATTAACTAACAGTTTCAAGTTTTATAAAAAATCAATTTTTAACTTTTATTTGAGAGCAACACCGCAAACAAAATTTCTACAGTGTGAGAATGGTTTATTATTTTAAAAAATTGCCCTGTTATTGTAGTTTTCAAAAATGTATAAAAGTTTGCAAAGTTGAACTTAGATCGCATAATATTACAATTTGAATTCAACAAAACAGGGTTTTTCAGAACAAAAAACAAGCAAAAATAAACACATTTTCTCGAGCTGTTATTTGTTTATTTTTCTTTGAACAAAAGCCTCTATTTTTGTTTGTATTTTTGCTTTGAAAAACCCTGTTTTGTTGAATTCAAATTGTAATATTTTGCGATCTAACAGCACCTTTGGAAACTTTTATAAATTTTTGAAAACTACAATAACTGGGCAACTTTTTGAAATAATAAACCATTCTCACACCGTAGAAATTTTGTTTGCGGTGTTGCTCTCAAATAAAAGTTAAAAATTGATTTTTTATAAAACTTGAAACTGTTAGTTAATTTGCAGCGAAATGGTGTATGGAATAAAAAACATTTTGTTTAATTAATTGTTCCCAATTATTTGTCAATGTTTTAGTAAAAGAATTGTTAAAAACAAAAATCAATAATGGCAGCAGGAGTCAAAATACTGTTGCAAAGTAGGGATTTTTCAAAATTTTACAAGAATTGCATTAAATCGAAAACCGTAAGGATTTGGGATGAACAAGATACCAAATTCTGAGAGCCCTTAAGATCCCCTATCAGCATACTTCGTTTGATCCATTACTTTTGGGACACCCTGTATAAATGTCTTAAAAATTTAAGCAACTTTAACTCTAAGAGCAAGTTCGTGCGACCCAGTCGTGCATTTTATTTTTTTTTGTACGAATGCATAACTTGATATATATAGTACCTATATCGCAAGTAAAAAGTGGTTTTCGTCATGCCGTCCGTCGGTCTGTGCGTGTGTGCGTGTGTAGGTCCGTTTTTTTAATTTTTTTAATATCTCCATTTTAACGCATACCTCCCACATACCGTTTTCCAGGTATTGCTTTTTTCTCGAAAACGGCTCTAACGATTTCGATAAAATTTTATATACGTAATGGTCTTATAGATTCTAACAAAACTGCGTTTTTAGTTTTTCTCAAAAAATTCGGAGAACGGAAATATGCTGTTGCCATTTTCAAAAAATTGACATATATTTTAGGTTCATATATTTAATCGAAGCATAAGCTAACTTAATTTTAAATTTACAGACAACTAATTCTTTTCATTTTGAAATAAAAAAAAAAAATTTTTAAAGTTAAAAAAAAAAAATTAAAAATTTAATTTAAATTTAAATTTAATTTAATGTTAAATTCGATTTTTAAAATTTTTTTTCTCGAAACTTAACAAAATCTTAAATTTACAATAGATATTTAAGATAAAGACACTTTGAACTACAAGAGCAAGTACGTGCGACCCAGTAGTGCATTTTATTTATACTACTGTTCTATTTAGAAATATCTTATTTGTAATAAACCTATCGATAAACTGCCTTGTAAAGCTTCAATTCGTTTCTCCTAGAAACAAAAGTATACTTTTTTTTTATAGTTTTTGATGTGCTGAGTTAGAATCCAAAGTCAAAAAAATTCTATCGCATTAATGTATCATAAAATCAAGTTTTTTTTTTAGAAAATCTCAAAAAAACTACTATATCTAAAAAACCAGAGCTGACCGAAATTTTTTGGGTTCGGATTCAAAATCAGCATACTAAAGTCCATTAGAAAAGTATACTTTTGTTCTAGGGAGAAAGATATATTCATTTTTAGAGATCAGTTTCTTTATGGCAAGATATGCCAAACCCACTAAACTTACTTAAATAAAGATATCTCGGAGAAGAAAAGATATATTGAGAAGATTGAAACTGAATTTGAAAGAAAATAAAATGCAAGACTGGGGTCGCACGTACTTGCTCTTGCAGTTCAAAGCACTTTTATGTTAGTTTACTTGTAGATTTTACGAGCTGCCTCTAAAATAAATTTTAAAGAAATTTTGTTGAGGTTGGGGAAGAGCCGACATTTAGACTAATTTTTTTTCATATAAAAAATTTTTTTTTGTATTTAACTTTTTTGAGAAAAAATAAAAATTCAATTTTATTGCCATTGCCTTAAATATTACGTATACAAAGTTTAATCAAAATCGTTAGAGCCGTTTTCGAGAAATTCGCAATATCGTATTTTTTTGTATGGGAGGTATACGTTCTAAACGAGATATAAAAAAACAAAAAAAAAAACCAACTTTCAGAATTCCATAAAAATCATCTGTACCAAATTTGAAGAAAATCCATCCACGCGTTAAGGCTGTGGAAATGTGTACAGATGGACGTACAGACGCACAGACTCACGGACGGATTTGCGAGACCCACTTTTTTGGAATTCTCCATCATCGTAATGTTGGTTTTGATTAAAACCTCAAATTTTTTTTTTGACACGAAACCAATACTTGCCCTATGGAGCAAGTAAAAATAAGTTCTTTTATAAACCGTAAAAATTTTAATTGAAAAAGATAACATTATGCCAAAATATTTCTTCGAAAACAGCAAAAAATCTGTTTTTGAGATTTTCTAACGGGAATATCTAAAAAACGTGACGTGCTAGGTCAATTCTGACTTTGGATTCGGAATCAGCATACGAAAATCCATTAGAAAAGTATAGTTTTATTTAAAGGAGGATTTCCTTGCAGACCAGTGTATTCGGAGGAAATTTTCGCAGATTCAAACTTGCCGGAAAAATAAGGATTTCTGTAATGATTCGTTTATTAAAAATTCTTCTTAAAAATACACTTTCAAAAAAAGTTCTATAAATAAGTAACTAGCTACTCCAGGTTTTATATAACCTTTTTAGGAATTAACTTGCCTCCACCCAAAATGTATGCAGATGCAGATACAAGTTTCTTACATTTTTACTTTGTATTCATCCTTTTTTTTTATGTTTCTATAAAATTCAAGAAATAATAATAATTTCGCAACATTTAATTAAATAGAAAACATCAATTCACTAGATGCCCAATCATTTTGTCTGCTGCAGCAGCTCAGGCACCAGCAGCATCATCATGCAGTAAAGAGATCTTCAACCGCAACTATATTAGAGTCAAGGAAAGGTATATTCAGCAGGATGAAGAAGTAGCAATCCGAGTTGAAGCAGTTGAGAGCCGCCTCAATTTCATTTTTACCACCAACAACAACAACAAACTCTTTTGCTTTGCTTAGTTTTTCTCGTTATAACTTCAAGAAGCGAATGAATTATGGTAAATTAAGAACCGCGATTATAGATTAGTGGGTCCGCATTTCGATATTTTGTTTCAAAGACTTGAAGACCCAAACCAGGCATATAACATCAGCACAACATCATCAGCGCGCAGCTCAGTTTTGTATTTTGTTGTTTTGTTGCGGTGCAGGCAGAGCAGCAGGAAGTGAGGAAGCGGAATGCGTTTGCGTTTCCATTTGAAATCTTGTCCAGGGCATCTCCTGTTTTTTTTTTTTTTTTTATACCTACTTCTTCTCTCATTTTAATGTTGAATGTTGGATGTTTTTGTGGATATAGCTATCCCAGATCGACTCTCTTCAAACTGGGCTTACCTGATGGTTGCATTGCTTTGCAATAGGGATAGCGATATGGTTGGTTTTAATAAACAGTAAACAGGGAAAAAATGAGGGGCAAATGCATGCACGCCACCACGCTAGCCATAGCAAAGCTCTCTTCATTGATTTCGTGATTCACTTTAATGAAACGAAATCTGATATGGAGCCAGTTCGAATTATCTGCATTTATCCAAAGTAATATTAAATTTCTCATCACGCCTCTCTCAAGCAGCAACGGATTGAAAAAAAAAAAACCGACGACGAATGAGACGAGACGGCCCAGTCAAACAACAACTGTAAACGCTTTATTCAGAGGTGCGGAACTAATTGGGGGACTATGAGTGCAAAAGACGTTTCTATAAAGTAGTCAGAATTCTAGGATGGCAAATTATATCAAACTCAACTAAACAAAATTTGAAGCCGAAAGGACATTTGAACATTTAAGACATGACATAGAAACTCAACTTACGATATAGCATATGCTGAAAAAGAAATTTTTTCGTTTGATTTCTGTATCAAACCAAGTACGATAAGACGCTGCAACTTTTACTTAAGGAAACAGACAGTATGTCAAAAATATTTTTCAAGATTCTGTGATTTTTGTATCGATATATAGACCCTACGTGATTTGATCAAACACACGACGGAAATGTTCTCGAAACGTCGTCCGCTCGAAGAACGGAAGCGAAAGAACGGAAGTTATATACCGCTCCGTTACTTTAAGTTACTACGAACTAGAACCACGCTCGATAAAGAGATTTTCAAGGATACATTCGGAGTTACCCAATTTGGCTTGTTCCAAGCTGATTTAAATAAAATGCACGACTGGGGTCGCACGTACTTGCTCTTATATTTCAAAGCACTTTTATGTTAGTTTTCTTGTAGGTTATAAGAGCTGCCTCTATATTCTATAGGGGAAGAGCCAACATGGAGACAATTTTTGTTAAATAATTTTTTTTTTTGGTTATTTGACTTTTTTGAGAAAAAACTAAAAATGCAGTTTTATTGCAATTGATTTGAATACTACTTTTGGAAAAATTTATCGTTGGAGCCGTTTTTGAGAAAATTGTAATAACTAATTAAAGATTTAAGGGAAGAGTGATGATTTAAAAAAAAAAAAAACGGAAATACCATATTTCCATTATCCGTATTTTAAGAGAAGAATTAAAAAAGCAGTTTTGTTAGAACTTTGTACAGCATTACGTGTTTTAAATTTAATCAAAATCGTTAGAGCCGTTTTCGAGATAATTGCAATAATTCAAAAATTTTGTATGGGAGGTATACGTTCTAAGCGAGATATTAAAAATAAAAAAAAAAAACCAACCTTGGAAATTATGAAAAAAACATATGCCTACCAAATTTCAAAAAAAAATCCGTCCACCTGTTTAGGCTGTAGCTACTTGTACAGATGGACGCACAGACGCACAGTCCGACGGACGTCATGACAAAACCCACTTTTTTTCGACTTCTCTATCATCGTAATGTTAATTTTGATTAAAACCTCGAAACCAATACTTGCCCTATTGAGCAAGTAAAAAGAATATCTGATTAGAATGCGATGATTTACTACCGGAGTCTTTCACCCAACAAATTGAATTTCAAATATGAGGCTCTATTTTTGTTAAAAATTGTCGTAAGCTTAAAGTCTCTGGTTTTTTATCTAAAGACACGCATCGACAATTCTAATGAATAAAATGAATATAAAAAATATTTTTTGAAGTGAAAACTTCTTTAGTATCGTAGTGATTTGAAACAAGATGAAACGAAAACGCGACACGACTTCAACTTTTTATAACTTTTTTCTTTTAATAGATAGATGAATGAAATTTGTACTGTAGATAGGTAATTAAATAAATTATAATTGAACAAAATTTCAATTAATTTCATATTTAAAATTCGGAGATAACGGTAAAAAGATGTTCTTTTCCAACACACGTTATATCTTTTGATCTAGTGCACATACAAATTTGATTTAACTTTAATACGCATGCTGATAACATAACCTTTTATTTGATTTATCACACATAACGGTACATGCTCTACAAGTTACAGAATCTTAAATTGAAAAAATTGAAACATACCTCAAAACACCTGTGGAGATCTGTTGGCGATGACCAGCTACCAGTGTGGGAAGTACCGTAATCTCAGTCTGGAAATTCGACATGGTTGACTTTAAAAAATTCTAACTTCTCTTGTAGACATCTTTGAAAGAAGATTTATACATCAATATACAAGGTGAAACAATAAGCTTTCACATGATATAAAAATTTGTATAGGTTATCAAACAAAAAAAATTGATTTGATAGCATGAGCATGTTTTTTTTGCTTTTTTTGATGAAATTTCATCGAGTTTAAAAAATTCTAGCTCTTTTTGTAGATGTCTCATAGACTTGATCGATATATATATTTTGAGCTAAGACAATAAGCTTTAAGATGATATAAAATTTATCTAGGTTGTCATATAAAAACATGGATTTGAAGGTGATAGAATAAAAATAGGTAGATTTTTTCTATTTTTTTTTTTTTTGCAAGAAAAATGATTTTTTAAGGTTTCACTTCTACCACGTGTGAATTGCACATATGATTTTTTTTTTTGTTTTATTGGCTTTGAAAATTGTTGAAATGCTGAAAATTGTAATTTAAAAAGATTATTCACCGCAGGTATAAGCGATACACAAAGTAAATATTTTTTCAAAAAAAAAGGAAAAATTAGGTAACAAAACACCCATGAAATTTTTGACCAAAAGATACAGATTAAACGGTCACTGTGGCGTATGTGCAACATTTTTATTAAACAATTTTTTTCCTCAGAAAATATTTAAAAAAAATGTGATTGTAAAGACAGTGACGCAAAATTTTAAACAGTTTAGTAAAATGCTAAGGCCTTTTTAGTAAGTTACTAGTTTTAATCCTAATGCTCTTATAGTAAAAAATAGAAAATAAGTGATAAATGGGTAAGCAAACTGAGTTTATTTAACACCGGGGAATTTTAATAAAATTAGCCTAATATATTCATGTTAAATCAAAATGGACATTCACAAACAAGTCTAAGTTGTTAAAAAAAATACGTTTACAGTAATTTTACAACAAAAATAAGATGAAAATAAAAATTAAAATAAAAAAAGCTACTGCATAGATTTTATGGCTGGCTTTGAGCGCGGGGACCGAATCAAGAAATTTCGTAACGAAAAAAACTTAACACCACCCATTCTGGTATTTCGCTCAACGTGTATCCTGCATGGATCGAGATGAGCGAGAACAAAACACCTGTGGAAGATCGTTTGCCGACACCAGTCACAGCCACCAGTAAGGGAAGTACAGCAATCTAAATTTTAATTTTGATATGGTTGTCTTTAAAAAAATTGTAACTTTTTTGTAGGTGTCATACAGATATGGTTGGGGCATATTTTTAAAGGTATAATGATAACCTTTCCAATTATATAGAATTTATTGTAAATTGTTAAATAAGAAAATGGAAATCGAGATTTGACTTTGTTGCTCTTTTTTTTGTGTTTTGACTATAAATTTTAAAGTTTTACAAATAGTAACGAAGAAAACAATAATGAAAAATCTGTTAATTTTAAGTGGAGTGATTGAATATAATTCAATTTTAAAGTTCAAGTGACCTCAACTTCAAAGCTTTTTGCCCACGTACGACAGTGGGCTCATCAGTTAGATTGTCGTACCCTTATTTTAAGATTCCTAATTTTGGTCGATGACACTTATAAAAAATCACAGCATGAATATACTGTGAATTATAATATTCTAAGGGAATTTGTTTAAATTCAGACGCTATTTAGTTGAGGTCACTTGAACTTTAAAATTGTTTTGCAAATAGTTTCAGTTTGATTTTGACATGAGGATATACATAAATGTAACCTTTTTACATTTTATACACTGGGGGAAAAAACGCAACGTAAAATGTAAAATGTTCAAAGTTGATTTAATGTTGAAAAAATTAACATGAAACTTCTTCAAAATAAAATTGAAACAACGTAAGAAATTTTTTTATTTTTGTCGGACTTCAGCTTTTGTTGCATTTTATCACTATAATTTTCAACAGTGAGATAGCACGTTGGAAAAGCATTCGCTTAGTAACCCACAAGTTGTAGGTTCGATCCCAAGCGGCTGCCCATTTTTTCTATTTTTTTAAATAAATTGATGCTTTTTTTAAAAGTTGAAACAACTTTGATTTAAAGATGTTTTATAACAGGAAACCACTTTAAACTAACGATCTTCTAATTTAAAAATTTTCGTCCTCAACGCAAAATCATTCCGAAAAATAGTTGAGTCAACGTGGTTTTCGTTGATTTTAAGTTGTTTTTTTCCCTCAGTGTAAAAATATAAAATCAGGGGTCAAACTACGGCATACGTATTTTAACGTATTGAAGCTTTATGTCTCTATCTTTTTCTTCTTCTTCTTCCTTTTTCTCGGCGCTGTTATGATCTCGATGTCGAGGGGATCATAACCTTCCCACGTTACTGCTTCACACTAGTGATCCGCCTGTGGGGTTCGGCGGGTTGACCTCAGAAATCGGCGGCAAGCCTCCCGGTTTTGTATTGTTCCGTTTCTGAGGCCAACTGAATGCTGGTGTTTTTGCATTTGCTTGTACCAGGAGTTTTTAGGCCTACCTTTCTTTTTATTTCGTGTTGGAACGTTATATGATATTGCTTTTTTGACGGGGTTCTCAGGATCTCTCCTTTGAACATGGCAATAACAACTGAGTCGGTCGTGTTCAATTTTTTGGGAGATGGTATTTTTAACATGAAGGCTTCCTCGGATCTTTGTACTTCTAATTCTATCAAGCTTTGTTACTCCTGCTGTCATGCGAAGCATCTTCCTCTCAGCTGCCGTTAACTTACTCTCATACTTTTTGTACATTGTCCAACATTGTGAACCGTATGTGAGTGCTGGACGCACAACTGCGGTGTAGAGCCTTCCTTTCAGCTTAGGGGGCATTTTTCGATCACAGAAGATAGCAGAATTTTCCCGCCACTTCATCCACCCTACGCTTACGCGATGATTGATATCGTCATCACAAGTACCTTCGTTATTTATCATAGACCCCAGATATTTAAACTTTTAACACTTGGAAAGCACTACACTATTCAAATAAATGTCAGGAATAGGCCTGTGTGGATCAGAAAATGGGCAGCATAGGTATTCTGTCTTTTTCGCGCTTATGCGGTACCCACTACCTTCTAGAACATCCACCCATACATCAAGTGCTCGTTGCAGGGATATCGGGTCTTCACTTATGATGGCTCCATCGTCAGCAAAGAATAACTGATGCACTTTTGGGTCCGTCACTTTGCCTTCAAGCAGGTAATTAAGAACGGTAATAAAGAGCAGAGGACTCAAGACGCTTCCCTGGTGTACACCTACTGTGATTTCGAATTCTTCGGTGACTCCAGCTGCACATCTTACTTTAGTAACTGCTCCATCATACATGTCCATAATTATCCGCACATAGGTTTCCGGAACTCCTCGTTGTCTGAGGGCCACCCATATCAGATCTCGTGGTTGTCGATCGAATGCTTTTTCAAAATCAACCAATACCACATGCAAATCCTCCAAGGAATCTCGATGTTTTTCCATAATGATTCTGATACTCTGGATTGCATCTGTGATTGATTTACCCGCAACAAACCCGCACTGGTCATCAGATAGCCTTATTATTTTTCGCAGTCGGCTACCCAAGACTCGCTCAACGATCTTCTTCGTCTGGCCCAACAGCTTTTCCCTTTTTGGAGTATTTTACAGCCTATCTCTATCTTTTTATTCTGATTAAATATAGAGAGAGCAATAGTCAAAACTTTAACGTACGTATGCCATACCCGACAAACAATTTTGATTCTATAAAGCTTTACAGATGCAATTGTTGGTTTTGTAAAGCATTAGGTATAGAAGCAAAATTGTTAGTAGGGTAGTTCGACCCCAGAGCCCATATTCTGTAACTTTTATTACTGGCGATAAAATATTTGAATGACTTTAAAATCCATTACATCTCATCAAAATAAATAAGAAATTTTCTTCCAGATCATAATTTCTTAATTCATAAATTCTGAATTTAAAACAAATTTTGCGATTTTAGAGACATTGAAAAACGTTTATCGCCAGTGATAAAGTTCCAGAACAGGTACCCAGAATACTTCTAAGAGTTTTGAAGTTCCTCATTTTCATGGAATGCTTTAAATGACGTGTTTGAAGCACAAACTCATTTCTTCATACAATTGGAACAAGTTTAGGTACTAGCAACAACTCTGGATTATACCCATTCATTTATTGACATTAGAGCTTATTATTATAAAAAGAGCGAGCTCCATTTGTTTTAGTTTGGAGGGACAAAATCAAAATCTTAGAATGGAGTTCTATAGATATGTACAAAATTATGTCATACATGCGCAGTAGAGCTCATTTGAACTCTTCAGTTGACTTATGGTGAGACCACCTTGAGGAAATGCCAAACTTTTGTATGGGCTAAAGGCTGTAAAAAGTTATACTAAGGCCCAATTTATTCACTCTCCATTATTTTTAAAGGCTCCATTAAAAATTATAAAACTGTCAAATCGCATACAAATTTCCCTTTTTTAATGGCGACTTTAAATTTAATGGAGTGTGAATAAATTGGACCTAAATCAATTAAATCTTAGTTTTTCAATACATACAAAATTTTTCCTTCTTTCCTATTTTGGGATAATAAATTCACCTTTGTATTGAAGTATTCTGTTTTCCCCTCCCTTTCATATAACATAAATGCGCCTCTGACTTGTGCCTCACTGCCATCGTAGAAAGATCCGTTTTGGTAGTAGATAGATATGTAAGTAGGTATTGGGGTTCCATCCCCATTCCTCTTTGCTTTCCCTCTGAGAATCTGTCTGAGATCATAAATTGAGGCCGAAGGATTTTCATTTTCTTGCCAGCATCTCTTCTTCAAACTTTTTTTAATGCAGCTTCTTCGGTTATTAAAGATACATTTCTACAAAGAGAAGGTGAACTGTTGGCTTTACTATCAGATAATTACTCCAACACTCTCAGACTCTGGATATTGCGAATTCCTGCACCTCCTCCTTCTAATGTTTGGTCGTCAACGTCGACTTCGGTCGTCGTATTCGATTTAGATATCCATTCCATTCCATCGCAACTCTAAAACCATAAGTCTAAAGTGGAAAATAAAGAGAAACCTCAGGGAGCAGCAATGAGATCTAATTTTGTTTTCCGGTGGCATAATGAAATCAAAAGGTCGACATTGTTGATTTTTATTTTTTCGGGTTGGTTTCCATGTTTTTCTGTTTTCTTGCGGGATTTGAAAAGTAGATACCAGTTGGCAGAAGGCACACAACAACGTGCACTATGCCCCAATCTCTCATTTGAAGGGTTACTCTATACAAAACTACGTGTGTATTCCTATGGTTTTTCGAATTTCGAAGCAATCTTAGAAGTAGGAACATCTAATTGCAATTACATGCGAATAAGTGCTGCTGATCTGACTCGACTCCGAACCTGAACCATCAAACTAACTGAAAGCCACGAGTGTAGGTACAACTGATGGATATTGGAACGACTTGCTGTTATACCTCTGGTTTTCGGATTTAATTGCACTTCCATCTGGGTGGATTGGGTGTAGGTACTTACTTGACGAGCAAAAAAACAAAAGCTAAAGCCATGACCGGCTCTGCTGACGTTGTGTTGTTTTGAGCTCAATTGCTTTAGCGAGGACTTTTTTGTTTCAAGTCAAGTTACTGTTGTGTGATGTTGTGTTCCATCTCGACTGGTCTTTTTAATTTTCTACGGCCATTACCTCTCGATCATCGATTTATGGATGAAACAACACAAAAAAAACCTATTTTCCTCCCATTGGTTTCGGCTAGGTTAGAAGTCCAAGCTTAGCGATGGCGATAGACAGAGTGATGTTGCATTGCGATCCATTGGCTGAAGCTGAGAGTTTGGCTTGGTGGTGGTTACAATTGTTATGCTGGTACTAGTTTTTTCCTCCGTTTGCGTCCGGTCGTCATCAGATGGCAGTGGTGGCGGAGTAATTTTCCTTCTGGTAGATCGTGAGAATCGATCTGCCAACCTATTATATGTGGGTCAAATTTTGTAAGCAATTCTCCTTTCGGTTTGGCGGTAGTGAACAATTTGGTGTAATTTTTTGATTTTTTTGTTTTTGTTTTTATGTTTGAGCCACACCCATAAAGTTTAATTGCACATTTCTCTAAAGCAAAATGTATATTATAGACAAAAATGTATGGCGGTGAATGGTTAGACGAGATTTCGTGATGTCCTATTGGTTGAAATGGTCATTTGGAAGATCCAAGTTTAATAAAATGATTTGAAATGGTTTTCGATAAAATGAATAACCATAAAAAACTATTTTAAATTTTTGAAATTTGAAAAAGGTCAGATGGAAATTGTAAACTTTTTAAATAATTTTATAAAAATACTTAGGAGCATTAAAACGTTCGCTCATAATAACATGTCTATAAATTGAGTTTTCTCAGCAATGTGCAGTGATTTCAAAGAGAGGGTTTTCCAAGAAAACTGCTAAAATACTATTTCCAATAAAATTTATTTTCCACAAATGTAATCAGGAGAAAGCTCTTTGTAGCGAATCAGAAACCTTAAGCGATTAATCAGTCAAACGAATTTGCTCGAAAATTATGGTTTAAAATAGTTTAAAATCGCTAAGAGTTTAGAAATATTTAAATTTATTTTAAACTTCAAGAATCTTTCGCAATAACTCAGTTTGAATAAAAATCGATATGTTTATCAATCATTTCTAAGCGCTAACTTGGACGAGTGAAAATCGCTTTCATCAAAAGAGGAAATGTTTGCATTTCAAAATCTAAGCAAACATCGACTACTTTCTCAGTGTGATTTTTCTAATGCACTAAATTATTATTTTTGCTGTCTTAATTTGTACACATCAACAGAATTTTATTTGTTTCCTTCCTTATTTCAAGATTTCTGAAAAGGTGAACTGGAATAATTATGAAAAACGAAATGTAAAGCTAAGGTTTCAGTGGTAGCAATTTTTACCTGAGCGAGTAATCGATTTGAATAGATCTAAATAACATTTTATGGAGTACGTATATATTGACTTTTTTTAAATTTTGAGTTTGTTTGCGGGATATTACCTGGTACCGCTTGAGGCTCGAGTTTTCTAGAATTCTATGAGAACAGGAGAGGTGCATGGTGATTTTTCTTTTTTTTTTTCAATTTTTTAATTTCAATTTATTTCTTTATCAATTTTGACACTTGAACTACGAGTACCTCGAAAAAAATTGTGCCAAAAATGAACAAATTAAAAATATTGACCTTTAGACCTGGTAATAAAACATACATCTAACTTCTAAACTTAGAATTGGCTTAGAGGCAGTTCATTTATAACTAAGTCGATCTTAAAATCATAGCACTTTTTTAATTTGGAATTGAGATGTATGCTTTATGTTTTGTTTAAATTGAGCTTTCGTTAAATTCGAGTCTATTACTAAGGGCCATTGAATTTCAAAAAGAGCCAAGCATTTGTCACCTTGTAATAGCCCACTTTTGTACACACAAAAATCGTTTTCATCACTTTTCTTAACTGAAATCACTAGTTTTAATACTCTTATGTACCTTTGTCGTGCTGCATCTTAAGTTAAAACCTTTGTTTGATAACAAAAAAAAAAAAACATTTAAAAGTCCATAGAATGGTCAAGAATAGAACTTTTTGTATTAAGATTTTTTCTTAATAAAAAAAAAGTTACACATACACCATAGTGGCCCTCTAATTTAATTTTTTTATTTAATCTCTGACTGAATAGTGAACTAGGTTGGGTTTTACTGACCATTCACTGAATGTAAAATTTATTTGGTTGAGGAGGTGAAATATTCCATGTGGGATTCTACGTAAAAAAAAGGAAAAATAAAAAAAAAAAAAATAAATATAACTTATTACATTTTACGAATGTTTTTGCTTCATAGCTGCTTCGGATTATTTTATTATTTCTGAATTGCGTATAATTTACCTTGTCTTGAAAATTTCCAACCTCAGCCGGGAGTTGAACCTGTATTATTTTTCCTTTTGAGCAACACTTTGTAGGTACACTGACCAACAGTTTGGCAGAACGAGGGTGGTTGTTTAAATTTTGCTTTGGTTATAAATATTTTTTAAACAAAAGAAAAAAATGGTTTTTAATAAAGGCAATCAAATTTTAGACTGGATAAAAAGAGAGTGACGTTAGTTTTTTGGTCCCTACGTAGCTACAAAGTCTATACTACGCGTAGTCAAACTGCCTTTTTTAGACCCATCATAAAATAAAATAAAATTTAACACATGTTTAAATTTGCTGTCCGAAGTTAAGGATGACAAGATCCGTTGAATCTAGCTTGATTTAATAAATAAACAGGGAGTACAATTTCTTTAGGACGAAAATTTACCAAAAAAGAAAAATTATTTTTCTTAGAAACGGCTCCAACGATTTTGATAAAAAAACGTGTGTTGTAGATAATAAAAAATTATAAACCGTCTTGCCTGTAAACCACTTAACTAATTATTACGAACATTTTGGTAAAAAATGCTTGTGTAATGCTAAAATTCTATATTTTTTTTGAGAAATCAATTTCAAGACATGTAAAATACATTTTCTTAACATCGAAGTTGTTACTTTTGTTTTAAAATTAAGACATTTCAATTAGAAGAAACCATATTTTACCATAGGTATAACTTTGACTTTATTAGAAGTAATTTTTTGCTGAAAGGAAGGCTCTACACCGCAGTTGTGCGTCCAGCACTCACATACGGTTCACAATGTTGCACAATGTACAAAAAGTATGAGAGTAAGTTAACGTCAGCTGAGATGAAGATGCTTCGCATGACAGCAGGAGTAACAAAGCTTGATAGAATGATAGAAAGAAGTACGAAGATCCGAGGAAGCCTTCTTGTTAAAAATACCATCTCCCAAAAAATTGAGCACGACCGACTCAGTTGGTATTGCCATGTTCAAAGGAGAGATCCTGAGAACCCCGTCAAAAAAGCAATATCATATAACGTTCCAACACGAAATAAAAAGAAAGGTAGGCCTAAAAACTCCTGGTTCAAGCAAATGCAAAAACACCAGCATTCAGTTGGCCTTAGAAACGGAACAATACAAAACCGGGAGGATTGCCGCCGATTTCTGAGGTCAACCCGGCGAACCCCACACTCCCACAGGTGGATCACTAGTGTGAAGCAGTAACGTGGGAAGGTTATGATCCCCTCGACATCGAGATCATAACAGCGCCGAGAAAAAGGAAGAAGAAGAAGAATTTTTTTTCTTCAAAAAAACCTTACTATTCAAATATCAGTAAGTGTATTGTTTTGAATTTTTTTTTCTAGTTTTTTGGCCATTTTTACTTGGAATAAGATTATTAATCATAAAAATAAAAACCTTCACACAATATCATTTTTCTTTCTCTCCGTTTACTGGAGTCATTAAAAACTACAATTAATTACCTCACAATTAATAAAATATTTGTCCCCTCTTTAAGCAAATCACAAACCAAAACTTCATCTTTATTCATAAAAAGGAGATTCCGTATTAAATGACAAATCTCCGAAACAACCAATTAGTTCTTTTAATCAAATAATTTTACGACCCATTGAAAGCTAAATGCCTTATATAAAAACCAAAAACCATATCGACTTTTACAACTATGCGAAGAATTTAAGCCTACATATAAATGATCTACCAAACTGTTTAGAGAATCGTTATTTATAAAAATAAAAGAAGTAAAAAATAAACCTGTCCGTGTGTCATGTTGGTTTTGTAATTAACACCTGTGTATCAATCAAATAAAAAAACACAATTTTGGATCTCTTACAAAAGACCATATATAAGCCGAGGCAAGCTCACTTAATTTTCCATCATATCAAAAACCAACCAAGTCCAACAAGACAATAATAAAACCTAACAAAACCAGCTAAGCTAGCTCGCATTTACTCGAGTATAAATCACTTTTTCTCTCCACTCGTTTGAAGCTGAAGTCTGAAATACTGAAAATCCCCCTGGGAAAAGACAATGTTTTACGCACATTAATTACAAAATAAATTACAATATTGATGTCCAATTATGAAAGTGATTTTTTACTGACATTTGTGGCACAACTATCAGCTCTAATTAAGTTTTACATCGATCCGAGAGGGGTTCACCATCTCCAGGTCTCTATCGACTCTTGAGAGTTTTCATTAGGTCCATTATAGAAGCGAGTATAGGTATGTAGCGCGGTAAGCAGTTATACTATCGCGTAATGATTGCGATTGCTCGAATAAATCATGTTACCTACTCTCACGGGCGATTGCGCATTGATAAATGTATCTCAATGATAATTATCCATATTCTGCCAATCAAATAAAAAAAAAAAAAAAAAACACAAAAAATATTGTTAGTGATGGTGAACTCTTTTACTAACCGGTGTTGCAGGCCATTACCCAGATTCAACTCTTTTGCTGGTGTTACAGCTAGCTCACTCAATTCTCCTCTCAAAACTGTACAAAGGTATTAAAGAACCCCCCAAGAGCAAGTATAACTCTGCCATTGTATCTTTTTTTTGTTAAAAGTTTTTCCTTATCTTTTGCGGCCGTCAGAAGATACAATAAAAGTCGGTCTTTAACACCTAAATGTCACCTGCAGATATGCGGTGTGGAGGTTCTTTTCTCTGAGACAGGTCCGGATCGAGGATTTTGTTGATAGGGGGAGCTATAGTTTCTTCCAGTCTTTCAACTTTTCTATAAGAAGAGGAAGAAAAAGAAGAAAGGACACAGAAGAAGAATTAGCAGAAGAGCAAGAAGAAGAAGAAGAAAGAAGAAGAAGAAGAAGAAGAAGAAGAAGAAGAAGAGAAGGAAGAAAAGACGTAGAAGAAGAGAATCAAGAAGAGAACGAAGAAGAAGAAGAAAAAGAAACTTTTTTCCAGAAAAGAAGAGAAAGAAAGCCAAAGAAGAAGAGAAAGAAAAAGAAGGAGCAGAAAATTAATTAGAAGAACAAGAAGTTAATGAAAAAGAAAACGAAGAAAAAAAAGAAGATGAAGAAGAAGTACTTTTTTTCCAGAAAAAAAGAGGAAGAAAGGGAAGTAAAAGCAGAAGATGAAGAAGAAGCGAAAGAAGAGAAAAAGAAGAAGGAAAAAAAGAAGATGAAGAACTGTAAAGAAGAAAAAATAACAAAAATAATAAAAAAATTATTAAAATTATTTTCATTTTAAGTGGAGCGATTGAATATAATTCAGTTTTAAAGTTCAAGTGACCACTGTCGTATCTGGGCGAAACGCTTTATAAATTTGGAGTTGAGGTCACTTGAACTTTAAAATTGATGAAGAACTGTTTTACAAAAAAAATAGGAAGAAAGGGAAGAGAAAAAAACAGAAAGATAAAGAAGAATATGAAGAAGAAGCAGTAAAAGAAGACAAAGAGGATGAAGAAGATGAACCTTTTTTATGGAAAAGAAGAGGAAGACAAATAAAAAAGAAGAAGAAGAAGAAGAAGAAGAGAAAGGAGAAGAAACAGAAAAAGCAGAAAAAGAAGAAGAGCATTTTTTCCACAAAAAAAAAGATGAAGAAAGGGAAGTCAAAGAAGAAGAAAAAGAAGAAGAAGCAGCAGAAAAAGAAAACAATATGAAGCAGAAGAAGAAAAAGAAGGAAAGAAAAAGATGAAGAAGAAGAAGATGAAAAATCTGAGGTTTATATTGAACTTCGGCCCAAATGAACTTATTACCCTCCCTGGCAAATGCACATGCCTTCCAGTACATGGCCAGTTCGGCTGGTTTGGCACTGTAAGTAAAATAACAGATGTAGGGACAAAACGAGCACACGAAAAGATACAAGATACAAATAATAAAAAGAAAGGAGGCGGCAGCAGCAGCCAGCGCACCAGCTTCAGAGCTCCCATCATCAACAAACCGCGCATACAACTCTCCAACAACCAACTGGATGCAACACCAGAGAAGACCCCGGGCGATGGCATCGAATGGAATCGGGAAGAATTCCGCGTTTGTTACCGAAAGCGTCAATTATTCGAATAATTTATGATTTTATGTGAAGAATATGTATAAAACGACTTGTTGGCTGTTTGTTTGCGCTTGTACTTTGGCTAGAGTCTTGGGTTCTTTTGGACCAAACACGAAGTCAATTTGTATTGTCTTTTGTCAACAAAACAGATTCTCTGTGGCGGACGCGACAACTGGAACGATATATCGCATAGTATTTATTTTCTATTTTGATTTATACTCAACGGAATATGTTATAATTGGCTTTTAGGCTCTCTGTTGTGTGATGGTTTTGGCATAAGGCAAGGTAACATAGGTTTATAACCATAACTACATCATCTATATGCTTATAGGTGTTGAATAAAATCGGAAAAATAGTTGCTTTATTGCTATAAGGATTGGATGTTCCGTAACAATGGGTTTAGGCTGTAAGTAGTTACAGCTATGCGGTCGACATGGTATATCATATCGTTGCGGTATGGGATTTTTTTTTTTTTTGTTGAAATAAAATTCCCATTCTTTATTGTGAAATCTGACGTAGGCCAAATAGCAAAAAAAAAAACTAGGTGGAAGAGCAAATTGTACTTAGATAAGCCATCTGGTGATGATTGTTTGTTTAATGGTCTCTCAAAAGTCAACCATACAATGTCTCTACGGAAAGCAATAAGTATTTAGGAGATATTTTTTGGAGCTCCTTTTAAGGTCAGGGATCCAACATCTATACAAGAAACTTTATATTGACGATATCCTTTTTCTTTTAAAAGAGGTAATTCATCATTGAATGATCAAAAGTATGTAGTTTTACAAATTTTCCTTAAAATTTAAACGATTGCTTTTTAAGTAAACAATTATAAGAAATTTTAACAAAGAAGTAACAGAGGTTACAAAGAAGTAATAGAGGCAAACAATACATTTTTTCTTGATTTAATTTATATTTATATGAAAATCTATTGCTGATTCAAATTCATTTAAATTTATTGGATAATGTAAAGTGTAACTTATTCTATAGTTTGAAACATGACAAAAATCACCGCGCACACAGGAGTATTATCATCAAAAACCTGGCCATAATTATTTTTCGTGGTTTTTGTTATTATTTCGGTTTAAAATGAGTATTCCTACAAGAAAATACAATATAAACCTAGTTTTTGTTATTTTTATTTTTTTATCAAAAACTAAAAAAATTGATTAATGGCCTGTACTCCGCCTGTCGACATTATTTTTCTCAAATTTTTTTCCTCATCCTTAATACGCTATTCTCAGTTTCTTTTCTCCCTTTCCCAACCTTAATTAAAATTACCCAAAATGAAATACACTGAAAACATCAGTAAATTTAATTTAAAAATAAAAAACGTTGCATAAAGTAAGGAGTATTTTTCTATCAGAAAGTGAAAAACTAATTGACCCTCAATTCTCTAAAGAGCACCTAAGAGCACCCAATTTTTGTTGCGTTGTGTTAAAGAATACATAAACTAACTCATAAGTTTCAATTCATCGCAGAATAACGGGGTATACTAAAACAAAATCATTAAAGTTCAAATAATAACTTAACAAAAATATCAAGTTTTTAGATACTAGTTCTTAGCCCGAATTAAAATAGAAAATACCATTTAACATTTCCAAAACCTTGTTAATATCGTTAATAAATAACTGAAGAAGAATTCTCTATTTAAATTTTTTTAGGTTTCTATCACAACACTTCGATATCGCATATAGAATAACACTTACCAAAATACTTCGCATTCAAATAAAAATGAGGTAGATGTAACAGTTGACTTTGAACTCATTTTTTAACAAGACACGATGACAGACGATGAGTGCAGCATATTGACACATGTTTATTTTACACCCACTTTGGAAAACTTTTTGGTGTCAATTTTGATTTTCAGAAAATCGACTTATGACCAGGTTTTTTCTGCAAATACTCCTATGTGCGTCGTTTGGGCGCAGGCTACGAGCTGGGGCGTAAACATTGAACATTTTGATAGCAACATTGGACAGTTATTATTAGAGCTGAGGACATCAAAAGCAATAAGGATAGAATACAATAGTTCTTCTCAAAACGAAAGGTTTAAAGTCTATGCCTAGTTCAGGTAAAATAGTATGAAAAAAAAAGAAATTAAAAAAAAAATTGTTACCCTCATGAAACTTGACAAAAAGTTTGCTCTTGGAATAAGAATCAAGGATAAAAAAGTCTATACAATTTTTTTTGATGAAATGTTGTTTTTTTCTAAGAGATAGTAAAATCTGTAAAATAGCCAATGATTCTTCTTTTTTTGATTTCGATGACAAATTGAACGTTTATACTTAAGTTATTAAGCGTTTTACGGGTATCATTGGCTTTTTGGGATTTTACTGTCTCTTAAAAAAAACACACTTTCATTTTTTTTTTTTTTTTGAAAACTCTTCATTCTTTGCTTTCTATTGTAAATACAACATTTTTACCGACTTTCAAAAAGGAGGAGGCATTCAATTCGTGTGTATTATTTTTGTTTTTTTCGTTTATGTTTGTTACCTCATATCTTTGGACTGAGTGAACCAATTTTGATAATTCTTTTTGTTTGGAATGCTCCTGCCTGCATTCTTAGGTTATGTTTTTTTGCTTTTTATATTCCCGTTTTTCATAATCCCGCTTTTTATAATCTTGCTTTTTTATAATCCCGCTTTTTATAATCTTGCTTTTTTATAATCCCGCTTTTTATAATCCCGTTTCTTATAATCCCGATTTTTATAATCCCGTTTTTTATAATCGCGTGATTTTTTTAAAATAAAACAACTAGTTTTGATTAAAAAATGAGAGATTTGTTTAAATGCATTTAATTATAACCTTTAACAAAAAAATATAGGTAATATATAAAAAAAAATATGAACATTTATAATAACATAAAATGATCACCTTATTAAGTTCACACTACAAAATCAAAAGAAATTTCATTTAATTATATTTCAAATTATATTTGGATGCATTTCAACAGTTTTGATATTTATTTAAATGAAATTTCTTTTACTTGTGAACTCAATTTAAGGTTTTAATCATTTTATGTTTTTAAAAAAGAAATACGCGTTTTCATAATGTGTTGTAGGTACATATTCTGTGGGCTTTACGACGCAAAAAATTAGTTTTACTAATTTTTTGTCTATTTCTTATGATTTTTTTTTTATTTATGCATTAAGCATGTATTTTGTAAAAACACGGGATTTGACGGGATTTTAAAATGCGGGATTATAATTGATCGTGATTTTCAATAAGCGGGATTTCAGAAGACGGGATTTAAAAAATTGGTATTTTAGTAGACAGGATTTTGAAACTTTTTTTTTGGGATTCTCGAAAAACATGATTTTAAAAAGCGGGATTCCAATACGCTCCCGTTTTTTTTTTTTTTTTAATGATTATTATTATTACCAAATTTTTTGGTCCATCAATTTTGTTTTCACTAAAAAAAAAAAAAAACACTATTTTAGCCATGATATTCTAATACGCTTTAGATTTTTATTTCCAATCTCAAAAGTAACAGAATTGCTGAATTTCCGTGGGGTACCAATGCTATTACTTAGTTTCTCTAATAAACCCACATTTGCTCTACACCTAAAAAAAAAACACCGTTTCACATGTAAATAACGTAATTGTACCTTTTATACCATTGATTTGATTGGACTTATCGCGGATTTTCCTTAATTTCCAAAAGAAATACACTTTCAGCAAACATATTTTAAAAGACTGCTAAGATTCATGTTTTTTTTTTTTTATAAATGAAACATTTTTACCAATTTTTATTCGGGTACCATTTTTGTGGCACTAATTCTGAATTTCATCAGTTCTTAAAAAAACACCCTTTCACTGAAGATATAGTTTTGTAAACTCTTTAGATTCTTAGTTATACATAATTTATAACAAACGAATCAAACCCATAAAAAAACACCCTTTCACCAAAAATATTTTTAAGAATTTAATGAATGTTTTGTCCCTACTTTATCTAAAACCTTCATCCCGAATGTTTTTCACATGGGTTTAGGTTTTGAAGTAGAAAAAATTTAGTTTAGAGCATCATATTGATTGATGCTTAGTCTAATGAACACTGGTCAGCTTTTTAATGGAACTCTTCAATTTACGAAAAGCATCACTAAATTTTAATGAATCTTCGATTTAGGTATGTTGTTTGTATTATGGGGGTTTTTACTACGTTGCTATTTTTATTAACTTTTGTAGGTATTACTTAGGTTAGGTATTCTTAAGATTTCAAATGGTTCTTCGAAAAAGTTTTCTGAAACTCCCTTAACTATAATAATGTCACCTTTAATACGCACACAGAATTTTATGTTTCATTATTCGTTGTTATGTGTTAAAGCCTTGAACTTAATAACCTACCTATAGCTTTATTAGTTATAATAACCTTTTTATATAATTTGAATAAATATGTGAAGTTAATAGAATCATTTGTTTCGGCAATTAAAAAGTCGACAACAATCTCAATTTAACTCAGTTAAAAATGTTCATAATAGCTCAATTACTCATACAAACTTCATCCACATTAGATGAGGCTAATAAAAACCGTCCGAAGTCCAATACAACTTCTGAGACTTCTCCTCGACTTCTCTATCCGTTGGTAGTGTTGCTGTAGTTGTAGCTAAATGTTTTTCCTATGTAAATGTCTTGACTAGATATTATGAGCAAAAAAAAAAAAAAGAAACGTAAAAAATTTGCCATTATTAAACGGCTCAGCGAGTCTTTAAGAACACGTTACTGGCTTGTAAAAAAAAACTAAAACCTCTATGTCATGTACCTTACGCATATTTTTCAGAGTTTTTATCTTGAAATGAGTATCTTAACAAAGACCACCATTAAGCCGATATAATCTGGCCACAACCACACACCATGCTTCACCTATAACTATATACCTTACCTGCCTATTTCCGTGTACCGCTCTGAAGCTGAAGTTTGACTGACGCATCACATCCCAAGAAGCAGCAAGCAAAAAAGCCAATTAACAGCCTCGAAAGAAGCAAAACTCGCAAAGCTTATAATCCATTCTTTTAGCAAAGAAAAAATCAAGACACAACAAAAAAAAAAAAAAACAAGTAAACGAAGAAATACACCCAGAAACCTTTTATTACTAATTAAGAAGCGGAAAATATTTTATTTGAATGTTAGGTGAATTCCAGGCCCGCATTTATGTGTATGAAATTGAAATAAATGAGCAACCAAATACCTGCTCGGTTCTCTTGTACCTATACGTTTACTCTGCTTAGTCGGTTCGATGGAAAAAATACCAAAAATTCCGAAATATATAAAACCCAAACAGACATTATTAAACGCAACCGAAAAGAGTTGAGATCAAATCATGGTTGCCACTTTGAAGAAATTATTTCTAATAAAATTGCAAAATAGTGATGAAAAAAATTACAAAGTCTGACAAGTGTCAGCTGTTAACATACAATTTTGCTTCTTTAAAGACCAAAAGAAACTAACAAAGCATCTGTAAAGCAAAATTGTTAGTTGGAAGAGCTTTAGTTAGAAAGAGCAAATCCTTGGGGGATCCAACTCATCTAGTCGTGAAATATGTTGTCAAGTAATGTTTTCCAAGATGTTTCCAGCAAAACAAACTTGTTACACAGCTTAAATTCCAATTTAAAGATAAATCGAATTTGGCAAAGTGGTAACCATATTGATGGAACCTTCTGTTTCCTCTTATTTTAGAATGTTTTTCTGGACAGACAGACGGACGGATGTGGCATTCCGGGTAAACAGAGCGTGTTGAGGCGGCTATGGGCCAATCCAATAACCCACCGCACTGCCATTGCTCAAGCTCTCAAGCCAAGCAACCAAACGAATGAAACCGAAAACAGAGGTTGCGCTAATTAAAATTGTTCTTGTTGTTCCAATAGCTTTGTGCCGCTGTTGCTGCTGCTGCTTACCATCACCATGAGATTCGGGAAACGGCAATAGTTCGTGGTCCATCAGAGGTAAGGCATGCCGCATGCGCACAGCCGCCGCCATCACCCAAGCACCAGCACAAAAGGTGTAAGATCGACGAATTTGTATCTAAGAACAGAGCAGCATAGGATTCGATTTGATTTGTTCTTCTCTGGGTTTCCTCGTTTGTCTTTTTACTTCTCGTTCAGAGAGTTTAATCGGTCGTAAAGTACGTCTCGAAGAAGCCAAAGCTTGATTTTGTTGTCAGTCAGCAGGCATAGGGACCGAAGGTATAAAAGGAATGAATACCAGGGCAATCATCATCGCGAGCCGGTAAAGGTCGCCAGGTATATCGATAAGTTTCCCCCCAACAAAAAAGAGGGCATTGCCGGCTGTTGTTTGCTGTTGACTTAGGGCATCCAAATACCGAAAAACCGAAAACAAAACATTTGCACCAAATTCAAATTCTACATCTTCGACTAATGAATCAGAAAAACAAAACCAAAAAAAAAAAAGATGCCGTTCGCCTTCTGCAAGAGATGGATTTTCTCACGGATCCAAATGGTCTATAAGAAATAAAAATAAGTATCTCGATAAAGTGACTCACTATTTCAAGCCAAGACAGAGAAAAAAACAAAAGTGCCTATACCTAGAGAGACCAAACTTATGCCGAAGCCCGATTGCAAGAAGATGAATAGCTTCTGTGTTAAGCTGGAGGCGCGGGATGGATATTTCGAAATACTTTTGTTGCCACCAAAGCGTACCTTTATAGCCTCTTCGATGATATGGTAAATGTTTGGTAGAGACTCTATGACAATCACATCTCGACTCTGGAAAAACAATCGCTCGATTTTTCGATGACATCCTCACATGTGTTTCTGTCGCCACTCTGATACCTACTTGGATTTATTATTTATAGCTGCGAAATTAGACAAAACAAAATCCCATTCACAAGAGTGTATATAAGTTAACTCGAACTCGATCCGAACTGATGATGATGGGCTTTTTTTCGCAATAGAAATCATAGACGATACGATGTGTGGTGTTATGCATACTTACGAGTTTGTTTTGAGGAAACGAATAGAATTGAAGGAAGATCATTTTGTAAAATAGGCAGGCATCTGGAAATGTGATGAAGATGTAAAAATAAAACAAAATAAAATAGAATAATGTTCAGAATGTTTACATTGAAGATTCATGTTATAAAGTGCTAAAGACTATTGCTTATTATTTGACATGTTGAACATCACATTAGACATATAAAAGGGGCTTGGAAAAGCAAGCGTGTGGGAAAATGTTTTCATGTAGAATTATTGTTTATTTTGAAATATTTCAACAACAAAAATACTATAGTCATAATTATGGAAATGTTGTTAGTACAAATGGATTCATAGTAGAAACAACACAAATCAAATTTATGTGAGCCATATTTTAGTAATAACTATTTTTATAAAAAATTATAATCTTTGACCAGGTTTTATCCCGAAACTATAAAAAATCAATTTTTTTGGTCAACAGCTTTGTATTCAAACAGCATCTATTAAGCATCAATTAGTTACCTTTTAAATTCTTGATCAATAACATCTCAAGTAGCACATTGGTGTATAAATTGGTGTAAATTCATAAATTTTAGTGTAAAATTGGGAAAATTGAAAAAAATGGTGTGTTTGTACAAAAAGTGGTGTACAAATTATACCATTGTCTTTTCGGTGCTAAATTTCAATATTTCTTTTAAAATTACGTGCAAAATATGAACCGATTTCAGTTGTTTTGATTCTGGAAGCAACCAAAATGGTATATTTTGTACATTATATACTTTGTTGTAGGAAATATATCCAATATATCCAAATTTTTAGATTAGATTTTTATTTCGTAATAACATTTTTTCAACAAAGCCTACGACCGCACGTTTTACATTCAGAGATTTGAAATACATTTTCTTACTACTGAAACATTATTTATAAAAAGAATAAATTAATTAGTTTAATGAATTTATTTACTTGAGGGAAAAATACGATTTAAAACCCTCATTCAAATTAAAAAAAAAAAAAAAACGTATGTATAGTAAAAAATTGTATATATGTATGTTAATACATATATATATATAAGTATACATGTATAATGTATACATATTCAATAAATAAATAATCAAAAAAGAAAAAACAAGGAATGCTCATTTACAAAAATTGTTTAGCAAGTATATAACAAATATGTATGTACTTTGTTTTTAATACGTCAGGAAATATCACACAATTTATTTGGTAAATAGATAAATAAATAAATAAATAAATAAATAAATAAATAAATAAGTAAATAAATAAATAAATGAAAAAATAAATAAATAATATATAATAAATAAATAAATAGTAAATAAATAAATAAGTAAATTAATAAATAAACAAATACAAAATAAATAAATAAATAAATAATAAATAAATAACAAATTTTAAATAAACAATAAAAAAATATTAAACAAAAAAAATAAATAATCAAAAATAAATAATAAATAACAAATAATAAATAAATAAAGAATAAACTATAAAAATAAAATATATAAATAAATAATAATGAAATAATGGTTAGTAGTGTTATTAAGTTTTTAGTATATAACGTTAGTAGTGTGTTAGTGAGCTTGTAACAATAATGAAATAAATAACATTTATACAGTAATATTGTAAACATTTAAAGAACAATATGAATTACAATATTTGAAAAATAAATAACAAAAAAAAAGCAAACGAAATAAATCAATTATTATTAATCACAGGTACATAAAGCTGGCGTACTAGAGGATTTTCAGAGTTATCACAGCTATTGTTAAAATTATTTGAAAGCTTACGAATCCTGTCGGAAATCAATTCAACATTCGCTCTTCTGTGCAAATCAAGAGTGGAGTGATGCCAAGGAAGGTTAAGCATCATTTTTAAAACTTTGTTTTGGGAAATTTGCAACTTTTTTATGTAGCATTTTACAACATTTTCCCAAACTGGACATCCATATAAAAGTATAGCTTGAAAGATAAGTTTATGTAAAATAATTTTATTTTCATTTGTTAGCTGTGATTTTCGGTTAATGAACGGATAAAGAAGTTTTATTGCCATACTCATCTTCCTTAACGTATTATGAATATGGTCCCTAAAAGTTAGTTTGGTGTCGAGATAAACTCCTAGGTACTTTACACTCTGTTTCCATGGTACTATATCACCACTAATTTGAAGTTGGGTACTTGGAAGATAGCAAGGTTTTCTTTTTCGCGTGAAAAAGATTGCTTGCACTTTTCCAGTATTAAGCTTAATCTTCCATTTGGTATAATATTTTTCTAAAATTTCAATTGCATACTTTAGATTTGTCTCAATATTGAGAGCAAACTTATGCGATGAAAATATAGCTGTGTCATCGGCAAAAATAGCTGATTCACAAAGTGGAAGAACTGGGAAGTCAGAAGTATAAATATTGTACAATGAAGGTCCAAGAACTGAGCCTTGTGGGACACCATAATCAAAAACATATAAACAAGAAACACCAGAGTTAACATGAACTTGAAAACATCTACCTGACAAGAAACTTTGAACTATTTTACACAAATAAACTGGGAAATTGAGTTTTATCATTTTATATACTAGTCCATCATGCCATACAGAATCAAAAGCTTTTTCAATATCTAATAATATCATTCCTGTAGATCGTCCTTCTGAGCGATGATCTTTTACATAGTTACAGATTCTTTTAATTTGATGAGAAGTACTATGAAAACTTCTGAAACCAAATTGTTCATTAGGAAATATATCATTATTTGAAACAATCTTTAAAATTTGTTCCTTAATTACTTTTTCATAAATTTTGCTAATGCTGCTTAGTAGGCTTATGGGTCTATAATTGGCAGACATTTCTGGTGCTTTTCCGGCTTTCAAAATAGGAACAACTTTAGCTTTTTTCCAATCACCAGGGAAATACATGAGTTTAATGCATGCGTTAATAATAATTGTTAAAAACTTTATTCCACTCTGAGGTAGATTTTTTAGATAGACATTTTTTATTAAATCTAATCCTCCAACTTTTCGTATCTGAAGGCTGTTAACAATATTTTTAATGCACTTTTCGTCAACGTAGGCATTTAGTGGTGTCATTTCGACTGACACGTTTATGTTTTGAATCGTGTTTCTGACAAGGTTATTAGTTTCACTATCTCCTAAGTTATGAGATACAAGATGATTATTTGAGAAGTTTCTGGCAAGTTCTTCAGCTTTCTCAGTGTCTGTATAAAAAACTGAAGATGAATCTTTCAAAAATGGAATTTTTCTGTTTTTACTCTTAATTACCCTCACAATGTTCCAAAATGGTTTACCATTCTTTTCTAGCCTACTAAGCCTATGATTCCACTCATCATTACGATGTCTTACTAACTCATTCGAAATCAGTTTGTTGAAATGGGAAATCATTGTTTTAGAAAAGGGTTGCCGATAACGTTGCCAGTTTCTTTTATGAACATTTCTCACTTTTATGAGTTCTAAAATGTTAAATGGAAGATTCTTATGAGTATCTTTTTTTGCTAGTTTTGGAACACTTTCTTCTATAGAAGAAAGAATAGTTTTTGTAAATTTTTGTATTAGGGTATCCACTTCATCTGTACAGTTAATTGTTTCTAAATGAGTGCAATCATTTTCAAATTTGACATTGACTGTTCTTCTAAAACACTTCCAATTTGCATTTTTCAAATCCTGAAAATATTGCACTTTTTTTTCACCCGACCATAAAACGTCACAAAAGACCGGATTGTGATCAGAACTGAGAGCAGGAAACGATGTAGGTTCTGTAATTAGACTAGAGACATTTGATACAAATAGGTCGAGGACGGAAGGACTTCCACGGGAACCTGCAGGAAAATACGTGGGACACGGTGGATAGAAAACATTTATTGGTAACGACAATGAAAGGTCTGACAAAATATTACCCCAGGCATTTGCTCTTAGGCAACCCCAATCTCTATGACGGCAATTAAAATCCCCTCCTAACAAAAAATCACCACTCATTGTGAAAAACTTCCTCAAATCTTGCTTCAGCCATTTTCGTTTAATTTCAGATGAAGAACCACCGGGAAAATAAATAGAGAAAATCTTAACCTTCCTTTGATTACGTAACAAAATTTCTACCCCTATGTTTTCAACAATTTTCGTTTGAACTATAGGTAAGAGCGAATGTTGAATTGATTTCCGTATGAAAATCGCAACCCCACCACCCATTTGATCAATCCTATCCATTCGGTAGCATTTGAAAATAGATGATGGAAGTTTGATTTCAGAACTAAGCCAAGTTTCAGTTATTAAAGCAACATCAACATCGTTGCTATTCAAAAAATTTAAAAATTCAAAAAATTTATTGCGTATGCCTTTAGCATTCCAAGTAATTATCTTAATATGTGTATCTGCCATTTTACTTAACATTAGGATTTGAGTACAAAAACTTAGTAGCTAAACGTGCGATCGCATTAAATTGATCTAATTTTGTTTTACAAACAGATAAACTTGTAATCATCTCCATACAGAGCGAGTTGAGTTCTTCCATGGAAAATAGTGTAGAGTTGCCAACGCCCACATTGTTGTTGTTGTTAGCTACATTGCTAGTGGTGGTTGCATTGTTGTTGTTGGGTACAACATGAGTGCTATCATCCCATACATTATTTGTCAAACCCGAATTTGGTATGTGGGAGTTTGAATTCGGTAAGCTTTTATTTGATGCAATGACCTGTCGCCTACGTGGCAGTGGAAGCGAAGGAAAAACATTCATCGAACCATAAGAAACCGGTTTTTGCACAGAATTCAAAGAAGGAGGAGGCTGTGCTTGTAATGAAGGGAGATGGAGCATTTGTTGGTGATGCTGAGTTGGTCTTCTTCCAGCTGATTTTTCTCTAATTTGTAGGTATCTAGTTCTACTAATACACGTTGTGTCGGTAGACTTATGATTTCCATTGCAGTTTGCGCATTTAGAGACAGTAGCATTATCGCATTCAGAGGTATTGTGTGGGCCGGCGCAGTTAGCACAAAAAGTTTTAATGTGACAATTTCTTTGTCCATGCCCAAACATTTGGCAATTGTGACATTGAGTCAGCTTACCTTTAATTTTGCGTTGAAAGCTCCAACTCACTTGGGTGTGCAAAACAGATCGAAAGTTTTTTCTTAGATCAACTAATTTGATGGAAGCATTAACCAGAGACACAATATAGAACGTATCACTGTATTGATCGTATTTTTTATTTATTTTCTTAAGTTCAATGCACTGTAGGCCAAGTGAAGTGAGTTCATTTTTAAGAACATTTATATCCATATCTTCTAAACCATATAAGACAACTTTAAATGCACTTGTACCTTTGAAGTCATGAGAAAAATATTGACAGTTTTCTTCTTTAAGTTTATTAATTATGATATTGAAGGAATCAAGAGAGTTGCACACAATTTTAATGCCGATTGAAAGTTTCTTAATTGAATAGTCGGACACTTTTAATGATTTCATAAGGGAATGCACATATTCTGCTGACTTTTGCAGCACTTTGATAGGAGGCACATACACTTTTTTAATTATAGGTGTATCTGAGTCATCCATATCTGAATTGTCAGTATCTGGGTGACATTGTAAAGGAGCAAATTTATTATGAAATAAATGTTTGGGAAACATTGTGGAGCACAGTTTTTTATCCGAGGACAAGTTAATGTCCCCGGGTACCGGCGATCTATTACGTTTGGTAATGGTGAACTTTGGAACTAGCGACAGAGATGAAAAACGTCATGCGCAGTTGAAAGCTCGGGTTATACTCCAATATATCCAAATATTTTAGTGTATTTAGACTTTTGTGCTACTTGAGATTGGTCACCAAAATTATACTTTTTTTTTTAACGAAAGAACTAAAATTTAATTTTCTGAGGGTTTTAAAGGTGCTGAACTTGAATTCGAAGTCAGAAATATTCTATTGGCATCCGTTTTCGAAATATCACCGTCATAAAATGCAAAAAAAAAACGTTATTTTGACTGTCTTTGAGGTTTTTCTAATACGTTTGGTTGGGTACTGCTTAATACAGAAATTGTTCTCCTTTTTGGGTACTTTGTAACTGAAAATTACCACACATCAGTGGCGTACGTTGAGCCGCCGGGGCCCCGGGGCAAGACTAAAAAAGTGCGTATACGCCATACATTTTTTTGTATGACTTATTTATTTTTAGGTTTATTTTAATGTTTTAATATGTTCGTAATCACTTTGCTATACCTACTTATAATTTCTATCATAAAAGTAGTAAATACTTGTACTAGGGGCCCCCAAAATTAAATATTTAGAGACCCCTAAAACAAAATTTTTTTAGCTTAGAATTGATAGTTCTTGGGGCCTTTTTTCTGAAGTAATATGTACACATTTGATTTTCCATCATCAAACATAGTTTATTTCTTTTTTGGCCACTGAAAAATTATTTTTGAGGCCTACAAATTAAGTGCTTAGAGGCCCCTAAAATATAATATAATTTTTTTGGAGCCAAGAATTAATAGGTATTTGTGCCTCTGTTCTGAAGTAATATTCGGAATGCCACCAATAACGTAATGTTTTTATTTTGGGCCCTGATGTATTTATGTTGGGGCCCCTGAATTGGTATTTAATTTTACATTTGATTGTTTTGAACCTCTGAAGTAATAGCTTTTGAGGATCTTCAAATAATATTTATCATGCCCTCAGAAAATTTGATGAATATTTTTGGGCTCCCAAATTAATATTTGATTGCCTCTGAACTAACGGTGTTCCTGAAAAATTATTTTTTGGGACCCTTCATATAATATTTCTGGAGCCCCGAAGTCATATTTTTTGGGGCTCCTAAAGTAATATTCAGTAATCCATCAACAAATGTAATTTAATTTAAAAAACAATTTTTTTAATTTAATTATTTTTGACGCCCTGAAGTAAAGGCTTTTGGAGCCCCTTGCCTGAAGTTGTTTTTTGCTTTTTTGGGGCCCCTAATTTATTATTTTGTGGTTGCAAAGATTTTTCAAGTAATATTTTTTGGGGCCCTAAGATAAAATTATAATTTTTTTATAAAAGCAATTTATTTTTTGGGGCCCCTGGGGTAACCTTTTTATTAAATCAATATATGTATATTGTGGCTACCAATGCATTATACATTACACTGAATGTCATAATTTGTCTCCCTTGTATCCGAAGTGATTCAAATACATTTTAATTTACTTCGTAACTCAATTTATGCTAACAGTTTCCTTCTCTGCATTATCTCCAGTGGGGCCTGGGGTCGGTCGGGGGCCCCGGGGCACCGCCCCGCTTGACCCAAGGGAGTGTACGCCCCTGCCACACATTAAAGCTTAACCTCAAAAACGGTCAAAATAGTTTTTTTTTTTTACATTTTATAACTGTGATATTTCAAAGACGGATGCCAATAGAATATTTCTGACTTCAAAGACAGAAAGACATTTGTTTTCTTTTTTTTTTGTATTTTACACAAAAATTAGAGGAGAATAAATTTATCGTGGTAAAGTATTAACAACCAAATGAAAATAGGCGAAAGGATCAATACTATGTAAAATTAACTCAGATGGTAAGTACCTAGTTACATGGATCAATTTTATTTCTGTGTGGGATATTGTTCTTAAGAAATGCCATTTTAAAAATAATTTTTTAAAAGGTGTAAAACAGCAAATAGTTGAAGATCCTTCATTTATTTGATTTTTAACTAACTTAATGGTTATTCCTCTGTATATAAACCAAATTTGAATTGAATGCGAAATCCACGATTTTTCACTTAAAAAATTGCAATAGAGTTACCGAAGCAGCTTCAATAGATTTCCTAACGTCACACCCGTTAAGAGATTGTGATGTTGAAAAACAGCTTAACAAAAAGTAATTTTTAAAATATGTTAATTACTAAATACATTAGCTACTATAAATATAGGTAGGTACCCTTTTAAGTTAATAACGAAGAAAAAATAACAAAAATAATAAAAAATTATTAAAATTATTTTTATTTTAAGTAATTCTGTCACACCCATTACAATGGAAATACCCTACGGCAAAGACTGAATCCTTTTAATGTATTCTCTTTTCTTTTTTTTCTTTTATTGAGTTATTTTTTGAAATAAAAAAAAAAAACCGAAGATAAGAATGGGGTTTAACTTTTGTTTTAGGTTATTATAGAGTGAACCTATTATATTTATTATTGAACATTATGTAACTGAGTATCTCAACAAAATTATAAGTGTAAAAAGGAGACAAGTTCTTTTATATTGAAATTATGATGGCACAAAAAGCATTGAGGTATTTTTAGTACAGGTAAAATAGTACATAAAATTAAGAAATAAAAAAAAATGTTAAACTCATGAAACTTGGCAAAAAGTTTGCTTTTGGGATAAGAACCAAGTACAAAAAATGTCTATAAAAAAAAAGTTGGGTTTTTTTTCGCGGACAAGAGGGAGGGGGTGAAGGTAAAAATATGCTGAAAAAAATTGTTTGTCGAACATCATCATTTCATCATATATGACACATTTTTTCAAGGTATTTTTTGATGCTGAATCTAATGACATAAAAATAAAATCAATACGATTGCTCTAAGAAAAGATTCGCGTAAAACGTGTAAGAAATTATCTACAAATGTTTAATTTTTCATCAAAACCATAAATAAAATGAATCATTGGATTTTTTAGACCAATTGCAGATTTTACTGTCTCTTCGAAAAAAACACCCTTTCACCAAAATTTTTTTTATGAAAACTCTTTATTCTTGCTTTCTATCCCAAAATCAATGTTTTTACCAAAGAGAAAGAGGAAAGAGAACATATTTAATGAATTTTGTAAGGGTATACCATTTATACCATTGATTTTATCGGACTTATCGCGGATTTTTTCCCTATTTCCAAAAAAAAACACCCTTTAACCTAAAATATTTGTATAGACTGTTCGGGTTCTTGGTTTCTGTTATAAATGAAACATTTTTACCAATTTTCATGGGAATAACAATTTTTTCCTAGTTTTCGTGGTACCTACTTGTTCCGAATTTCATCATTTCTTGAAAAAAAAAACACCCTTTCACTCAAGATAATTTTGTACACTTTATAGATTCTTAATTTTTATACCAACCAAAACATTTACACCAAGTTTTAACAATTAATAAAATTTAAGTCAGCTGTTATGATACCTTTCTCACACACAACTTAACTCATCAAAAAAACACCCTATCACCAAAAATAATTTTAATAACTTTATGAATCCTTTGTCTAAAACCTTCATCCCGAATTTTATCAGTGTAGCATGTTTTTCACATGGGTTTCGGTTATATTTTACTTGAAGTCAAAAAACAAGCACCCTTGTTTTTAATCGGCAATAACTTTTCTTAGAGCAATCGTATTGACTTTATTTTTATGTCATTAGGTTCAGCATCAAAAAATACCTTGAAAAAATGTGTCATATGATGATATTCGACAAACAATTTTTTTCAGTATATTTTTCCGCGAAAAAACACCCTTCCACATAACTTTTTTTTATAGACTTTTTTTTGTACTTGGTTCTTATCCCAAAAGCAAACTTTTAGCTAAGTTTCATGAGTGTAACAATTTTTGTTTTTTAAATGCCTATTTTACCTGTACTATATGTATATGTAGTGTACCATGTTCTCAGATTTGGTTTAAATTTAATTTTTACCAATTAAATTTTGATTGTTTGATTGGCAACTTTTCTTTAATAACAATCAAATTTTAATTGATAAAATTTAAATTTTTCTACATACCTACAAGGTAGGTGTAAAAGTGCGATAACGGGAAGTCCTCCTTAATTTTGATGATCTGTCATTGGGTCAGTTAGTTACGGTTTTTGCGATTTTAGAAGCTTGTGTTTGACTAGCTCAAAAGTATAGAAAGTTAGAAGGGGATCGAAAATGCCTTTCCTTCAGAGTTAAGTGTCAACATCGCTTGAGAACTTGGCTAGTGCCCCTTGATCTTCTTACTGCTGAAATAAGAACTGGTTGTTGAAAATCGAAGCACATCACCTTGTACCTACTGCTGCGTAAATCTATTATAGAACTTTCAGAACCTTAATCATTTTACATCACATCGATAATAAGAAATTTTTTCATTAAATAATAGAGAAGTATAAGATGAATTTATACAATATATTAATTTTACTTCTAAATGAATATTCACAAAATGTCTGTTCATTCTGAACTGATTAGTTTATGTTTACGCAAAAGAATATAGCAAATATCAACCCCCGAACAGGGTATAATAGTTCGAGGAGAAAATTATAGAAATTTTGTCTGGTTGGGGTAGGTTTTCATTTCTCAAAACTATAGAATAAACTCTCAATATGAATTTCATCTCTCCCTCCTCAAATACAACACTACATACATTCCACATTTGATTTTTAATTTTTGTTTTTTTTTTTAAGATACTTTAGGGGATGATGGTTGTATATCATCCACGAATAACTATAAGGCTATAAAATGTATCAAAATAAAAAAGGGGAAGGAAGGTATAATTGCACTTGAGGAGAGACTTTTCAAACAATAAAATACTTCTGAGAGATTTTTCAGAAACAAAAAAGAGTGGAACGTATGTAAGTAAAAATTTATTTAATCATTCGGGTCTTGCACACGATCGCACTGACAACATTAAATTATTATTAACTTTTCAAATGTTTACATAATTCAATTTGAAGTAGCAGCCATTTTGACTAACTTAATTTCTTTTAACTATTTTAGGTAGATGCTCTTTAACTTCAAGCTTTACTTCGAAAACCGCTGATTGATTTTTTTTTTAAACTCTTCCTGATGTTTTTGATCTAAGACATAACGAAAGTTTTATTCAAAAGCATAATATTACCATCGAATGATATTTATCGAACTCTTGGAATGCAGGCAAAATCTCTTAGACCAGAGAACTACAACGGTTTTTTAAATTTATGTCAAAAATGAACATTGTCTAATCGTCCTCATACAATAATTTAAAATAGAGCAACACCCAATGACAACTTAATTGCTAAATATTTAAAATATTCAAAAATAATTATACACAAAAACAAAAAACACGAATCAGTTTCTCATCAATCTGATTCGGCAATTCCGGAAGTTATGGTAAAGTCCAAAAAGGGCGGCAACCAACGTTTATTCTTTTGTCAAAACATTTATGAGACCACCAACCCATGAGGCTACTATTAACATAGATTTATGTGACATTCATACAAGTGACCCACAGTCGACTTACAACCATCTTCTTCTTCTTCTTCAGCATCTTCACCGTTAAAATGTTAAACAACCAAAAATGTTAAACTGCCCCAAAGAACCACAAAGACATAAAATAAACAACAATACAACACAATAAAAGTCTATGAATATAAAGGAACTATAATAAGTTTGGACCAAGCCTTTACCGAAATTAGTTGGTTAGAAGCACAGTATGAGTCGCACTTAAGGACAGCCGTGGGGGGTGTTTACATTTATTGTTTATGGCTTTTTACTCTCTGTCATTGTGCGCGCAATCAGGTGTAATGTGGTCTCTTTGATCTGCAAGATGGAATTCATGAACATGACATAGTGACATTTGGTGCATTTTCCCACATATGAGAACGTGAAGAACTAATTTAGTGTCACCCCCGTGACAGATGACGTAATGCGAGCAAATGAGTGGGCGGATGCAAAGTGGTTGTCAGCTACTTCTTGTCTGTCGTTTTCGGTCGGTTGTGGTTGTTTTTAATGAAATCTTATGGCGAGTAAATTAATTTGTACGTAGGCCGGTCAGACTGACAGCTTTGGGAATCAAGTGCAAGATCGAGTCCAAATGAACTCAAGTCAATTGCTGTAATTAAATTGTTTTGCCTTGAGGTTTTTTTTTTTTTTTGTTCATTCTCAAGACGGATGGTTAATGATTTGCCTGGGAAACATGAGAATATGTTGATGTAGTCTTAAGTATAGTGCACTGACATGACGGTACCTACTATATTTGTGTATATTATGCTCTTAAGACGAGTAAGAGTTACCGTCTGGTACAAAGAAGACTTTCAGAAGATGCTATTGCTTTAAGTGTTTCTTCGAAGAAACAAAAAAGAAAAAAAAAACTAAAATTCAGTAGTGAACTCAGTATCCTCATTTGTTTTGCATAATTAAAGGTTTGGTGATGATAGATTGTGATATGATTAATGTTTGATTATTTCAGAGTAAAATTAAGTTTTCTTAAAGTGTTTTCTTCTGTAAGGAAGAGTGAATGCATGTAAATGAAGCTATTTACGAAATATTATAATTTAACTAAGTGAAGGTTACAAAGTTACTTACTAACTTCAGAGTTATTTAAATAGATCAATATTTTGCAAATAGTTGAACAACTAAAACCTAATGTTTAATAGTGCACTGAACCAAATCCTTACGTAAATACAACGAAAAAATTCGTTGAGCCAACGAAAATTTAATTAATTTTCAGCCGGTGAAAAATTTAATTGGCTCAACGAAATGGCTTTCATACGTTAATGAAGAATTTCATCAATTAACGAAAACTTTCGTATTTTAATGAAATTCTTTCATAAACATTTTTGATGAAATATTAATGAATTTTTACATCACTTTACGAAACTTTTTCATCAATTAACTTAAAATTTAATTAAACACGGTGATATTTTTCGTTGGTCAATGTATTTTTTCATTAATTTATGCAAGGAACTTTCGTAAGCTAACGAATTTTTTCGTAAATTTTATGAATATTTTAATTAAATTACGAAAAAATATTCGTTAGCTAACGAAACTTTTCGTTGTATTATTTATTCTTTTAGTAGATTATACTTACTTTATTTTCGTAAGCCTACGAATTTTTTCGTTCATTTTTCTTCCCTTAAATTTGGAATTAAAACCTGAAATTCAAAAAAAAAAAAAAAAAATGGAGCGGAGCGAAAATTTTTTTCTAATTAAAAACAAAAACATTTGTTATTTTGAACTTGAATTTTTGGATTTTTAATCATGAAATAAAAATATTAAATTATGTAAATACACAGAAAAATTTCAATAATACATTATATGTATCTTCTTCTTCACAGAATTCCTTTTTTGTTCTTTGGGTCGGGATTAAGTACCCATCCATAAGGAACATTAGGATGATATCTTTGGAATCTGAAAGGAAACAGAAAAAGAAAAACAAAACAAAAAATTTAGAATATTTACAATAACAAAAATATTTTTTTTATATAATTATATGGGAATCAATTAAATCGAATTTTACTTACTTTCCAATAACTCATTGGTCATCCACTCTTCCAAGACTTAAATTTGGTATTTTGGTAATGGTGATATATTGCTCGTGGTGGGACTTTGAACAGATTTTGAAGAATGTCTGTTTTTGAAGTTCAATAACTGGCCTTTTTCTATATAAATTCCGATTCTCTCCATTTTTTCAGCATACATTCGATGTTATCTCCGTTGGGGATAGTGTTGAAGTATCTACGGGTGAAAATGTACCTTTTCCATAATTTTGTAAACGTTGACACACCTTTTGTTCCCTTTGAAAAGATGAATCATAATCAAAATTATAGCGAGCTAGTTTATAGTTATAATTATTGTAAATAATTATCAATCTTGCCTTTACTACTTTATTTTGAACTTTTTCACTTCACTGCGCACTTGCGGGGTTGAATATGAATGCACACAAGAAACGGAAATAAAGTGTGCTCTGTATGCATTTTTTCGTTAGTCTGCCTTTTTTTAGTAAAACAACGATTTTTTTTTGTTAACTGATGTATTCTTTCATAAGCCGATGTAAAATTTCATTAGTCTATGAAGAATTTCATAAGCCAATAATTTATTTTCATAGATCGATGAAGATTTTCGTTAGTTAATGTTGAATATCATAAGTTGATGAAATTTTTCGTTACTTAATTAAAATTTTGATAAAGTAAGGAAAAAATTCTTATTTTTATTCTTTAAAATAAGTATGAAATTTTTCGTTAAGTAATGAATCATTCATTAAATTGGATTTTTTGGCACCAAAAAGGGAGAAAAAGTGTATGAAACGTTTTCATTAATTGATGAAGATTTTTCATATTACGAAAAATTACATATTTTCGTTGAGCCAACGAAAGTTTCGTTGGGCCAACGAAAATGTAGTGTATGAAACGATTTTCGTAATTTTACGAAACTTATTATTTTCAGTGTGGCTGCAATATTAAAGTAAGTACGATGTTAATAAGTTAATATGTACAAACAGAGGTAGAATAAGACTCACAAATTTATTCATACTTGTGTTCTACTTTTATGCTTTCTGAAAAATATCCCACCATCCGTTTTGAAAGTATCTACTTCTGAGGTGTAAAGTGCAATTACATTCTTTCCCCTTATTTTTTGGTTTATTTAATGTGTAATGAAATCACTTTGTCATTGAGGCGGTAGCGAGAGAATTTATTTTCTCAAAGAGAGGAGGGAAACGAAATTATTTGTTTGAGCAATGAAAACCTACCCCAATCAAAATTGTGCTCTATAATAATTTTCTCCTTAAAGTATTCTCATAATCAGGGGATGATATTTGTTGTTCTTTTATAGAAGCAAAATGAAACTAGGAAGCACCCTCATTTAGAAGACTATGTGACTAGGTACCTTTTGATAAATTGATCGAAATACTTGCACAGAAGAACTATTTTCACATTAGGTAGTATTTTTTTTTTTTTGGTAAAACTATCTATGTGAAGTAGGATTTTACATGTAGGTACACATACATACATATCTATTAGGACGTTTGTCCTTAATTTCCTAAGCGGAAAAACTATGTATTTCAAAATAATAAAATAAACAAAAATAACCCAATTTTTGCAGATTTTTATTTTGACGCTAGATGGCGCCCCACGAAGGTTAATTTTTTTTTCTCATTTGAAATAGGTATATTTAGATAAAAGCCTTAAAGTAAAAAATGTTTGATGAGGTTTAAAATCACTTGTCTACATTAAACACCTTTTCCTTTGTTATTTTTCTCTGAAAAGCCTTGTTTTGTTGCTTTTAAATTGTAAATTGTTCAGTTCTAACTTCAACTTTGGAAACATTTATACATTTTTGAAAACTGCAATAACACGACAAGTTTTCAAAATAATAAACCAGTGCCACATCATACAAATTTTTTTCAGGGTGTTGCTCTGAAATAAAAGAAAGAAATTGAGTTTTTATAAAACATGGAACTGTTAATTAATTTGCAGCAAAATGGCGTATGAAATGAAAAATATTTTGATTAATTAATTATTTCTTATTATTAGGCAATGTTTTAGTGAAAGAATTGTGAAAGACAAAAATCAATTATGAGCGGAGGAAGCAAAATACTGTTGCAAAGTCGGAATTTTTCGAAATTTCACAAAAACTGCATTAAATCGAAAACCATAAGGTTTAAGGTTCGCCCTAAAGTTCGCCTGTCAGCATATTTCGTTTGATCCATTACTTTTGGGACACCCTGTATAAACAAAAAATAAAAAAGAAAGTACAAAAAATGTTCACTGTAACGTATACGTAATTTTTTAAGCATTTTTATAAAAAAAACTTTTTTTTAAATGTATTTTCAGCATGAAAATTTGCCTAGAAATTTATTTATATTATTTATTTAGTTATTTATTTATAACTTAGGCATATGCTACAATTAAACATTTAATAAAAACTACGATTTGAAATTTTTTCTTACCTACTAAAATACATTCGTAAAAAAAATTTAAAAAGAAAACAAGAAAAAAAAAGAAGGAAGAGAGGAAAAAAATCTAAATGTGTTAGGTAGAGTCTAGAGTGCCATCACCCTTTGCTTAATTATTTTTTATTTTTTATAGCAATAACCAAAATTTGAAAATTATTACATGAGCTATTGCATTATGAGTAGTAAGACCAACGAAAAATTTAATATCTCTATAAAAAATAATATTTAGTTAAAAAAATGCAGGATTTGTGAGGGTTTTCTCAATTTTTCAAGTAGCCTTAAGCCTAGAGCTATAAAATTAAATAACGGTAACACTGAAAGAGAATGATTATAATGGTTCTTCAATCTATGGAATATGTAAACATGTTTTTGATCAGAAAATTTTCCAATCTAAATACTAGTTTAATAAGACTTTTTGGTAAAACACATTGGTTTGTACGTGCATTTTTTATCTTTTAGTTTTTTTTTTTTACTAAAAAATGGACTTACATTTTTGTACTCTAGGCTCAAAACATTCCTTATACAATGTAATTACTAGTTCAATCATTATTTTTTCGTTTTGGTGTGTAATTAGAAAATATCAACATTTTTCCTCAAGATTTTTGTAGTTTTTCGTGAAAAAAATTTAAAAAAAAAGTTCGGGAACAAAGGGTTAAAGCACCGAAAAAGCTCCATACAGAGGGTATATTTCCTATTCTTACTGAAAACTAATGAGTCAAATGTAAGCAACTATGGATATCAACTTTAAGGGATAAGGTTCAAAATTTTCTTTAATTTGTCATTTTATTTTCTTGATGAAATCTTCCTCTACAGATGGGTTAGCAAAAAATCGTTAAATCTTCCCCAAGACCACATATAGGCACTAGTCTTCCCAAAACCACATTTGGAAGTGGCCCAATTGCAATAAAGTAGAAGTAACGCATTATCAGTAAAATAAATATTAAAAAATTGTAATAATTTTGATCATAAAAAGTAAAACATGTGGAGCCTTTGAGAAGTGAATGTAATTAATAATTCGCTCGTCTCACCTATAAAACATTACCCCCATAGTAATATCTACAAACGAAAACGGTGTATAATATTGGTAACTCATCATTTTAAATAAAAACAAAAACTTAACAAAGCTCTATTTAAAAGCCAAAAAAAAAAAAAAAAAACAGCAAATGCAAAACATATAAGAAGCATTAAATTCATTCATTCAACATCCCAAAAAACACCTTGCATCACCAATCTCTTTCTTTATTCGGTTTCTTCTTTTTTATTCTTTAATCATAAATTTTATAACCTACATTAAAAAACAAAAAACCGGCCATTGTGTTTGAATGCTCATGCTGAAATAAGTGCACTTTAATTTCCCATTAATTTCATATATGAATCGCATTCAGATTAAAAAAGAAAAAAAAAACAAACTATAACCGCCATGTTGATGATTCCGAAAGCCCCGTTTTTTTTGCATTTATTCCGCTCCAAAGGACCTTCAACCCAATATAATAATCTTCCCTACATCATCATAATATATTTGTATGAAAAAAAAAATGGAAGAAACAAAAAAAAAAAACGTTTAACCATTCATATTTTAAACTCACTCTCATTTGGGCCACATAACGCTTAAACATAAAAAAAAAAACGAACTTCATATATCTGCATCCTTATAACAACTTAACAGTCGACTTCCGTTCTTTGTCTTCTACCCTAGGGCTATTTACGTTTCTTATAACGTTTTACTGTTGGCCATTTTGCCCGATTTCCATTTCACACTCTGCTCGCACTAATCCAATCTACCACCACCACACAATCATCATCATCGCAGAGAATCATCAAGAATATTTTATACCTGATTTCACATGATCCACATCCAAATCTCAGTGGGGTCGGTGGGGAAGAGAGAGAGAGAGGAGAAACTCTCATCTCACATCTCCTCTCATGGGTTGGGGATAAACTACTTAATCGCACCGATCATCGATCGCGCGCACTTAATTCGATTTTGGCGGTGCCAACAGCAAACCGCGGTGGCGGCATCCATGTTTCTATCTCCAACCGCAAATCCGTGTGGTAAAACTCACTTGTAGTTGCAGTTTTATCCGATTTTAAATTCTGATTCCGATTCCCCTGTGGCTGCTGCATACTGGCTTCTGCTTCCAACTCTGTTGGCATCTGGCAAAACCACTAAACTAAACAAAAACAAAAAACATGCAAAGTGGTTGAAGATGAAAATTTATATACGACCGCTAGAGTCGGACATAAAACGATGCAATGCGACGAATCTAGCTGTAAAAAAAAAAAAAACAAAACCACCACCATCTTACCATCCACATACGATCCACACACAATCGACAGGCAGACAGAGAGTAAATCGACTCTCTAATTGGTTTTATTAAACCTGTCAGCCAATCAGACAATTGCTTCTTCCCCTTCGGAGACTTGGGAGAGAGAGTTGCCAGAGAGCAAACCACCACAAGAAACTCTCGATTTGACCTCAGGCAAAATGCTGGCCATAGCAAATGACGCTCCGCCCAGAGCCCGGAGGTAATTGCCGCGGGTCCAAGCGCCGCAGTTCAGCGTCGCCCTTTGTGAAGTTGTGGTCGTTTCGTCGCGTTCAGTTGAATGAAGAAAGAAAAATAAATTTTTATATATTTTTATTATACCCATCCACATAACGACTGCTATTCTACTATCGTGCGGTACATTTTTGTTTGTGTTGTTTATTCTGTTTCCTTTTGTATTGTGCCTCCTTCATATATCCATCCACTTGTGGCGTTGTGGGTTCATGTCTGCACTTTTGTACTATTTTTTCTCGTTTGTGTTGTTGTCGTGTGTAAATTGGCCAAACACTATCAGGCCCCCCCGATCGTTTGTTCGGTTGCTTCTGCATCTCGTCGACGAGAACCGAAACGAAGACGGTAATTGATGTCCTGAAGGGATAATAAATTCTCGAATTGCTCCTCTGGGAGACGAAAACAAGGATTAACTACTTTTCTTCAGTTTTTTGTTTTTTTTTGTGAGAGATGCAAGATTAAAAAAAGAAAACAAAAAGGAAGTAAATATTGTGCCCTGCGGAATACCGTTTTTTTCGAGTATATCGTGTTTTATTGTATGTTGTCTGGTGTTTTTTGTTGTTGTTGTTTCGACTTCCGTATCCGGTTATCATATAAATGTCTCCCTCCATCATAATGCAACACATGATTTGAAGCAACACAAAAAAATTATTTATCTTGCTTTATACAGTTAGATTGTGAGTGAGAGCAAATTGGTGTTAATTGAATTGCATTTGTGCACGCATTATAACGGCAAAACTACACGCGCAAACGCAAATATACACAGTTTTTATTTGCGAAACAAATTAAGCCCAGGAAAAGAGCAAGAAAAAGGGCGCCCTTATTCCTAATTGTTTATTAATTAGTGTCATCTCGGGGGTTTAACGCTTTTGGCGATAAACAAATATACTTCTAACAAGAGTGGATATATAATATTATTTATTTATTTATTCCGTCCCGTTATAATTTGTGTGTTTGTGTGTGTTAGAAGAAAGATATAGCCTGATCTTATTGTTGTTGTTGTTGGTGTTAAATAACATAAAGTGGGTGACTAATTATTACAGTTTTATATAATTTGCTACTGGGACGACGTCTAGCGGTGTATGAGTGCAACATCATCATCACCCATCTATCCGCAGCAGCCATATGTACATTGTTCTGCATGGGCAATGATAAGCGCCCCCGGAGTAGTAGTATAATGTGCAACAACATCAAACAGTGGCTGACTTGTTGCAAGTAGAAAATAAAAGAAAAAATATATCTACTTTGCGTATATAACACCCCCCTCGTGCGTTTTATCGGGCGTCTATATTTTCATCGTTCGTATAGTTGTCGTCGACAAATTGGATTACAGATTGCTGCTTCAGCTAGTATTGGACTTATAGTGTGGCTGTGATCGAGCATCCTATAAGAAAAAAATAAACAACATTTATAGAAATAGCATATATCTAGCTTCTCTCTTAAGCTAGTGTATCTCTATCTTTTTCTATATAAAATTTAAATGTTAAAAATGTTTACAAAACATTTCAGGAGAAAATTATTATCGCATAGCAATGATATGCACCATCATACACTTGTTGTTGTTGTTGCGTACATTGTTGTATTTTTAATTAATAAGGTTTGTATTTTTTTTTTTAATTTTTTGTATTTTATTTTTAAATTTTTTTTATCAATCGCATTTATTAGATATTTACAAAAATATGTACATGTTTGTAGAAAGTCTAATATGTGTGAATTGTGTAGAGGAAAGCCTGATTAAGAACTGGAATTGCGCATATTTTAAGAATGCGTTATTGTGGATTATGTTGTTTTTATGTTTTCCAGGGTAAATGTAGTAGAAATGAGGTTGCATCCATTGACATTTTAGATAAAGAGTATCTTCCTATGTTTGAAAAATCTATGAGGCATTTTATATATTCAATCAAAATATATTTTTAAACAAACTGTGGATTGTTATAGCTGGTTTGAGAAGGGTGAATGTTTACGTTTGAGGCCTTACATGAAATATACTGATGAATTAAATTGGTGAAGGTACCTCAAGGATGAGTGTTAGGACCTCCATTTTTTTTTTTTAATATGAGTACCTAAATTTATTTCAACTTCAAATGTCAAGTTATTGCCTTCAAGATTTATCTCAACCTGCACACGTTACATTAATATGAATATTAACCTTACTAACTCCACAGTTAAGTTCAATTTAGATAGGTACTTGTAACGGACAAATAATAAATCTATTGAAACCCTAATTATAATCAAACAAAGGAGACTGGGCATTTTGGACGTTGAGCGGCCATTAATAAAATTGGTATCAAATAAAAGGACTATAACTTAGGAAAAACTTTTACTATAGACGTTTCGCAGTATTGCGTTAAGAATGTAAGAAAATCTAGTATTAGTATCGTTAATGCATTATTCAATGTATGAACGACAAATTGGTTTATATTTTTATTTGGAACATAAAATATGATGCTCTCTCATTTTCCCTGAATCTGAAGTCATTACTCTTGAAAATCCGACCAATAGAACTCATAATATAAGATTTTTAAGACAACCACTTCAAGGTTTTGTTCGAAAGTTTTCTAACAATTCAAACTAACAAAAAATTCAATAACAAAACTCTCAAAATAGTCTTGAAACTGTTGTTTTAAAATGCTTATAGTTTGGGTTCTAGTGGTTGGATATTCAAGATAAAGGCCTTCAGATTTAGGGAAAATGAGAGAGTATCGTATTTTGCACTTAAAATACCTACACACATAAGATACAACTTTGAGACAATCTGCATAAAGTGTTATATGCAAAAATGCATTTTATCCGTTTTTGGAGTATAGGTACGTCACAAGGATAAAACTTCTCCACAATATATGTAAACCTTAATTACATTGAAAAATAACAAATTCATTACTGGCTGCGTAATCTCCACATTCCATACAAACTTTCCCATTCTCCTTTCTTCTGATAAAATAATATGCGTTATTCGGTACATTCTAAATCACAAAACTTTTTTTAAGGCTAGGGTGGAAAACTATCTTCATAATGGAAATACTTATTAAAATGAACAGTTTTTTTGTCATGAATGATCAAACTTTTTTTCTAAAAACGATGACGTATGTATTCCTAATTATCGAAATAAGACCAAACGTATTTCTCTAGCATATTTTTGGATTTTATCTGTTAGCCCGTAGTTAAAAGCTTTAAGTCAAAGTTTTGAATATTTTGTTAAAGACCTTCTTTTTCTAACCACATTAATTACTGCAAATAAACAGCACTTTTGATTTTATAACTTAGGAGCAAAAAAATGGAATCAAACTTTGCGTTCTGTAAAAACGATAATTGGTCAGGATATAATTGACATACATGAATGTCAATTGCACCATTAAAAAGCTTGAAACAAAAGCTTTAAAATAATGCTAGGAACATAAAAAACCGTTCACTTTATCAAGATCCAACAGGCATAAATGAAGTATGTAAGGAAAAAAAGACTGAAATTAAAACAGAGAGTATCTGTAAAACTCAACATTAAAAAAAAAATGAAGTGCAATTTATTGACAGACAACGTCAATAGTAATGTTAGGAAAAAAAGACTGAAATTGAAGCAGCGAGTATCAAGAAAATTTAACATTTATAAAAAAAAGAAGTTCAGTTTATTGACAGATAGCGATGATACTATTGTATGCATTTTTATGTTTTTACCAACAATTCAAAGTAAAAAATTCAAGCTTTTAAATGAGACCATGAGACTTGAAGAAACATTATTTTATCCACCGCAATTTTAGTTTTTAATATAAATAATTTATTTGATTCCGTTTTTTTGCTCCTAAGTGTATATTTCTGAAGCATTAAGAATTTAACATTATTTTTGTCTAATACCTCAAACTATATAACTTTTTGAAATCTGTTACATGAAAGTTAAAGTGGTCATATTATAAAATAAATCCTATTTAAACACTCCATAAAACAAAAAACATCTTATAAACTTTTAGTTTTTTTGTTTGTTTTCCCTTTATCAGTCAAAAAATATTTCTTTCAAATTATTATTATTATTGATTTGAGTTCTTTGAGAAAAATACAAAAGAGTCTGCTGTTTACTTTCAGTGAAAAGTTAAAAAAAATTGGTCATACAAGTTAAAAGGATATCAGTTAAATGGTACAAAACCTTTCTTTACATGTTTTTGATAAAATAACATTATTTTCAAAATTCTATCTCAATTTTATCTCATCAGAAATTTCAAAGGAAAAAGCCTGAATTTTGAAATATGTACAAAATCAATCAAATACAACTATTGAACATGTTGGAGTAATTCAAGATTATTAATGTAAGTAAATGTTTACATATTTTTCGATTAGCTTATTTCAGTCAAATAGCGAGAAACATAAATTTTAATGGTACATATATAAATTTATTTTTTTTTTATAAATAAAGTTTCAATGGCAACTTATTATGTGTAATCTCTCCAATTTACTGCACAAAACGTTTAATTACGCGATAATCTTAAACTCTTTTGAATATCATAAAAACTTACCTAAACAAATGCTTATTTCGTGTTTACACAAATCCCCAACTACAAGAAAGAAAAAAAAAAATTACAGTTTGTTCTGATCTTCTATTAACTACCCTTAATAAGGTGCGTTTAGGCTCAAAAAATGTACAACCCCTGTTAATTTCACAAAAACCTGCAAAATCTTTATCTTTTTAATTTACTCTAGGGCTGCTTAAACCAACGAATTGCCAAAAATTAGTCTGTTTTTTTTATTAGTCTGTTTTTTTTTATTTTTGTTTCTTATTTTAACTCTTTCAAAGTAAGAATTTAAAACTTTGCTTGAAATTCAATGACAAAAAATGTAAAAATATTTTGGGTATAGTATATTCTCACCTACAACATTATGCAAATACAATATAAGGTACTTTCAAGAAAATAAAAATTTTTGTTTTACTTTCATTTGATTTCTCATGTTAGTTAATATCGCTTAGTTCCAGTAAAAAAATCAAATAACCAGATTTTTTTAATGTAATAAATTATATTTGCTAGTAGAATAATTTCCATATTTATCTGCATTAATTATCTCCAGAATTTCTTTTTTTTTTTTTTAATATTCGAAGGAATTGTTTCATGTCTTTTTACCCCGACAAAATTGTTAAATTGCTATAATTCTTCGGTATACTAAACGATGAGAATCAACAAGAACGAATATTTTATTCTTCTCTATTTTCATTGAAATTTATCAACAGCACTATGCGCTGTTCAAGACCTTGAAAGTCAATTAAAATAATTGAATTAAGAGTCCAGTCAGTGGAAATAATTTTTTGCTATTGCATCTGCCACATCAAAAATATTGTAACTTATTAAAGAAAACAACTTAAACTAATTTATTGGGAAATAATTAAAATTGATTGTAATCTCGTTGTAACCTAAATTCCCAATCATTGTCTACATTAATATGGTTCTAATTCAACCAAAATATCGATCTTTTATTTATATATGGCGATCAGTCTTAAGAACTTTAAGTTTACTACTGTCCCGATCAAAGAAAGAATTCCATAAATTCTTTTTTTATTAAAAACAATCTTTCAGTCATCAGATACTGTTTTAAATTTAAGGTGATAATGTGTTAAATATTTATTTTTGACAAAAAGAATGCAGAAACCCCATAGTTGTCATCACTTACAATGTATTATTATAAATTTGAAGCTAGTAGAAGACATTACGAAAAAGGTAACTTGATCTCTCCCAATCTCACTTCACTATATAATCTTCTCAATCATACATTATTATGTTGGCATGTATCTTTTTGTCTTCTCTTGTCGAATTTGTGTAATAAGAGAATCACATTTATGATAATGAAGTATAAATATTCAGATTCTTTTTCTAATTATAGCTGCTTTTACATGTTTTTTTCTTTCATCTTTTGAAAATTCTTCTTTTTCTCATTTTTTTTTTGGGTTCTTCAGTTGAGTGAATTTAGGTCAAACATAAAAATCTGAAATCTTGAATCTTTCAACTCTAGTTTACACACTTAAATTTAACTTAACAAAATGTCAAAAGCTAAGAATTTCGAGGTTAAGTAGGAAATTTTAATTTTTTTGAAAATTTGTAAGAGATTAAGCAATTTGTAGAAAACATGAAAGAAGTTATAAATTTTCTTGTTATTTAAGAACCTTTTGAATAAAGTTTCACAATTCTAGAGGTGTATTAAAAAAACACAACCTATCTTCCTGTGAATCGAACAATTCGAAATTTTACTAATTTTGAATAGTAAAAAAATAAAACAGAAGCCTTTAATTTGTTATAAGCACCACCTATTCTGTCCTCCTTTTATTTGTTATTCATAAACCACCCATTAAAGTTTCAAGTCAAAATTAAAAATCAATCTTTTGGTGATTCTAAATAAAGTTCTCATAATAAATAATTTAAACACACAAATCAAATCTTTATCCAATTTCTATCCCAAAAATTAAAATTAAACAACAGAAAAAGAAAAAATGTTATTTCTATTTTGAACAGAAGTCTCACAATCTGAAATTTATCCACCAATTTTAAACACACTATGAGTTGTGTTGTGTTCTATACTGACCGACAATTAATAGCATCTCATAAACTAATCTTTAGAAGCTAATATAAAACTAATAAATCTTTTTTTTTTATATATATTTATTCAAAGAGTCAAACAGAAACTAAAAAAACAAACCTATCCCATAGCTACTCCAATTGGAGAGATAGAAATAATACAACACAAGACAGACAAGCCACACAGATTAATAACCATACTTGCTCTATCAGAATGAGGCTATATTAAGCGTGGGAACTTAAAACTTGATCAAAACGTTCATGCCTATATTTATTTCGATATCAAAAAATATAGAAGTTGAGTTAAGCATTTTCGGTTGCATTCGGTGTAGCAGTCAAGATTGCACAGTTCAGTTCACTAACCCAAAACAAAAAATAAAAATGTAACTCATTTGATAGGAATTAATACAAAAACGATAAATGTTAATTTATTAAAACAAATCTGTCAACTAAAAGAGTTTTTTTTTACCTTAAAGGCAATAAAGCTATCACTATACCACTTAATAAATTAGTTATTCATTTATGATAGATTATAGGGTGTTGTACACAGCAACAACTAATCGTACACAACCAATAAATTCATAAACATATTATAAGCCGGCATTAATGTTTATTATTAGATATGTAATTTTTTCTTTATAATAAATGAAGTAGGTTTTGTTGTTCGTTGTTCGGATTTGGTTTTTATTGTTCAGATATAGGTCATTATTTAAAATGAGATCATGGAAAGTAAGGACGTTCTCAAAGGTGTCTTTGAATAAAATTGTATTCATGATTGGTTCGCATCAAGTCGAAAACAAAAAAAAAAAAAAAATTGTATGAACATGAAAGAGATCATTTAAGCCTTTTTTCGGTAATAATTAAATTTTTATAATGTCTATAAATGAAATAAGATTTGAACATTAAAAAATAAAACTAAAATTACTTGTTTTAGTAATTATATTTCAATAAATTGACTTTAAAGTCAAAGTGCAGTCCTAATCTTGAAACATTTTAAATGAAAAAGAGGAGAAAAAAAGTTCGTTCTTGTTGATTCTCATCGTTTGGTGTACCTAAGTATAAAATTTTAGTTATGTTACTGGTTGTATCCACTATGTTTAATTTAAAAATAGCGCCCTCCAACCGTAAAAGTCATTATCTTAAAAAAAACATAAATTAGCGCGAAATTATAAAGCCATTAAAAGTCATAAAAAATTGAGTGTGCTCGCTTTCAGAAAAAACATATTGGGGCAAATTCATAGTAATTTTTAAACTCCAGTTTATCTTAAACTGGGGTTTATCCAATTTTGGTGTAGATTCTTCGAAAATTTGGGTTACATGTGAGGCAACACCAAAATTTTATTTTAATGTAATACTTTGATTGCAAACATTTTTAACCCTTTCGGACCCAGCGTTACTCTCATGTAACATATTTTTAAAAATTCGTGAAAGATATTCCATTTAATATTTTTTTAGGTTTCGATGGCTCAATTGAAAGATAATGATGCCTTGTTACTGGATTATTACAAAAATTTAGTCAAATATCATACCTTTAATTTTTTTTTATCGGAAAAGGAACTGAATTTCACATTTTTTCTTTTTTTTTGCAAAATTTTTTTTTTATATATGGTCATAATTTTGAAAAAAAGATATAAAAAAATTTAATCCAGAAAGAAAGAATAAATAAATAAATATAAAAAGTTATTTTCTCAGTTGTCCGACTTTTTTTAGTGGTCAAAGGCAGTGCATGTAACATGAGAGTAACACATTAGTTTTGCTATTTATTATTTTGGAAAATAACATTTTGCTATTCATATTTCCTAGTTGTGATGTTTTCGATACGATAATACTGAAAAAACATTTTTTAATATTGATTTTCATAGCTTGGGTTCGAAAGGGTTAGGTCTAATACAAAATTTAATGAAATTTAAAGGACGTATTCCTCAAATAAAAGTTTCAGTTTATTATAATGATATTTCTTTCTTTTTCTTTTATATTATTCTAAGTATTTTCTTTCTTACTTCTTAAAAAGGAAAAAAAAGGTCTTATTACAAAGGTTGTATTAAAAACTTAAAATAATTCAAATGGGGTAAATAGAGCGAGAACCGTTGGGGAGGGGTCTATAAATCTATAAATAAGTAATAAGTTGAGCTCTACAGTAATGTAATTAAATGTTTATGCTTTGATTATATCTTTTATGTAAAAACGTCCGAATCTTAAGAATTGTTCGCCCTTCTATTTCTCAAGGAGAAACTACTAGCTTCACTCGCCAACACTGGAGTTGTGATAAACAAACACCCCTTTCTGTACTTCTTATTCATAAAAATGTAAATTATTTCAAGTTCCGAACGTAAGGTCTTAACCTCTATTCTAATTGAATAGGTCAATTCAAAAGCGTTATTTTAGTAACAAATCCAAATATTTGGAACAGCTACTCGCAGCTTAATTAAAACTTTACAGCGGTCTGATTTTTTAAACTTAACTGTCATCATTAAATAACGAAGAAAAAAATAACAAAAATAATAAAAAATCATTAAATGTCAATAATCTTAAACCGTTAAACTGTCCAAAAATGTATTACTTTACAATTCAGGATGTTAAAAAATGATTAACCTCAACGGAAATGGCAATAAAATATAAAATCAGATCAAATCAACCGAAAGAAAAAAATTCTGACAATCATCGTCAATCAGTTAAAAAAAAATAACCGAAAACCGATCCTTCCGGATACCAAGTTATCGACCACGACCCAGATTAATCTTGGTCCCCAGTGGATTTCAGATTGTATTTAATTTTTGTGTGTACCTACTTCTTCATCTTTCAAAAATACCCACAAAAATATTATTATTAATATCTAAAGCAAAGAGTAATAAAACTTTTGGACACATTGCTGACGACAGGTTATGATGGCATTTGTCAACGCACCCTGCATACAATGACCCAAAATGTTGCTGTCATCCTTTTTTTTTATTATAAATCGGATTATAAACTGTATATATACGACAAAACAAAATGCATACAAATAAATTTTGTTGTATTTTCTTTTCATTTCTTCTCTCTAAAGTTGTGAACACAATGAGACAAAAAAAATAAAAGAAAACCAGAAAAAAAGGTGACCACACCACTTTATTCTTCGACTCAAAATAAGAAGAAAAAAACTATCTCTTTTGTCCAAACAAAACGTCACCCATCATTATGATGATGATGATCATGGCAAACGAACGAAATCTTGTATATAATCAACCATCAAATCGTCTGACAGTTCGATGTGACATTAGCAGAGGCGGCAAAAATCAAAAAGACGCTATAGCAAATAAATATAAAACATCATTCAGTAGTCTCACCAAAAGCCGTTACCAATAATTTTAAAGTCAATTCTTTCAGATAATTAAGCTTCTTTATTTTTTTATTTTTATATTTATTTGTATTTTTATGAGATTTGCAATTAAATTTAATTTTTTTCGCAGGTTCACATATGAACCAAATATTTTTCCTCTGTCATTTGAATAAAAAACATGTTTCGATCTCGGAATGATTTGAATATTTTATTCCGCCATCATGTTATTTCTTATGTCACATTAGCATCAAATTGCCATTTTAATTCAAATTTGAAAAAAAAAAAACTGTGCATTTTTTTGGAAATGTCAAAAAAATCAATTTTATTATGTCAAACGCAAATCACTAAACATAAATTAACAAATTTTGTTGTTGTTTTTTGTTTGGAAATCTAAATCAATTAACAATAAAAGAGACACCGAGAGAGGGTGTTTGATGTTGTTGGATGAAAAAATTCATTTAAATAAAACAAGCAATGTGGATGTCATAAATTGTGGTATAGTAATGTGACATAGCGGAACGTCTGAAACACTTAGAAAAACGTCAGAATAGGTTTGAATATTTGCTATAAATGTTTTTTTTTTGGTGTTAACAATTTTTGATACTTTAAGCTGACAACACATAAATTCAAATTCATAGATAAATTTAAAAAACAATTTCAATGGGGGTTGAAGTAAGATTAAAATAAAACTTGATCTTTGCTCTCATCTCTATGACCTTCATGGTTATCGATAACTAAGTAAGGTAATGTGATGGGAATTTAAACCATAAAAGTGTATTAAAAACCCATCAAACAGCATTAAGATGAACGTGCGAGTTTCCTGTGAAAATAAGCACTTTATTGTCAATAAAAAAAAAAAACAACTGACAATTCGATGTTAAACGACTCCTTAAACTGCTTGACCCAGATGGTTTGATTTACTCCCCGTTCACACCACCATTTCCATCGGTGTTTAAACCGAAGCCGATATACGTCAAAATCGTATATCGTAACCATCGTCGTCGTGTCGTTAAAAGTCATCGAGAGTTGTATACAAAAACCCAAAAAGGGATGATTTGATGATTAACATATAAATCACACGATCGGCTACAGATGAGAGGAGGTATAGAAAGATTGTACATCTCTCTTCCCATATCTTCATGTGTGTATCGTCTTCTTCTTCATCGTCAGTATCGTCGTCTGGCCGGGTGATTCAGCTGTCTCAGTCAATAATCAGTTCCATAGTTGTATATAGCTGTTGTTGATGTTCATTTTTGTTTCTTCTTTTTTTCGCCTTGACTGTTGTTTTCATCTCATCGTTGACGAAGTCATCGACGTTCGTCGCTTCGTTAATTTCCCGCCGGCAAAAGTTTATTGAAAAGAAAAATAAATACAAAAAAAAAAAAAAATAACACTCATTGTGCCTCTTAATGGGCCAATTACACTAGTAGTGTGCATGACACTCTCTATTCAGTATCCGTATCATGTGTTTGCAAGTAAGTCTTGCGCATGCTTTACGGGATAACTACATTTTATTCTTTTTCATTCATAGAGCCAAGTTCGGATCAAAAATAAAAAAAAATTATAGAATAATAAAAAAAAATAAATAAAAACATTCGCGCAATCACAGGAAGACAGGTTGCCAAGCACTGTAGTCAGGGGTGGACTGGACATTATGTTCACAAGTATTTTTCTCTAATATAAAAGATATCGATATTTACAAACATATCGAATATCAAAAAAATTCAATATTTTGATCAAATGAATACATATATCGATAGTATAATTATCGATTTGTCGATAAAATAACTATCCAAATATCGATTAAATAAGTATCGAAATATCGATTAAATAAGTATCGAAATATCGATAAAATAAGTATCGAAATATCGATAAAATAAGTATCGATTTACCAAAAACATTAATATATCGATTTACTGATAAAGTAAGTATCGATTTATCGATAAAATAAGTATCGATTTATGGATAAAATAAGTATGGATTCATTGATAAAATAAGTATCGGTTTATCGATAAAATAAGTATCGGTTTATCGATATCGATACAAAATATTGAATTATGGAAAATAAAAAATTAAGATAAAAAAAAACAATTTATCAAAATTAAAAATTTCGATTATCTTATTAGAAATTATCGATACCCTTACTAGCGAAAAGTATCGATAAAATAACTACCCTATGTACCAGAAAGTTGGTTGAAACGTATTTTTCAAAATGGCCACTCCTTGTGATGATTTCTTAAGATAGATAAGTTTTTCAGCACAACGTTAATCCTTAAAATGCATTATTTAGTTTCTTTGCGCCCTAGGGCCTTTAAATGTCCCAATCCACCCCTGATTCGAACAGGAAGATGGGGGCTGGAGCCACCACCACACCAGTAGTCGCTTTTCATTGAGATCTCAAGGCAGAGATTGTGAAGAGAAGAATGAGTAAAGTGGTGGCGCGGTTATCAGCACATAAATGGGAATGGAAATGAAATGAAAAGCGAATGACGACTACGACGACAAGATGAACACAAATAAAATTTAAAAAAAAGAAAGAAACGAAAACATTAAAGAATTTACTACTTTTTATGGAAATTTATTTAGTTTTCCTTTTTTGAGGTTGATTTCCGAGAGAGTCAGAGCATCATTTTATATATGACAGTTGGATTGTCATTGAGTGGTTCAGAGCCGGACTACATTTTTGAGGGTCATCATTAGGAGGAAGTTCTTCTGTTTTTTTTCTTTCTTTTTCTTCTTCTTAAAAAATCATCATCATCGAACGAGAAAAAAAAAAAATAAAGACACGATACGAGAGAAGAATGCGCTCTTAATTAATGTGCAGGCAATCTGAACTGAATGCGTTTTTATTCGACTACATTATATGCATATCATATACGAATATAAGGTAGGAATAAAAGTGGATAGAGAGAGAGAGGAACATAATTTATTATTATTTGTTTGATTAATTAATTACCTACGCTGTGTTTTTTATATTATCTTTATTTTATACGATTCAGTTGGGTGCATTATTAAATTATTGTTATTACTTTTGGTTTGTTTTTTATTTAAGTATTTTGCCCCACTGTGAGTTTGAGTGGTTTAGAGACTTGCAGCGGGTGTTGAATATCTTCACTAAGTGTGTTACGGTTGTTTTTGTACAAATATTAGATTAAAAATGTAAAAAATTAAATAGAAAACAAAAAATTTACATTAAGCCCTTATAGGTTTTTTTTTTCCTAATAAAGAAAACAAAATTAGATATAAAAATGGATTTAAGTGCGGTCTTTTTTTTAGGAGAAACAAAAAAGTAACTAATATTTTTAGTTTTTTTTTGTTGTTATAATCAATGCAAAGTAGTTTTAATATTTTAAGATGTTCTGGTCATCTTTTTATTATGATATAGCTGATTTTATTGTTTAAAATGTTTGCTTTAGACACAGAGGAAAGATGATATGGGTTTTTTCTCATAATTAATATAAGCGTCTTGGATTTTTTTGGTTTAGATTCAAAAAGAGGGGTCAACCCTATTAATTGAGAATAGGCGGAAAGGAATTACCATCATTATTAAAAATCGTTTTTTTTTTTAAATTGAAAAGTTGTGTCAAAATAGTCGGAGCTGTTATAGACTCTGATGGTGGTCGAAAAATTAATATTTTTTGTTTGTTTATTTTTTTATGATCTTACAAAATGCTGATTAGTTTTTAAATGATGTTTTTAAATGTCCTTATTTGCAACATCTGGACAAATAAAAAGCGTAGGAGAAGGAAAGTTTTAAACAAAATTTAATTGAAATCTTATTAATGATATGATAAAATCCACTGAAACCCAAAGCTTAAGAAAATATATTTTTTTTATTTTATATAATTCTCAAGCTTGAAGCATTTTAAACGAAAAATCGAGGTCACTTTTAAAATTAAATAAATGCAACAAGCTTATTTTATTAGTTGAACAAAAACACCCTTTTCTTGAAAAATTGATATTTTATAAACGACTTTAAAATTTATCAATGAAATTCTCACATTTTATTCCTTCAAGCAATTCAAATTTTTATGTTTTACCTTTAGGTTCGTTCACTGCGAAAATTAAAAACAAATTCCTTATCAATTCATTTTGGTCATTCGAATTCATGAGAATTAACAAGAACGAACATTTGAATAAATCGACATGAATTGAACGACAAAAAACATTATGCTAAAAATGACTTAGGTAAAGTTCTTTAAATGGATAGTTTAGTATGCAATTTAATTCTACTAAAAAAAATCATATTTGCATCATAATAAGAATTCAAATCATAAAAATTGATGGCGCTAAATCTCGAACTTTTTATGACCTTAAGATAATGAAAATGAACAAGTCAACGACTGGCATACAATTTTACAAACTATTTGCTCCATTTGATAGCTGGCAACTTTTTTATCTTGTTTTATTTTTTTGTTTTGTTTTGTTTTCAATTTGCATTTGTTATGGCCTACATTTATTCCAAAGTGCATTATAGCTATAAAACAAAAACAGAAAAAAAAAACACTTAAGTTATTGTTCTTGGTTCTATTGCCATAGAGCTTTTAATTCATTGTTTTTTTTTTTTTTTTTGATTAACTAGGAAGTTTCTTTTATAGATAAAAAGAAAATTAAAAAAAAATTAAGGAAATAGTGACTTTTATTGCTGTTTAAAAGTTGAAAATATATATTGTTTTCATTTAATGATTTTATCCAAAGACTGTAAAGTCAAAAATGGCATTGAGATTAAAAGATATCAACGATTATAGTTAGTTTCATACAATACTTGAAACGATTAACGATTCGAATTAAAGAAAATTAAAATAATTAAAAATGTGTTTACTTAACATCACAATTAGGTAGGTAATATAAAGTGGAAATTATTTTGTATTACCAAAAGCAAATAAGGAAAACTCCAGTAATTTCCTAAGGGTGACAAATTCATGTCACTCTTGAAGACGAAATTTCAAAATTATATTTTTCATGCTTTTATGTGTTTAATCTTCAAAACATTCAATATTGTTGTGAGTTTAAAGCACTTAATCTTCTTACTTCATTCAAATTGCCTTTTCCCGACAAAAATGTATGATATCACACCAAAACTGAATAAAAAAATTCTTTTAAAAATTCATCATTTCCAAATTAAATCGAAAATCACATTTTTATGAACTTCTAAAGATTAAAATTTTTTATTTAAAACAAAAATCAAATAAAAATTCTATGAAAATGTACCAAACCTTAAGCTTTTAATGGCTTTTTAAGTTTTGTCTTCCCTGATAGGTATAGGTAACAATTTTTATGTTCTTTAAAAGCTTGTTTTTATGATTTTATTGATGTCATCCTATTAGTTAACTTCGTTTCTCTTAAAAAGAAACATTTCCAAATGGGTATCAATAAAATTTACCTTGGGTTCTTTTGATAAAGACAATCTCAAAACAACAGAAAGTAGAACACGGAATATAAATTAATGATGCGTTTTTTTGAATAGAAAGGTATATCCTTCTTGTTATAGAATAGATCGAAATATATTCATATAGGGTGTCAAATGAGACCACATATTTTTTTTAAGTGAATAGACTATTTAAGTGTTGTTTTACTGCTTCTAATAAATTAAACAAGGTTTCTTTAGAAAAATGCAATAAGTAATTTCCATAAAGAAATAAATAAATACAAAAATGCATAGTTTCCAAAAATATTTTTAAGGAAAGTCATTTGAATAGATAAGTCATATTGTTAAACAAAATTAGAACTGTTCCTGTCCAAGATTCGCTCATTATCTTTAGATTAGTTTCAACAATGAGAAAAGATTACTCATTCAGAACTTTCTGAAGACAGTGTGATCGCTCTTTTTTGCTCAATTTATGTAATTAATTCAACTTCGAATATAAAAATAAAGTCTTCAAGCACATAATTCATCTTTGGCATATTGTGAAACAAGACTTGTCCATTCTTGAAATTTCTTGGCGCGCATACATACATTATATTATTCTCCATTAATGATGTCATGTATGGATTCGATTTGGCTTGTCAATCAAATCAATAAATACAATTATGAATTCCAATTTTAATTTTTTTTTTAAGTGACAGGAGAAGGAGATTTTTGAGTTTGATAGAGTGGTGGTCCGATGTGGTGAATTTATGGGGATTTATCAATTTATTGGATGAAATTTAACATTAATTCTAAATTTTGTTTTTGCCATAAACTCGGTTCAAATGTATAACATAACAGAGTCCCAATACTCTGTCCTTAATTATAACAAAGGTTTTCATCTGCGTTATTTTTAGAAACGGTTTTGCAAAAACGATATTTACAGGCCCCTTCAGAAGCGAAAGTTGACATTTATAAAAAAATTTCGACTTATGTTCGCTTCGTCTCACATTTTTCTATTAATTGCTACAATAGCCACTTTAGGCTATTGATTATGTCGAAAAAAACAGGGTAATAAGGAACTAAGACGTTCACGGGTTTTTATTGCAGGAATCGTTGAATGGGTTATAAAAGAAGATAAAACCGCGGAATGCTATTAAATGAAATACCCGATTTCAAAGCCAAAACTTGTGAAAAAAAAGTTTAAAAAGCACATTGAGTACAATTTTCACAAAGACTGTGAACTTCAATACGAAATTGATCGACAAAGTAAACTGCCTTAATTGATTTCTTATCAAATCATGAAAATCATAATGTTCCTATGCCTTCTACTTTTTGAGAAAATTGAAAAATAGATAAAATACTTTCTTTATCGGAATCACTCGTTTATTTCAAAAACAATTGATTAAAATAACTTCATTTTAAAATTAATATTAAGTTTATAATTCTAGCTTTTGAAAAAAGTATCAATCAAAACTGTAAGTGTTGCCGTTGTTTTTTAATAAATTTTTTTTATTTGAAGTATTTTTTTTAGAAAATTGCCCCTCCCGCCAAAACGGGGGGACATTGACCCCCCCCTCCCATAATAAACAATGATTGTATTTAACCCCTCTACAAAATCTCATTATCAGTTCTTGGTGCTTAAGTTATCGTACTTTCCCCTCAAATGTTTCTGTTTTACTTGAGTAAAACTAAAAATGCGAAAAAAAGATAGATTAAAATGGCCATACTTCGGTTAATTTTCAATGAAAAAATTTAGTGAGCACAGTATTTTGAAGCAAATTTAATCTTCTTTTTTTCTTTGGAGCAATGTTTATGTCTATCTCAACCCAAAAAAAATGTACAACTAAAAAAACAAAAAAACTCAAAAAATCGATTTTTTTGATATTTTTTTTATGATTGTTTCGACTATTGTGGTATGGAATTTTTTCTTTCAATTTTTAAAAAACATTATTCCAATAGGAAATTTAATTCTCTACAAAAAGTTTCATATGCAATATATCAAAATTTTGCTTGGTTTATTGAACAAACCCAAAATGGGGGCTTTTGCACCCCTATCTTCAGTTTCCACCCTCTCATTTAATAGCACTCCGCGGTTTTATCTTCTTTTATAACCCATTCAACGATTCCTGCAATAAAAACCCGTGAACGTCTTAGTTATTTTCTAAACTACAAAATCAATAGCCTACTTTGGTCAATTAAAACTTTCAAAAAGAGCTGAATTCTTGGTGTTTAAGTTAAAAAAAACTGCGATAATAGTGCTGACGAATATACAAATTTAAAGAAAGAAGTTGTATTTATTGCAATTAATTAGTTGTTAGTTTTGAAACGATGTTTTGATACGATTTTCGTAATATTTATATGAATTCTAGCAAATGATAGCTTGTTTATTAGTTCAGAGAAAATTATTGATGCTTGAAAAATAAACCAACTTAATTATTTTTAAAATAGACGTAATTTTTTTTCGGAAAAAAGAAATGAAGTTATTTTAGCATGAGCTCATAGAATGGCTGCAAATATATTCAAATTTTGTATACTCAAAACATTCGTTACTTCTATTATAAAAAGTCAATTTACATAAAAAAGTTTGTATACTTTTATAAAAAAATCGATTTTTGGATTTTTATTTTTTTTTGTTATTATATTGAATGCAGAATAGAGAAATGAAAATTTTTGGGACATAAACGTTGGCAAATGTAAACAAACCGATGAGACTGATCCCGTTAAGAGATTTTTAAATTGCTTTTTTAGCACAAAGTTCCAAGTTATAGTTCCTATTTTTCTTCTAAAGCACGCGCTGATATATGGCTTATGGCTATCGCTACCAATAAATTAGACCGATTTTGCTTAAAAAAAACCCTACAAATTTTGGACAGCAATCGCTGCACAATCATTAATCTTATTTCGGTTCTTTGTTCATCAGTGAATTTTTTTTTTAATCGTCATATGCTGTGTGTGCGTCTGTTGTTTTTTGTAAAAAGCAAATAAGGGTTTGGTGTTTATATTACCTATGACAAGTATTGACATAATTTGATCAATTTGCCTCCGATAAAATGTTATGTAAATATTCACCAGCTATTGCAAAAGTTCTAAGCTCTTAGGTGCTTTCTTAATCTTAATTCATTTGGGGTGATTAAAATATGTGAACTTTTACATTGACAAATTAAAAAGTTTAAAAAACAGCCATTATCATTTTTCATAGCCGAAAACGCGTTAATACTAATTTTCATTTTGTCTAAATTTTGTATAAACTCAAAATTAAAATAACCTTCTTATGAAGCCAACATTCCTATCGCATTTCATAAATTCACTTTTACCCGAACAGTCATTCTAAATTTAGTCATCTTCTATTCCAGTTATTTAAAAGCCTGGTGTAAATCCATCTTCTAGCTATTTGTCTAAATATAAACTCGAACTAATCAATTTCCAGATGAGTTCTTAAGATAAGATTCCACACAAAAATGGTGCATTCTTAATGGGGGCAATCATTAAGACTGTCTTTGTTCTGAAATGTCCATTTATTCTTGATACACAGACTCACATCGATGATAAAGATTTTTTGTGAGGAAAAACTTGAATACCTTATACCTATAGTCTACTCCTGAACATGATATATTTTCCATTTAACAACTGTCGTCAGTTAATAAAAATCAAGTTTATATATTTTTTGTTGTAGCTATTCAATAATTTAACTACTTATGATATCCTGCTGAGAGTTGGCAGAGTCTGACTTCATATCCCCGTGTGTCCCAATAGTAACTTACCTTGAAAACCACAAATGAATCGATTAATAATTATTTACAACATTTTATTTTCGATTTAAATTTTAAAAGATGTGACTTCCATCTGTTTTTTATTTTATTTTTCTTCTTTTTCTTTAACTAAAAGAGACCGCAAAATTTGCATAAATGTAAGACTATTTATATTTTAAACAAATCGAGTAGAATTTAATTTAATTAAAAAGTCCTTAACGCCGTTGTCAAATGCAACGACCAACGACGACGTGACGGGTCCATGATTCAACAAAAAGTAAATAAAAAGAAGAGGTCCAAAAAATTTTCGGACAAGGAGTTTTGTATAGGAACCTACACTTTCTTGTCGCCCCTGAAAAAAAAAAAAACTAAAAAAAAAACTTAAGACAAGAAATGGAATCAATTAAAATTAATTAACATATGGATGCCCGAACATGCACCTGAACATAACACAAGATCACCAGCGAGAGCTGGGAATTCAATAAAACTTGTCCCGATCGAGTCGTTTGCATTGCGTCTCTTCTGACGCAATTCTCAGAAAACCCCAAAATACCATAGCACCACTCTTTCTGTCCCATCATCATCATCAACATCATTGTCGTCGTCGTCCTAAGGAAAGGGTAAAAATAAGGTAGGTGGCGGTGGCGGTGGTGGAGAAGTTAAAAAAGATCACCGAGAAACCAACAAAACCGACACAAAACCTTCGGAGAAGGGTAACCCTCTCCTTTCTGATGATGGCCTGATGTGAATATTTCGGTTTGCCGTGATCTTGGGCCGCGCTTGTTGCTTATCTGACTTTAATTAAACGGAATCTCATAATAAATTATCTTCATTAGTAGAATCTTGACCATCGAGTTTCGTTTTGTATCACGTTCTGCGTTTAGTACGATCCGATCCGATCCCATCCGATTCATCCGTTTCTTGTCCGTTTTTCTTTTGGATTCGTCGTCGTCCATCTCCTGTAGGTATCGTGTCGTGGTTGTTGTCCGCGTTGTATAGTTGTCTTTGGAAGTCTTCTCTGATGCCTGATCGTATAACGTAAGCGCATTCCAATGGCAGCAAATAACACATCCATCCATCTGTGTGCAACTTAAGTTACTCTTCGTTTTCTTCTTCATCGTTTGTTTTTCATGTTCAGTCTTCTTATCTGGGCGGCATATTGTTGTGAAAGAAAAAGGATTAAAACTCGCACTTGTACAGGAATACGCGTTCTTATACGCAACATCCTGTTGTACCAATATAACGCCCCACCTAGCCCCACTGTTATAAACATCACCATTACCCAAGCCACCATCGTCATCGTCGTCATTGCAATCGCGCGCATCGTCAGCAATGACAAGCAAGTTGTTAAATCAAAAAGTAGCCGAAATACAAAACGCTTCTTCTTCTTTTTTATTTTTGTTTCTTTTTTTTGAGTTTAAGCTTAACGAAACGAAAGACGGCGACGGACGATTGGAATTTTTATTATTTTTTATCCACCGACTGAGCCACGCAATACCTTTGGTAAAGGAGAAAAATATTTTAACAGTAAAAACCCTCATTAGAGATGACTCCATAATGAGGAAGAGTCTTTGAGTTGCATAATCATGTTGGTCTGCAGAGTTCCCGGATAACTAGTAGTTGAACTTGAAAAGTTAAGAACGGTTACCAATAAATTACTCCAATTTTTCTTCCTCTACTTGATGGGCTCCGTTTTCTTTAACAAGTTGCCAGTTTTTCAGCTTTAAAAAAGGATCTGGAAGAGAAAAAAAAGTAGTCGACGTGTAAGGATTTCTGTTTCCAATAGAACAATTCAGCTTCTAATTATAAAGTTTGAAAGAATGAAATTGACCATAAAGTTAATCTTCTTCGTTGGCTATAGGTCTTGTTTTGATTCTATCTTATCTTCTGTGTCGACGAAGAAGATTAACTTTATTTAAAAAGAAAGGGTACGGAATTAGGAAGTATTTAATGAAATGGACCTACAGTTTTCTGACCACTTTTTCGGACTATGGAATCTTTGTAAAATCCTGTTAACCTGAGTAAAAATAGAACTCCGCCGAACAACAATTTTTACTCGGATAGGCGTGGAGACTGGATTTTAACCCAGCACGGAACATTTTGTTTCTGGTGTGTACACTGGAACTGAATTACTGAATGTTAATTACATCCCATAAATAAGTAGGTACTCAGTCAGTTAAGCACAAAGTTCAACTTTAAGTACTAATCAGGAGTACAAAACTTTAAACACTTAAAAACACCGAAAAATTTAAGAAATTGCAAATATTGCATAGAAGCAATCAAAAAAAATTCTTTGAGAGTTTTTGGAGGTCAAAATCAAGACATGTGATATTAACCCCTTGTAGCTCCATGTGACATATCTGTTACAAATCAACAAAGATCCCACAAAAGCTGTACAAACTATATTTTTCTGCTTTTGAAGCTTAAAATATAACATTATTTTTTAATATTGCTTTATCGAAATAGTACACCTTTTTTTATAAATGGCACCAATAGTTTTTAATTGGCAGTTTATGTTGAAAGTTCGGCGTTTTTTGAAAATAATCAAATTTGTGTAAAGTCTACGAAACTCAGAAAAAAATATTTTTCTTGCATAAACTAACGGGGTTTTATTTTTGGATTTTAGGAAAGCGCCTAAAAAGAAATATTAGATAGTCCTTTATTTCAATTTTTGCACTTATATTAAAAAAAATAAATTATTTAAACTTATTTTTTGCTCCGTAAATTTCAAAATAACTTGGTACCTAAATAATGAAAATATTGAATTTAAAAAAAAATACGTATTTTATTGTATTTAAAGACAAGTCGATTGACATTATTAATTTTAAAATTAACGATCTTGGGTTACAAGGGGTTAACTTAGAAAATATTCAGTAATTTTCCATATAAGAGGTATGGTCTTTTTCATACATTTTTGCCTTTTTGGCCTATCACTTATTTAGGATTTATGCTACTTTAGTTTGATATATTTTGTTTTATTTAGTTCTTTTGGAGTACACATGATGAGTGATATAATACAAATTTGCCTTTTAATTTGCATTTTAGATAGAGAAACCTCGATCCCTTATAATAGTTTCAAAACTCACTTGGTTGCATTCGGTTTGGAGGCGTAGATCCATGAAAAAAGTTCATCAATTTTTTTGCGAGTTTTTGAAAAGGTTTGTATGGAAAAAACTAAATTAAATTCAATTTGAAAGTTTATTAAGAAAAGAACATTCTTACTATTTTTCAATTTGATATCTTGGAAAAAACTATAGTTCCAAACTCACGAGTAGTTTTTTTCTCTGAATCTTTTCAAAAATGTTTTTTTTTCCTAAAATTAAAAAACTAAAAAACTAAAAACTGTAGCAAACCCCAAGTCAAGTCTAGTGGAATAACTTTATAAGGGTCCAAAAGGTGCTGTGTGAAAAGTGTCATGTTTCTAAAATATCGATAATAATATAAAGTTATTTTTAAAGCAATTAAAGCCAATTTTAACTCTTTATTTTTCTGTTACTCTTTTATAAATTTATGATTATAAACAAATTTCATATTTCTTAGGCTCTTCAAATCAAACAATATGTAGGTAGGTTGAAAATATATTCACATAATTTTTTGATGAACTTATTTCTTTAAGTGGAACGAAAGTAAAGGTGATGCTAAAATGTTCATACAAATTCATCTGACTTTCTTCTATCTAAAAAAAAAGCCAGGTGCCAACATTAAAATATAAGCAAAATACTCGGCAACCCTATTTAAATGCTAAAAACACTATACAAACTTAATTTTCAGCCAAAATGTATTTGATTTGATAGAGTTAAAGACTAATGGCAGATTTCATAAACATAGGTTAAAGGCGTAGTGCAAATTTGCGAAGTGAAAATTGTTCAAATGTTAATATAGTGAAAAATATCTTGTAAAGAAAAAAAATTGCGTTACAATTTTAATTAAATGTAACACTGCCAAAAATATTTGACCGGTTGATCATTACTTGTCTAGTGACTTATACCTTAAACTTATTGTGTGCATGTAATTCTGCTACAATGAGAAGTAATGAAATTCCTGCTAAGATTTATTATATTAATTCAAAGTTGGTAGTAAGTCAGGATTCTTTCTGTCTAGCTCTAGTTTTCAAATACCTTCATCGGAAATTTTTCGAACTTACATATTTCAGCCTTCACAACAAAGCATCAAGTAATAACTTTATTCTTAAAGTAGGGTCTTCAGATAATTTTTCTGATTTATGTATATCTTATCTGATGTTGAAAAGTGGTTGAAAGCTTGGATTTGGCAGTTTTATATTCGGGTGTGTGTATATTCGTTCTAACTTAGTCGTTTGGCTACAGAGTTAAAAGTAGGGGTCTTACATATGATCCTTGCAGTACTCTTTAAACTTTAAAGATTTCCTCCTTACAAACTGCTTCAAAGAGAGATTTCACTGTGAATCCTTTGTGAACGATTTGTTAGATAGTTTCCTTTTCCCCGTATTCCTCTCCTTTTCGATAACACCGATCGTATTCGAATTCGTATATACATTCGATGATGATGACGATCATGATGATGATGCGGGAAAATGTTCCCACCTGTGCGCCTCTGTTTTGTTGCACTGCGCTGCAGTTAGTTGTGTGTTGTGTTGGTATGTTGATTGGTAATATTGAAACAGGTTTTCTACCGATGAATATTTTAAAGTACCTATCTGTATCTTTTTTTTGCTCCGATCTCCACTATTCTTCTATCTCCTTTTACTCCTTTAAACAACTCATGGATTTGTTCTCTCTTCTAAATTCTGATGTTGAAAGAATAAAATTTCTTCAACTTGGGTTTTCCTTCTTCTCAACGATCACACACCGATCGATGATCGGTGATCTCAACTTTCGTCTGCTGAATTGGATGCTGTGTGCGGTGATGCACCATCACCAAATCACACACAATTTTCAGAACCAGAAAATCAAAAGACCAGAGAGAGAAGAGAAGAGAGACCCTTGCGTTTTATTAATGAACGAAATCACAGCCAAAGTCATTTTTCGAAGATGTATGGTGTTCCTTCGTGGCAGCGTTTATCCATGTGAATGGTGTTTAAAGAGGCCTTTTTCCTTAAACTTACATACGCTCTATCATCCTGATGATCGCACATGACGACTGATGTTGATCGTCGTCGTCGATTGGGAATGGGAATCGGTGTGTGTTGAGGGATAAAGAGAGATGATGGGGATTTTTCATTGGAATGGATTTGATTGAGGTTGGGAACCATGAAATTAAGATCAGCCAAGGAGAGTGCGATCGTACACACACACACACACACACACACACACACACGCACACTAAAATAAAACAAAACGATCAAAAAACCGACTACATGTATACGATCGGAAGGGAAAATGAATTCATTAATGTTATTTATTGAGGTTGGTTCAATTTTTCGTGTGTCTTTAATGTTTTTTATACCTTTTTTTTTATTTTTATATATTTTTTTTTCTTTTTGTTTTTAAGAGACTCACAGATTTTGGAATAATAATTAAAAAAGTTTAATATACTCTGTCGTGATCTATTAACTTTGTTGGTGGTATCAGCAATTTGGTTGTATCTTTTTTTTTTCTTAATATTATCTTGATGAAATAGTTTTTTATTCTTTGCCGGTTTTAGGTAAGAAGGTAAATAATGAGGGACAATAAATTATTTTTTATTAGAAATTGATAAGATACTTTTTTTGTTTTTTTTTTTTTTTTTTTATTAGAAATTGGTTGTATAACTGTCAATCATTTTAGGTATTCTCCAATACGGGGATATGATTAATATATGTGTGAACCAAGTTAGAGAGAAATCAAATGAATTATACGATTGTAGAAAGGCTGTTGAAATTTTGATGGACGCAACATTTGACATTTTATGCGAATTTAAAATTAGATATTTTTTTTTGTGGTTTGTTTGTTAGTTTGATCTGTCATTGAGTTAGTTTTAATGATGTATTTTTGTTTGAAAAACTATGATTTAGGTGAGATTGTAAAGTTTTATAATTTAAATGAATTCTGATTCGGTAACGCATTATAAATGTTTAATTATCTAGATAATTAGGTAGCCTTTTACTTGGTATATAATTGGATAAAATTTTTATTTTGTAAAGGTTAAATTTTGAAAAAGGCTTAAATTTTAAAATAGAACTTGTCGTTACAGCTCTAAACAATTTTTTTAAATATGATGACGACTGGGTCACAACGAACTTGTTCTTATGGTAAAAGTTGCTTTGAGAGTTAGAGCTTTTAATGTAAAAATTTTCATTTGAATCAATTATATTTTTTGAACCTCATAACAAAAGTATGCCGTTTGATTTTTTGTTTAAAAAAGAATTCTTGGATTATTTGAATATAACAATTTTTAAAGACTTTTCCAAAAAAAAATTGCATTGCAATGCAATGCAATGAAGTTGAATACAAACATAAAAACAAAACATCAATAAAATTCTTGGAGTTATTTTGAAAATAAAAATGGAGCGAAAGCTCGATTTAAACAAAAAATAAATTTTATACGTCTCACGTCCAAATTAAAAAAGTACTATGATTTTAAAATCGATTTAGTTTAGGTGAACTGCCTCTTACCCAATTCTAAGTTTAGAAGTTAGATGTACCTACATGTTTTATTACCGTTGATTTTTTTTTTGTTTTTTTTTTTGTTAAAATCGAATTTTGCTAAATTCGGGTCTATTTCTAAGAGCCATTGAGTTTTCAAAAGAAAACAGGAAATTGATTTTTTTTTTTGAAAAATCCTTAAATATTTTTTTTTACTTGCGATATAGGTACTATAGGGCAAGTTAAGGATTCGTAAAAAAAAAAAATACGTGGCATTACGATGATGGAGAATGCCGAAAAAGTGGGTCCGGCAATTCTGTCTGTCTGTGTGTCTGTCTCTATCTGGAGCTGGAGCCTAAACGAGTGAAGTGATTTTCTTCAAACTTGGTATTTAGCAGTTTTGGGTGATTCCCTAGAGGTTAAATTGAAATTTTATTTTTATGACCAAAACTAACGGTACCTGCCATATAACGGAAATAAAAAAGTTAATTTTTTCAAAAACGGCTCAAACGATATTGATTAAAATTTTTGTGTGTAGTATTACACATAAAAGCCAACTTTTGAAATAAAATTAATATTTTTTGTACCGTTATAAACGGTACCTGCCATAGAACGGTTTTTTTGGTTTCTAAATATCTCGTACAAGACTCACCCGATTTCAACGAAATTTTTAATACAAAAGCCTTTAAGTAGAAATAATATTAAAATTAAAGAATTTTCAAAAAACACATTTCTGGATTTTTAAAAAATATTTAAAATTTTTTTTTCGAAAACCTTTTTATTGAAAACGGGTTCCTGAAAAATTTTGAAATTTCGTTTTTTTGTGTAAATTAATTATTTCTTCAAAATGGCATACAAACTTTTTTTTGAAAAATGTTAGAAAATTTTTATATATAAAAAATTATTTTTTTAAAAAACGACTTCAACGATTTTCGAAAATTTGTTTCTATAAATACCTTTTTATATAGGAAATAAAAAGGCATACTTCGTTTTTTGTAAAAGATCATTTAAAACGGTGTTTTATTAATTATAAAAACAGATTTTATTTTTTTTTTACACTACGAGTACTTATGAAATTTCTTCAAATTATCAAATTTTATATTTCTTGAATAAAACGCTTTGATCATTAGAGTTACTTTAAGCATAAGAGCAAGTATGTGTGACCCCAGTCGTGCAATTTATTTAAATATTTGTCTTTATTTTAAAATTAAGGGTACTTAAACGTTTTTGCACAAAAATGTTCGTTGAAAACTGTTAAATCTTTTACGAGTTTTAAGTCACATGTCAGGTTCCGTTAATAACAGCAGTTTTAAATCAAATCATTTTGATCATATGGAAAGTATTTTCCGTTAGTTTTGGACTTAAAAAATCAATTTCTTCTGTAGGAAATCACCCAAAACCCTTCACTACCAACTTTGAAGCAAATCTTCTTAGTGAATAGGGCTATAGATTGGTTCAATTTCAAGTTTCAAAGTCGACCTAGGGCCTATTTCACGCTTACTATACATTTCTTTTATTTTACAAGTTCGAAGATTTCTTACAAGTTCGAAGTTGAATTGTCTAAAATATTTAATTAATGAATTCTTCAAATTCCTTTTTTTCCCACAATTTTGTTTTATATATTAAAAGTCTCAAATATGTAACTTTTCAATTGCGTCAGCACGTGTTTTACAGGGTGACACATGTTAGAGATCAATATCCTCATTAAGAATAGCAACACAACAGTTATCATTAAGTCGAAATAAGTATGTAAGTATGACTACTTACATCAACTAAATTATAAACACTAGGAATATTTATTTATTTAATTGTGTACACACGAACAAGCATTGGTCATTAAATGGACCCCTAAGGCTATCCAGACATCACAGCAAGGAATCCAATGATGAGTGACTGCTTAAGTAGTTAACTCATCTATTTTTATAAAATCTTTTAACTTAGCTGTCAGCAATTAAAAGATTTTGTAGTTTTTTTGTGTGTGGAAAAGATTTAAACTTGAAAAGTAGTTAATAATCAGCAACCCTATTCTTCAGTCTTGATTAGATTTTTTGAACCAAAACGATTTCCTGCTTTAAGTAAAGATTTACCAACCATCTTGCATAATATTTCATCAGACTTTTTTGTTTTTTTTTTTTTTTTTCGACTTTTATATTCCAATCAAACTTCAAAAAATTTTCTCACCCGCTGAATTTATTGGTGTATTGTGTTTCCTCGAAGCTTACCAATAAAAGTGCATTCATAAAATGTAAATCTTCAATCTTCGTTGGCCTTATGCTATAATGCACCTTAATTAAGACACTAAAACACACTAACCGTTAGATGAAAAAGAACAAAACGAAAGAAAAAAAAAAACAAAAAATATAGAGTTTTTTGTTTTTTCTTGATCTACAGGTTGTCATAATTTTCACACAACTGGTTTTCATTTTTGTTCTTCGTTGTTGTTGTTCATGTATTTCCATTTTATTCGTAAAAATAATGGTTTTTCTTATCTAAGAATACTGATTTTTTTAAATCACCTACCATTTTTTTGTTACTTTTATCGTGTCTTCTTGTTTCGTTTTTTTTTTTGTTTTTTAATATTTTTTTTGCTTCTACCGAGCAGGTACTTAAAGTATTGTTATCTTAATTTCTTCATTAGTTAACTTATTTAGCATGGTATTTGTATATTTTACATTAATTTATGACTTTATTTTGTTAATTTTTTGTGTCTTCTTTTTTGACCACTTTAAAAAAAAAAAAAAAACAAAGCAAAATATTGTTTTTTGTCTTTTTTGTTTTTGGTTATATTTTTTGATTCCCAGTGTGTGCGCACTTAAACAACAATTTATGATCTTTTGTATTAAAAATTGTTTTTTGTAGATTTTGTTAATTTTCTTTAATAAACAAAGTGAATTATAAGCATTAAATATTTAGAAAGATGGGAAGAATAGGTTGTTTCAAGTTATTTATTTAGTTAAGATTGAAAGAGGAAAACATACTTTGTTGTGATTAACATTCTATTGTTTATAGGGCTTATATTTTCAAGCCTTTTGTCACAGTTTAGGAGCTTATGTTGCACCTGTAAGCTTACTTAATCCCGGAATTATTCTTTAATCTTTAGAAATGATAAGAAAACCTGTGATATTTACTGGGTCAGTGATATCTTCTGGCCAAGCTGTGATATATATCACAAGAAAGTGATAAGTGACCCATATGTGAGCACTTTGTGATACTTACGAAGAAAAATCCTATATCCCATCATTGTAATCTGTGATACTTAATAAGATAACCCGTGATATTTGCTGGGGCTAGTCATGATACTAACCGGAGCAAGCTGTGATACTTATTAAATTAGCATGTGATATTTACTGGAATAATCCATGATACATATGAATGCAACCTGTGATATTATTCAAGAAAGCATGTGATACTTACAGGTACAACCCGCGATACTTACCACTATAACCTGTGATTATATTATGGTAAACAGATATGCATATTAACTGATGCAATTTGTGATACTTACAATGTCAAACGGTGATACATACCGAGCTAACCCATGATACTTACCGATGCTTCCCTGAGAGGTACCAAGCCAATCTGTGATAGTTACCGGGACAACTTTTTATAGTTATCAATTAAACCTGTGATATTTATCAGGGAAATCTGTGATACTTACCAGGGAAGCATATGGTATTTCCCAGAACCACCCCTTGGATTTTATTGTTTCAAAATGTGGTACTACCCAAGATAATCTATGATATTTTCTTTAACTCGCTGTGATACTAACAAAAGCACCTTTGATACTTACCAAAGTAGCATTTGATATGTGCAATCTGTGATATTTAGCAGTGACGAACCATCATAATTAAACGGACTTGCCGTGATACAAATCAAATCAATCTGTGATAATTATTTCTACTAAACCTTTTAAGTTTTTCTTTGGTTTAGTACTATAAAATAATTACTCACTCAGTCAATTAAAATTATAGTCCCAAAATATAACTCTCTTTTCTAAACTATTTCGAGAAAAAGACTCACCTAATTACAAAATGCCCAGAAACTAAGTTATTATCTTAAACATTTTGACTAAACTTTTTTAATTTCCTATTCAATTTTGTAAAGCATAAATTTGGGAGAGAGAAACCATTTAACAATTTGGCCTAAAGCTCTACACACAGAAATGAATTTAAAATTAAGACAAGGGTCAACTGATGATATAACCTTTCAGAGTCTTTTCAATCATTCCGATTGACATTAATAAGTGGCATCAAGTCGAAAACAAGTTGACAGGGTTTGTTAACGGTGAGTTAAGTGTTGTAACGTGTCTTCTTCTAGTTTTTTTTGTTTGTTTATTTATTTTTGTGAGAATAAACTGCTGAAGGTAGGCTCTTTTTTTATTATTCATGCTTTTGTGTCAAAGTTAGATCAATCCAAAGGTATTTGCAGAAGATGCAGATGAAGAAAAAAAAAAAAACTCGAACAACCAAGATAATATTTATTTGACACTCTAATGACATTCTCCAAAAAGGTTTTGATGTTTCTATTTTGTCGATTTGAGGATATAGAATTTCAAACAATTCCTAAGATTCAAAAGCATAAATTAGATAAATGTCAAAGTTGTGTATGGATAAAATCAAAGATATAGATCAATTTCTTTTCAAGCTTTTAGACAACTTTGAATCTATCTACCAATTGACTAAAGAACAAAATATATATTCATTGAAGTTTATACTTAAAGTCAAAACGATAAAGTTTTGTAGATTATGTTTATTATTTAATTCAGTTTTTTTCTTTAGACGAATTGAATGTTATAACATATTGATACCAGCATAAAGGTAAACAAACTTATTCAACAAAACAATAGTCAAAAAAGTCTTTTGTGATAAACTGACAAATTGATTTTTTTATTTTTTTCATTCACAAGAAGAAGAAAAAAAAAGACGTCACCTTATCAAAATCACTGGAAATATTTATAGATCCGATTTGAACATTGAATATTCTTTTTCAATAAGAAAACAGGAAATACGGTCTTCAGATGGAAAAGAATGGTTTTGTATCTTTTTGGTGGGAATTTTTTGTTTTCTTTGCCTTGTATTGCGTTGAAGAAAGAGCTACTGAATTGATTTTATTCTTATAATAGTAATAGATGCAAGGCAAACAAAAAAGTTTAAAAAGAGCGGATCAATATGTTTGAGGAAATCATTAGGTCTTTAATATTATGCAAAAGTATGAACACAAAGTCTATTGATCTAGCATGTTCTTGATTCATATTCCAGTGTTTAGCTAGCAAACACCAACATAAGATTTAACTGCAACAGATTTTTTTTTTTCAAATTTATTATTCCGAAGAACACGACAAATTGGTTAACAATGACAAGTTATTTCCGTCCAAGCTCATAAGCAAACTTTTTACATTGATTTCAGAACAATTTTAAGAGCAAGTTCTTAGTATTGGATGGATGTAAATTTGACTGAGTAAGAGTATTGATTTATGTTGAATAACTTTTAAAATTTTAAACCTATTATTATCGTAAAAGCCTTCTTTTAAACGAAACTACTTGTAAATAATAACGATATAAAGTTGTTCTTTATAAACTCGTTGAGCATAAATTACACGGTGTAACACTCAAAATATACGCGGGCGGAGACCTATCACGTTTTTTAGAGTTTTTGATTACGAAACGGTATTTAAAAAGTCCCTAACACCCCCAAAATCTGCAGTTAGGGGCAAAAAACGGTTTTTTTGACCTTCACCCAAAAAAAAAAAATCTAGCTTCGTCAAATTTTTACCCATTTTCGATTTTTTGAGAAAATTGAAAAATAAAAACAAAAAATATTTTGAAAAAAGAAAAATCTGATAAAATAATTTTTCTATTTTCTCAAAAACTAGAAGACTTTCACTGTTCGATAAGGAATCAATTGAGGCAGTTTTGTGTGTGAATAATTTTTTTATTTTAATTCACAGTCTGGACAAAAATAGTATAAAATGAGTTTTTAAACAGTTTGTTTCGCCTATTTTTAACTTTGAAATCGATTATTTTAAAAACTATTGGTTATAATATATGGATTTAAAAATTAGAATTAAATGTACAATTTTGCCTTTCGGAAATGGTATCATTTATTACTGCAAGTGTTGCCGTTGGTTTTTAATAATTTTTTTTATTTTGATAATTTTTTTTAGAAAACTGCCTTTCGGAAATGGTATCATTTATTACTGTAGGTGTTGCCGTTGGTTTTTAATAATTTTTTTTATTTTGATAATTTTTTTTAGAAAACTGCCCCTCCCACCTAAACGGGGGGAGATAGACCTCCCTCCCAAAGAAAAAAATGTTTGTTTTGAGCTCCTCTACAAACCCGTTATCAAATCCTGGCGCCCAAGTTATACTACTACGTGCCGAAACAACATTTTTGTTCTACAGGGTGTCCCAAAAGTAATGGATCAAACGAAATATGCTGATAGGCCAACTTTAGGGCTCTCAGAATTTGGTAACTTGTTCATCCCAAATCCTTACGGTTTTCGATTTAATGCAGTTTTTGTGAAATTTCGAAAAATCCCGACTTGGCAACAGTATTTTGCTTCCTCTGCCCATAATTGATTTTTGTTTTTTACAATTCTTTCACTAAAACATTGCCTAATAATAAGAAATAACTAATTAATCAAAATATTTTTTATTTCATATGCCATTTTGCTGCAAATTAATTAACAGTTCCATGTTTTATAAAAACTCAATTTCTTACTTTTATTTCAGAGCATCATCCCGAAAAAAATTTGTATGGTGTGACACTGGTTTATTATTTTAAAAACTTGCCGTGTTATTGCAGTTTTCAAAAATGTAAAAAAGTTTATAAAGTTGAAATTAGAACGAAAGATATTACAATTTGAATACAACAAAACAGGGCTTTTCAGAGAAAAATAACAAAGAAAAATAAACACACTTTCTTGACTGTTGTTTGTTTATTTATTTTTGAATAAAAGACTTGATTTTTGTTTGTTATTTTGCTCTGAAAACCCCTGTTTTGTTGCATTCAAATTGTAATATCTTTCGTTCTAATTTCAACTTTGGAGACTTTTATACATGTTTAAAAACTGCAATAGCACGGCAAGTTTTTAAAATAATAAACCAGTGTCACACCATACAAATTTTTTTCGGGATGATGCTCTAAAATAAAAGTAAGAAATTGAGTTTTTATAAAACATGGAACTGTTAATTAATTTGCAGCAAAATGGCATATGAAATAAAAAATATTTTGATTAATTAGTTATTTCTTATTATTAGGCAATGTTTTAGTGAAAGAATTGTAAAAAACAAAAATCAATTATGGGCAGAGGAAGCAAAATACTGTTGCCAAGTCGGGATTTTTCGAAATTTCACAAAAACTGCATTAAATCGAAAACCGTAAGGATTTGGGATGAACAAGTTACCAAATTCTGAGAGCCCTAAAGTTGGCCTATCAGCATATTTCGTTTGATCCATTACTTTTGGGACACCCTGTATACCTAAAAGTTCGAATTTCTGTATCTGGGTTGAAATCGAAAAAATTTTTTTTCTAAGCCAATTTTAAACTGATTTTCATAAAAAATACCTCGTTTGATTTGGAAATAAATATTATTTTAGATTATATTTTTAGAACAGTATGCTGTTGTGAAAATATATACTTTAATTTGATGTCGAAGGTGGATAAACGACGAAAAAAATGGAATTTTTGAACTTTGACACCTTATAAATTCTAGGTGGTTTAACCGAGTTACATGTTTTATACATTGTTGAAAAGGTATATTTATCTTCTATTAGAAAACTGTAAAAAAATCGAAAATGGGTAAAAATTTGACGAAGCTAGATTTTTTTCAATGGGTGAAGGTCAAAAAAACCGTTTTTTGCCCCTAACTCCAGATTTTGGGGGTGTTAGGGACTTTTTAAATACCGTTTTATAATCAGTGCGACTAAATCTACAAAAAGTGATAGGTCTCCCCTCGCGTATATTTAAAAAACCTCATTTTTTATTGGAATTAGGCGAAAAAATATTAAATAATTTTTCAGCAGCTGCGCTCCAAAATTGGCATTGAAGCAGTGATACTTTAAGTTACATTATCTAATTTAAGAAAAGAAGCCATGATTAAAAGAGCTTTTCAGTGATGAAAATGGCTGTTAATCTCTGGATATTGGTTTTGTCGCATCGGAACGTGTCTCACGAATATCCCTCTCCAAGTTGTACAAAGAATTTCTCAGTCAGTAATCTTCTTTATTCCCTTTAATTGATAGTAATGGGGAATTTGGAGTTATTTAGATTCTGCACTACTTTTTCATTTAAACTTGACCTGTTTTAGTTCCAGACAATCCATTTTTTGGTCTAAAGTTCGCCTAACTCATTTTGATATAAACATTAGGCTGGGTCACAAATGTATGGAGAAATTTTTTTTTGCTGATTTTTATACGGGCACAGTGATGAAAAGGTGAATAGAACAATAATATAAAGTTTAGTTATAATCAGACTTTATCTTCTGCCACGGTTGCCCAGCCAAGTTTTGTATGAACTTTGGCCCTAAAACCTTAGGAAAAAACTCAGGCCTTTTTCGAACCATTCTAACTTTTGTTTCAATAATGTCAAACATTTCCCACTCGTTTTATTTGTTAACACAGTCCAAATCAAGCTCCTCAAAAAATTTCAGCTATGTAGGATTAGTAGTTTCTGAGTAAAAGGCTTTAAAAAATCGCAAAAAGAGTAGCTGATTTACTCCCTAACACACTAACTAACATATGATAAAAATTATGGCAAACTTCTAGTTTTCGTAGAAACTTGTTATGGTCATGGATCTAGAAGTACACACAAAGAGAAAAATCGAAAAATTGAGATTTTACATTCAGGGGGCGTGGTAACCGCCCATTTTGGTAGAATTATTATCAATTATTAAAAAGTATACTTCTTTATACCCTAGAATCTTGAAACTTGGTAGAATTGTAGTTAATGCAAAGGAAACATATTCAAACTTACGATTTTCTACCTTGGAGGCGTGGTATCCCCTTAAAAATAATAAAAGTAAGATATAATGTTTCATAAATTAATTACCTAACAAGTCTTAGAAAAATGTAATTTTGGTTTTTTTTTAATTTCTCAAAAACGACAAAACATTTTTGCATCCGGTTTTCTGTTTTTGCTCACAAACAAGAGCATTGAATTTTGAAAACTTAAATAGAACTTAATCACATAAAATTAAAAAAAAAATTAGTTCGCAAATTTAATAAAATTTTTTTCAAAATTTTGATTTTGAAAATTAATTAATTTTTTAAAAACTGTTTTATAAAACAGCTTTATTTGAAAGCAAAATAAAAAAGAGATTTTGGGCTTAACAAAAAGGTATAACATGTTGTTGTAGGTATAACCGTTGATTTTTAATAATATTTTTTCCTAATTAAATCATTTTTTTTTTTAGAAAATTGCCCCTCCTGACTAAACGGGGGCGAATATTAAACCCCTCCAATACGTTCGGACCCAACCTACACGCTTAAGCTTTTTGACACATGCTCCTGAATTAGCTTATATAAGAAATGAGATAATAATAAATTAAGCAAAGCATGTGTGGTTTTTAGGCAAAAATCAGCTTTTTCAGAAATGAACCCACAATCCGGAGGCACTTAGGGTTAAAATAATAAAATGAAATTTTACTTATAAGCTAACCGAACCATTTAGCACCTTTTAATCGCTGAGCCTTTTTGAAAATCCAACCTCTCAGTTTGGGTAATCTCGTACTAAAAACAGGGCCTCATAGTTTCAGATTCATTGCGTGTGTCACCTTACTCTCAAGCAAGGAAGTAAAAATACTTCTATAAAGCAGCTAAATGACAGCAAAAATATGAAATGTTTTAATTTATTGAGATTAGAGTTCAGTAATGTACACACACTTGTAAGCTTTTTTGACAACAGTCTCCGACCCAAAAAAGTAATGATTTCACAAACTTCTATCGTACTATCATACCATTCATCTAAGACTTGTTTGGCCTCAACAGTCTACAGTTCAAAGTAAATGTTGTCATAAAACTCCCCAGTTATTTCATATTTTATGACTCTCTGTCACTTGACCACCTAGTATAAGCTATTTCTTGACAAATTTCAAGCCCCATGAAACGACAAATGAAATCTAACTCATTTTTTGTTTTTTCATTTTTATTAACTAACTGCGCACTTAAAAAAAACTCCATTAACTTAATTTTGATTAAATACCTACTCTCTTGAAAGTATCTAGACTAAAAAAAAAACCTCCAAAATAAATTAAATTTCGCAACGAAAAACCGTTATACATATGAATGAGTCTAAAAAGACTGAAAAAGACCCTGGTTTACAACACGAGCTTAAACACAAAAATTGCCCACATTCATTTCATACGTTTATCGGTGATACCTTTCTAAGTAAAATGGAACTAGGGGTGCCTTTGGGACCTCTCAAGTCAAGAGTTCTCTCCTCGCATAAAGATTACATAATCCTGACGCAAACTCCAAACGCATATAAAATGAACCAAGCGACATGTGCGTCCACGCAACTTTGCAACAACAAGCAAGCAATGTGCGCATGCGCAACTAACTAAAGCAAATTCCAGTTCTCTTGTTCGCGAGAGGCAATTTAATTAGACTTGCTATTAGAGCCGACATTATATTTTAATTTGCTGAAATTATTTGTCATGTAACTACATTTTGTATTCGTTGTCTTCACAAATTTTTTTTTGTTTTCCTCTACTCTTTTTTACGACTAACGCGAACAGGTATCAACGGCCGGCAACTTTGAGCTGGAACTACTAGAAATCTCGAACACAAACAGCCACCTGATGAGTGGCTATTGCTGTGGTGTTCCTCTAGAAATAAGAAGTACGAGAACAACAGGTGGGTAACTTTGCTGTGCTTCTTTTTGTTGGTCTAGTTGAAGCTGTTGTTATTGCTTCAGCTTCAACTAGAGTTTGTATAAGAGAGGTAACATAATTAACGAGATGGTTTACATTTTGCAGATTGTCCGCCATGTTCGACGGCGTTCCGGTTGTGTCTTAAGGAGTACCAGAGTTCGGCGCCAGAAAGCTTTACGGCCGGGTGTTCATTTGGCAATTCGAGTACGGGCATCCTTGGAGGCTCTAGTTTTGTGCTGAGTGATCCCGGAATTGGAGCTATTGTTCTGCCATTTACATTTCGCTGGACGGTAAGTTTTTTTGTTGTTGTTGTTTGTTACAAATTTACTATATTTTTTCTGTGGTTGCTGTGAGAGCAGGAGAGCACTTGACATTACTGATTACATTTTTTTCTTAACGTTGTTATCGCTTAAAACACGCTCCAAAACCACAAATAAACACGAGCTCTGTTCCACAGATTGCAGATACATTTTTTTAATTCTGTTAGAGAGGGAGGTAAAATTTATACACATAAACAAACATAACTTTTTTTTGTTGTTGTTGTTGCTAAAACAATATAAATGGTATAGAGAGCTTGGAGTCTTGGAATAGATGGAATGCACAAGGTCGAAATATTGGACGGATGTAAAGAGGTTTTGGCGATAAAAAGCGTTAATTTTTTTTTTGTTATTTAAGGAAACATAAACACCTCAGAATAGAGAAATCGTTTGAATAGCGTTTAGAAATTGTTTCTGGGTATCTGTGTAGGTGGTAAAAACCTATTAAGGCTACTGTCTTAAGATATGGTTGACCGAAAAGATGTGGGTACCTCTTAATAGCATCGTAAGGTGTAAGAATACATAAAATAAATTCATGTTTAATTGTTATTGTTTATAGTTGTTCGTATATTGTTGGTGATTTCAAATTTAAGTAAATGAATAAACAAAAAGGAATTTCATAATAAGAAAAAAAACCAAAAAAAAAACTGCACAACATAGAAACTACATTTTGACACTTAATTTATTGAAAATGTTTGCTTTTGGAATTTCCGGATTTGATGGACATCCTTTTTTAAATGTGATTTTTTTCTGAAGTTATGATCCGTTATCAAATGTTGGGATTTTTTTTTTAGTTTATTTATATAAGTTGAGTACAAAAATCACAATTTGTTGTTGTTTGACTCACCATACAAGAAAATATTTTACTTTTATTAAGGGGGGAAATCCCTCCGGAATTTTTTATTTTTGCATAATTTTTTTTTGCGTAGTAAATTTATTTACCAACCGAAGAAACTATTTTCAGTGGTCTTAGCCTTAAATGAAGCCTCAAAAATGCCTAGATAGTCCCGAAACCAATGCGCTCCGAACCTACCATAGTACGAAAACAAAAACTTTAAACACATTTTTTTCGAAACTAGTTTTTTTCCGCTCCGCACACTGGGGATTTTGCGGAAAAAAGTCCAAAATTTAAAGTTCCTCGGAGAATATTTCAATAGTATTTCTAAATTCTAGAATAAAATCTGAATCAAAATCAGAAAAAATTACTAAAATCGGACTTGTAGTTTACTTTTTAGAGCTTTGTAAAGGGACAAGTTGTTGAAAGTATAAAAAACGAAATGAAAATACCCTCAAATTAAAGCTGTGTAATTTTTTTTAGCTTGAGCCGACTCATACACTTTTATTTTTCCATAAAGAAGCCATCGTTTGTCTATTGTAAATCGGAGAAATTATTATTTAATTATAATGTTAATTATTTTATATAATTATTTAAAGAAATGAGAAAAAAATGGCTTGATTTTTTCATATTTTTGTATATATAATTTTAGCTACACTTGCCTACAGTTAGAGACTATTAAAAACTTTTTCCTTATGAAATTCCCTTTCGATGAAGACCAAATTTGGGTGCCACCAGGTGCCACTGCGTTTTTTATTGGTAATTGAAAACTTCATTTGGTCGCAAAAATCATTTTCTTAAAAATTACTTAAAATAACAAAAAAATATTAAAAATCAATTACAGTTATAAATGACACTTTTTTTAAAAGCCAAAATATTAGGCTTAATTAAAGCTTTTAAATTAAGTTCTTTAAGTGAATTGTTTTTGAAATAATCGATTTCAAAGTCAAAATTTTGAAAAAAAAATTTAAAAAAACATATCCAATACTATTTTTGACAAGGCTGGGGATTTGAATTCAATTTGAATAATGAAGAACACTGCCTTAATTAATTCCTTACCAAACACTGAAAACCATATGTTTCTATGCCTTCCAGTTTTCGAGAAAATTGAAAAGTAAAAAATCTCCTTTTTGTCAGATTTTTGTTTTTTTTTTTGGCTGCAAGCTTGAAATTCTTATCCGAAAAGACAAATAGAGAAAATAAAATTAATTCGTAACACATTTTTTTACAAATCTACTACAATAAAATTACATTTGATTTTTTGAACTTGGCTCAGAAAAATTAATTTTCGTTATATGTAACTGAAATGTATGTACATAATATATTGAAAACTATTCAAATTAAAAACGAGTGAAAAGGGATTATGCGTCTTATTATTATACATTTTATTAATGTTTCAAGATTTAAATTGAAATTATTATTGAAAAATACAGATCATCTGACCCATTCCTTTATTAAGAAGAATCAGAGTCATTTAATTGAGGAAAAAATGGCTCTCTTAAAAGAATAAACTTTTGAAAAATTTTTATAAAAAAATGAAAAAAGTGTTTTTTTTTTTTAATAATTTTTAACTATAATTTGGGTTTTTTATTTTGCGTGGACGTGGACCTCGACAACAGTACCTACTATGAGTTATTCTTTTCCATTTAATGTATTTAAAATCGGTGAGGTGGTTCCAATAATACAAAAAAATTTAAAAAAAAAATGCTATAAGTAGAAGTAAATTGAGAATCGGAATTCTTTATTACTCTCACAATTTTTTTTAAAAGGGCGTGGCAGTGGGCGGAAATGAATAATAATAATTTCTTACGACGAAAACTGTCATCCCTGAAAATTTCATTCAAATCTATTCAGTGGTTCAGTTTTTATTTAATTTTTTCGCACTCCCATACAAATTTCCCCAGTGTGCGCCGTGCAATGTAACTCAAAAACTAATGAAGCTATCGACATAAAATTTGAAGCAAATTACTCCACAACATGAACCTAAAAGTTGAATAAAATTTGTACAGTAAATATTTTTTTTAACTACTTGTTTGTAAAAAAAACATTTTTTTTTCGTTTTTTTTTTTATTTCTAATTTTTATTTTTCATTTAAAAAAAACAAATTTAGGTTCATGCAATGCGTACTAATATCATCTAACGGAAAAAAATTTCCTTTTTGATTTAAGATGATTTCCTGGACCTGTGCATTGCACGGCGTAAACTAGAGGCGTTAACTTTGAAAGGCTCCAGAGCCGCCATTTTGTTATTTTTTCATTTCAAAAAATTTTTTTTCAATTCTTGATAATGTCAGTAATATCTTGTCTTTTTCCAAATTTCAATAAGTGCTTTCAGTTTTTCATAAAAAAATAGTGAAAAAGGTGTCGTCCGGAGGGATTTCCCCCCTTAATGCATTTACATTAAACTCATTGGTGGTATTTGTGTATATCCTGTTCATTTTGGCAAGATTGCTTACAATGGCTTATTTTAAATAACAAATGCATTCTCAACTTGGAATACATGGTTTGAGATTAGTTTATTAAAGAAGAGAAGTGGCAGCTATGAAATTGATAGATCAATGTATGATTTATAAGGTGCGCAACCGCGCAGCCGTTTTTGATAGTTGAAGAAATTTGAAATAACCAGGTGAATTTCATGCAGTTTTGCTCCATTTATACGAGTGAAAATTTTCCAGCAATTATATGACCACAACTGTTAAATGCTCTTCTTATAAAAACTGACATTTCGGATGCCAAATTACCCTGACCCAACTCAATTGAATTTAGGACAACTCATACCAGTCAGTCCAACTCTTAAAATAGCCTTATTTCAATAAACTCATAAATAAATTTCGTTTAAACAATACCTCGTTGTTTTCACAGTTCATTTCGAGTCGAGTTTAGGTGAACGTCGAGTTAATCTGGCTAAGGTGAGTTGTCTTGAATTCAGTTGTCTTGAATTGAGTTGTATTAAATTATATTCAATTTAAAATCAAATTATATTTTGTATATAGCTCACTTTTACTGCAAGAATACGTACTCTACAAAATAAGGCTATTGCATTCTTTCAGGGGGTATGGAGAGTGTCTTAAAAAATGAGATGAATTCTTCATCCCCTCCAAAAATAAAAAGGAAGTTTGCAAAGCGCCAGAAAAAAACTAATGAAAGATGGAACCTCCTAGATACCTGCGGTCACACCAGGAAACTATGGCCGAATTACGACGAGACAACAATCTAATAAGATCTTACTACTCAGTAAACCTTCCTTAAGATCCCTTATAGGTGTCTTAACTGGACATAACCTACTGGGCTACATTTTTAGGGAACTACTTCTTTAATGAAGAACTATTAGTAGAGTAACTAAAGCAAATTATTAGGGAACCCGGCCGAACAGCTCTGATTTTGACGATTTTTTTTTCAAACGTCGGTAATTAAAAATACTTTAAAGTCTATAGATTAAAAATTGCCGGTGTTGCCGTATTGTTTTTTTAAATTAAAATTAATTTTTTTTTAACAAAACCATTTTTTTTTGCTTAAATTTTATAAAACAAATAATGATAGCAAAAGATTCTCTAGGTAGTTTAAGGAAAATATATAAAAGGCAGTAAGGGACAATCTTCCATCGTTTAAGCGATAAATGCAATTTTCTAACATTCTGACCTCAAACACAAAAAAAATATTTTGAAAACAACGGCAACACCTACAATATTTTAAAATACATTTTTAAAAAGCCAGAAGCTCATTCTTATCTCTTAAATTTAAATCCACTAAATTTAATCAAGACTTTTTGAAAAAAAAATGGTCCTCAAACTCAGAATTAAGAAAAAAAAAATGTTATTAGAAAAATTTAAAATGACTTTTTTCCAAACTTTTTCTAATAAAATATGAATTTATTTTAAAAAAATTTTTGGCCATAAATATTATCAGTTAAATTTCGAAGCAAAAAAGGTAAAATATATCACACTTTTGAAAAAAAAAAATGAAAAATTACTTCAATTTCAATGGTTTTTGTTTATTAAAACTGAATTTTTGCATTGAAATAATTAATTTTCTCAAAGACTGTGGTAAATAGGAACTTTAAATTTTTGCTATTTAACTTTTAACAGTAAGGGTTATTAAATGAATAAAAAATAATTTTATGTTTAGATGTTGAACTTTAAAAAAAAAAAATAAGTTACATTTTTTTTCAAAACTTTTATTAAAAAAAGTTCTTCGAAAATGAAATACTTTTTAATTTTTTTCATAAACCGTAATACATATTGACATTTCATTTTATAATTTGAAATCATAATAAATGCGGCCAAACAAATTTGAAAATAAATGCATTTTATATTACGACCAAGTTTAAAAAACGACATGTTAAAATTTTTTCAATAATTTTTTTTTTCAAAAATCTGAGTTCAATTACCATTCTTTCAATTAACTTAATTTTAATTTTACATATATGACTAAGCTTCTAGCTTTCAAAAAATGTATATTTGAATATTGTAGGTGTTGCCGTTGTGTTCAAATATTTTTTTTTTGTGTTTGAAGTCAATTAATAAGAAAATTGCATCTATCGCTTGAACTATGAATGATTGTCCCTCACTCCCATACATTTGTTTCCTTGAATTTCCTAGACAATCTTTTGGCATTAATTAATTTATGAAACTTAAGAAAAATTTTTGAAAAAAATTTGTTTTTGTTCACAAAAATCTTCAATTAAATTTAAAAAATCAAAACGGCAACACCGGCAATTTTTAATCTATAGACTTTAAAGTATTTTTAATTACCTACCGACGTTTGAAAAAAAAGATCATCAAAATCTAAGCTGTTCGGTCGGGTTCCCTAATATTGCCAATTTTTGAGCTTTAGTTACTCCATCCACTATATCAGAACTGTCAGGCAACAGCCTACTGAACTTTGTCAAGTCTACCAAGTGGCTCGTCAAACCATAGGATTCATAGGATTGCACTTTTTTAATGAGGTTATATAAATACTTCAGGGTATCACAAGCGATCTACATTGATCTAAGTGTGACGGTAACAACATCAGCTGTCAGCCCATTTAACCACCTAACCTAAAAGCGCCAAATTTTATTTTGCTAAGGTCTTAAAATAAAAATAGAAAAGGAAGCTTATTAATACATATAAGACTTATCTACTTTTAAGGCAAATATTTTGAAACCCAGACAAACTCCAGCCGATCCGTCCCACAGTAAACCTAATTGAACTCTCCCACACCTTCACTTTTATTTTTAATAAGCTCCAAAACTAGATGCAAAATAACAAATTAATGTTGCCTTTTTAAAAGCTGGAAACTAATTTAATTATGTTCCACCCTTATAGCTCAATATATTCGGTATACGCACATACTGTAGTTGAATTCACTTGAAAATGATTTTCATTAAAATTCCTCACAACCGTTCATCGCGCTCTATGACGTTCCACCAATAAGCCGTGCAAATAAGTAAAAAAACAAAAAAAAATAGAACGTTTTATTTGATTTATTATCACCTTTCTATACTTCATTTTCAGTACAAACGAGCTACCGCACCAACTTTTTTTTTTTTAAATAAATTCAAGAAATCAAAAAATGAAAAAAAAAAACTTAAAAAAATCAAGTTCGCACCTAATGCACTAAAATGTCTGCAAAATTGGCCTCAATCTGTCTGGTGTGGAGACAGCTCGTAAACCAAAATCGGTGCAACAACCAAACCTTAATTTTTCTTTCGTCCTCCTTCTTCTATACACTACCAACCACTTCGGGTTGTTGTATCATTCAACAGCAACTTCATCGTCGTCGATCGTCCACCATTCCAATAGAGGTATGGTCTCTCTACCAAACCAAACCAACCAACCATTAATTTCATATTTTCACCTCCATAATACATTTATAATAATTTTTTTTTGCGCTGCTGGATTCGTGGATTATACAAAAAAAAAATCTGCTGAAATATAATTTCTCAGAAAAATGGAAGCATACCTTTTCTCTACCAAAAACCTACAACATAACCTAAACTAAGCCATCGTTTCGCATGAGTTCTGAATTTCGACAAAAATTTCGAGCGAATCTTCAGCCAGCAGGGTGATGTACTCGTGTACAACGACCCATACTGTTCCTGAGCTTTCCCTTTGGTTTTTTTGGTATCTTTTATTTCGGCCACTTTTCTTATTCCAAAGCCACACAAATATATATAAATTCGAGAGTACTTCTTCTTCAGCGTCCAACTGTTCTATAATTTTTTTGGTTCACTTCATTTCCTAAAGATTATTCCGACACGAAATAGCATTTCATTCATTTAACAGGTTCCATTATGAAGGCAATGTTCCCACGAAACAGGTTGTCTGCTGTCTGTGTTGTGTGTGGCTTACAGGTTGTTTGCCCAGGCCCCAGCTATAGCTGGCCAGCCATCATCATCAACATCATCACTATACTAGCCATAACCAACAAAGTCAGCCAGCAAGCAAGCACTTGGATCTTGTAGAAGTCCAGCGCAGCACACCAAGGAAAACGAAACGAAGATGAAAAATTTAGAAAACAAAAAAGGTCTAAGAGTACCCAAGCATAGTCTGGGAAGTAGAACTACTTAAAACAAAAAAATTAGATTCCTGTCAAAGCTTTTGATCTTTTTTGCAACTTTACTGGCTTTCCCAAGCATCTCCCTCTAAGTTTCCTTAGGCTCCAGATCCTCCCCCCTATAGCCAGCCATCACATTCAAAAAATACCTCGTCTTATTTGCACCTCTAAATCCCAGACTATAAGCACTAACACTCTCATTTCCTCAAAAGGCAATTTGATATAAAAAATTGGTCTCATAAGTCCGAATATGAAGGCTCAGCTTGAGATGTTTGTTGGGGTTTGGGCCAGGCCACTTCAACTCAACTCAGTCACACACCTCTTCAAAATCACGTTGAAGAGTGGTACAACACCGAACTGGAGTGCCATAAGAGTCCAGTTTAGGCCCAGTATTTTTTTTTTTTTTTATTAAATCGCTTCGGATACGCGAGCTCACGCCACAAAATAAGTTTAAATGGTTAACGTAATTAATTCGGCTTACAAAAGTTTATTTTTATATTTTTTCTGCATTTTTTGTTCTCTTGTCGTTATTGTTTGTTGTTGTAAGATTTTGAAGCTCGCTCTGGGAATATAATATGAAAGATTTTGAGCTACGATATGCTGCCGTGTATCTACAAGATACAAAACATACAGCTCACAAACTCACAAGTTGTTTAATTGAGCGAGCGAGCACGCGGTGAAGGGCAACCATTTACCTACAATCAACTGAATACCGACGATGAACGAACGCGGTAGCACAGCTGCTGTTGTTTGGTTGGGGCTTTGGTTTTTGTGGTTTTTGCGCTTGCGCGTTTGGAACGCGGTATATGGTTTTGTGTTGCCGCTGCCGCAGCTTGTTGTTGTTGGTGCCCGCCGCAACTAATCCTTAATCGCATTTTGTGTAAACAGAAATCACCGAAAGTGTTGCTACAATTGGACATGATGTTGTCGGTGGTGAGTCGAGTTGAGTCGGTCGGACAGGCATACAATTTTGGGGAGTTTCACGTTACAATAAAAATGTTGTTCTTTTTTTTTTATAAGAAAGCACTGACTTTCTGCATACACCATCAACAATAATAATAATAATTGCCAACAACAAAAAAGACAACCAGCAGAAGGAGGGTTAATAACACTCTAACTCTCTTTGCTATAGCATATAAAAATGATGCGGTCTTGATGACCTCTTTTCTTGTGAGGAGCTCAAAGTCCGACAGTTGTTCTTCGGTCGGCGACGTTAGTTTATTTTGATTTTTTACTAAATTACCAACTTTGTTGTATTGTGGATGGACGACAGATTGGATTGGATTCTTTGGAATAGACTATAGTGCTAATTTGTTACGGAGAACTCTTCGTTTCGTCTAATGGATGTTCTGCAAGGAATTATTATTATTGTTGAAAGAATTTATTTATGAGAATGGGGACATCACATTATCTGCTTCATGGTCAATATAAAAACATTAATCAGAGAAAGAGACTTTCTTTTAGAAATTATATGGAAAAGTATATAATAGGGGTCTTAGGGATTTAAGCCCCTTTCTTAGTTTTAATACCGAAAAAAGTTTCTCAGCTGCAGGAAAGAAAGGAAGTTCACAAGAAAGTAAATGGCTTTTAATTTAATTGCTCCTATAAGGCTTCCGAAACGCTGCCTTTACTGCCTATATTGTCATCCTATAAAACAGTTTACAAACATTTTTATTGAGTTTTAATTTGATTTTGTAACGAAAACTATGAGATTTAACTATGACCTCGGAGGATTTGATCCAAAAACTCATGCAACTTTGATGTCACACTCGTAAAAGTTTCTTGTTCTACCCGTAACAGTTTAAATTTTTACCGTTTTCTTTCTCATTTTGGAAGACATACTGAAAATAGCATTAATATATAATTTTATATGCGCCTTTCGTTGATATACTGCTCTTGTAATGACACTCCCGTAACGCAACTGATCCCTGATGTTATAAAGTACACTATATGATATTATAAAGTGCGTTAGTGGGCATTTATAACTGAAATTGCTCTAAGTGGTTGACTTAAAAGAATAAAAATAAAGTTTTAAAAATGTCACGCCCGTAACGCTGATTTGTGTTGCTATAAAAAACGTTAAGGCTAGGCGCATCCCAATGCGATTTTAGTCGCGCGATTATTCAGTCGCAAAAATGGATCACAAGGATTTCAATGACTGTGAACACACATGCTTCTCGCGGTTAAAAATTTGAAAATTGTTTCTACAGTCATTGAAATTCTTGTCATCTAATTTGCGACTGAATAATCGCGCGATCAAAATCGCATGTGTGCGCCTAGCCTAATCCGTGTACATACAAGGAACATTATGCGTTTGGTGAACTTTTCAAGTTGAACTCTATTATATTGAATAATTGGTGAATAAATTGATAAAGTCATTAAAAAGTGTCACGCCCGAAACAAATAAAATTTCTTCTTTATAAATCAATTGATGAAAATTTGAAGGGATACACGAAATTTGAGTGGAAAGCTAATCTAAACGTAATTGTAACATTTAAGGTTGGTATGCATAGAATCCCAGAAATGTCTTTTAAAAAAAATGTTTTTTTCGAAAAACTTTTCGGAGAGTTACAAGTGCTCGGGTTATTTGTGACTTTTGCTTGCTGACTTGGTTTTCAAGTCTTTTAAATTAATCTAAGCCGAGTGAAATTGGTATTAACGGTTGAAGTTCATAGAACAACACGGTTATTAATAATGTCACACCCGTAACGCTATTAATCCGTGTTTTTATAAATAACACCATGTTATTTGTGGATTGTTAATATTTATTCTATTGGTGTTAAATAATAGGTAAATAAATCATTAAATTATGAGCAAGTGTCACACCCGTAACGTTAGAAATAACGATTTCTTGAATGGAACGCTTACTGAAAATGGGTAAATCTCTTAAAAATTACATTATATATTCAACACCACAATAGTAACAGCTCTCTATGTCCCTCGATTACAGTTGAAAGATTAGTCACTTCTTTCATAAAAACAAGCAAACAGTTTTATACTCTCGAAGCTGAAATAACTCAATGAATTGTGTACGAAATTGCATAATTCCAGCAGCACATAACACAGCACCATTATTCTATAAATAGAACCCATTCCAAATCCATAATGTTTTGCAAGTGAACATAATTAATTATAACTCATATATTCTAATCTTTAACATTCTTGGCCACAACCCAACACAATCTGTCACTTTATTGTCTATTCCAAGCCAACCATATACGTTGTACTTGTTGTGTGATGTCATAAAGAAAAATTATACAAATCTATTAACCAGAGCATATGTTGCTGATCATAGAGAGATAGTCATCTGTTTGCAATTTTCCCACGATCAATAATAATAATTGCCATGTCAAGTTTGCCCCAAGGCGCGCGAGCGTGAGTGTAAATTTATACAAACTCATACAAAAAAGATACAAAATGTATCTCAAACATCAAAACCACACCCACAAAATCACCTGGAACTGCATTTTATAGATACATGGTATCTGCAGAAAAAAACACGATGACAAGGTGATTTCAATTTAAATGCAACTTTGTGTTTTTTTTGCTCTTCTATTTTGCCTGAAGTTTCAAAGAAGGCTTAAGGAAAAAAAAAAGATGGACCTAGTTTTTCATTCATTTTCCGTGATAAATTTTAAATTTCTTCTTCTTTCTCCAGAGGTTTTATAACATTTGTCCGCCGCGGTCGGCAGTTGGGTTCATTCACTGGATGTTGTCTATATTTTTTTTTGTGTGTACTTGAGGCTCAATCAATCGATTGAACGGGAACACAACAAACAAAGAGCTAATCATCAAAGCCTTTAACAACAACAACAAAAACAACAAAAACACTCTATCGATGGGAATTTGTATCCATGAGATACAAATTAAACATGAATTCCGATCATCATCAGCATTGTAGTGGATTGGCAGCAGAGAGAGAGACTGCTGCTTGTCAGCAGCAGCTTCAGGCAGCAGCAAAAAGGCCTCAAAGGCAGATTTGAACCGATGACCGTTCCACAATGTTATTGAATACACACTTTAAGAGGTTGTTGCTGCGCGCAGCAGTCTTCAACTTCAGTTCAACTATCTTTCACCGCGCACTACACTACTTTCCCCTCAGGTCTCTTCTAGGTTTTTTTTGTGAGTCTTTTTTCTTTCCTTCAAAAGCTCTAGAGGCTGTGTTGTTGGGTGCATAGAGCGATCGGATGGGATGACTTGATGAAATCTTTTCCATCACCAATTTTTTCCCTCCCTTCGCGCTGATCCTCAATGAAGTATAACTCTTCATCTTCTTCTCCATACAAACACACACTATGTCCAACAAGAAACATAAAAACAACAACAAAAAACTACAACAGAAAACACGACGCTCCTTTAAAACATTGTTAAGTGGTACTCAGGGATGTTTGTAGAAATCTGTCTTTTTAACTTACAAAAAACAAAAAGACAAAAACAAAAATTATTTCCATCTTTCGATTGATACAAGAGCTTGTGGAGATTCCAGCTTCTTCAAAATCTTTACTTTAAACAACAACCTGATGGCTTTCTATCGAAAATATTTTTTGTATCCATTTTTATATCTACAGATCTCTTTTGGGGTTATTATCACATCAAAGTATCTTTCAGTTTTAAAGTAGCAAAAATTTCAGCTTGAGGTCCTCATTGAATGATGTTCATAAAAAATACAAAAAAAAAACAAATGGAAAGATCGTAACATAGGGGCCAATGTTAAACACACGTGGTCCATGAGATAGGTCATTGTTAGATTATTTTGTATTAAATTAACTTGCATTTCGAAAATTCTTTGGAATAAAAGTCAGGAATCAAGATAATTATCTTTTATTCTAACGTTGGGCGCCATTTTCATAATTATTTTAGTTTATTTTTTTTTTTCATTCAGTCTACGTTGGGCGCAACTTTTACTATTTCATCTTCTGAATTTGCTGTGTTTATACCTTATTTAATTTTTGTATTGGACTATTTTTTTGAAATTTGATTTCTTGTGAGTAGATCGAAAAGGCTTTTCAATTGAACTTCATTATTTAGCGCCAATTTTACTAAAATTGAAGATGAAAAACGGGTATGATCCCAAACAATGTTAAGTGTTTTTTTTATAGTTTTTATGCTATCACTTATTGTTTCACTTTTTGGGTTAAAAAAAAAAAACACAAAAACAAATTTAAGATTACGTTGGGCGCCACATTAAGATTTTATTTTTTATTTTCTTTCTTTCTTATTTGTAGCCATATCTTTAAGTCTAAGTATTTGTTAGTACTTCATGAATATCTAACCTGATAGCCTTACGAGGGTTGCCATTTTAATTTTAATAATTATTTTAATTTTTTATTTCAATCCAGTCTACGTTGGGCGCCATTTTTAATATTTTAACTTCTGAGTTTTCTGAGTTTAGACCTTATTTGAATATTATATTGGGCTACACTGTTTTAATCTGATTTATTGTAATTAGTACGTGATCACTTTTCAATTGAATCCCACATTGGGCGCCAGATTTACTTATTTAAGACACAGGGGATGTTGGAATAGTCTCTCAGTTACAATGTCAAGTGGTCTTGAATAATTTTTTTTGTGTTAATTTTTAAAACTTTTGAAGTTTCATTTGTTAAGTTAAAAAAAATCAATTCAAGCTTGCGTTGGGCGCCACTTTTGAGATTTTACATATTTTTTTAGTTTGATCCTGCTTGTTGCCATATTTTTAGTTTAAGAATTTGTAAGTACTTTACGAATATCTTTTTAGTCACTTTAAAAGCCAAAAATGTGTATCGAATGTAGAACCTAAGTAGTTACTTTTATTTAGATCAAAAATATTTAAGTGAGCCCTTTCCTTAATCACTACTTTAAAACACAAAAATGAGGACATGAACGCTGAGCATTTGAAGTTCCTTTAACTAAATTGAAACATATTCAATTAAATTTTAACGTTGGGTGCCACTTTTCAAAAAATATATAAAATACAGGCCACTGCCTCTAACTCAAATTATCTTTTAGTAGAATTTCCCTCCAACTAATTTTTTTTAACCTGATAATCAGTTAAAACACGTTTAGCTTTTTATTGTTCTTTAAGGACGCATTTTACGTAAGTTTAAAATCTCTTTTTCCGAATCAAGTTATTTTCAACAACCTTCAACTCGACTTTTTCATCCTATCTAGAAATTTTATGTCAGCTCTTTAGCACAGCAACTACGTTTGGACATTAATCACCAATGAATTTCCAATGGCACTTTCATTATAAAGACATAATAATTTTGAATGGAGTCCCACAAGGTTCCATTCACGGTCCCTTACTTTTTATTTATTAGAAACTGAAAATGTATTGTTTTTCTTTCGGCTCTTAGCTAACATAGATCTGTTTGACTGCATAAAATAAGAAGAATAAAAAAAAACTTGAATCTTTTCACCGGCACCTGAGTGTAACTCTATCAGAAGTTTTGTACAACACACCAAAACCCTCGAATTCAGATCAGACTTGTTGACAGCTCGATGTTTTGTATGTAAATTGGATTTGGATTTTTTAATTTTGTTTTTTTTTTTTTTTTTGTTTCTTCATATCTTCGATTGAAGATACATCTTTTTTATAATTAAAAGACCGCTCTATGAAGTGCTACACCTTTGCAACAGCATTCAAGTATTTAATAGCAACATCACTGCGCGATCTGTTTTTTTTTTTTTTGTTCACGTTTATACACATATATTTTTTTTACGCATGCCTGTTTGATATTTTGGTGTGTCATGTTATTTTGGATCGCTTCACCTTTCACTATTGCTCTCTATCTAGACTTTATGCGGCGCGTTTTTCATTATTTTTTTTAATACGAACGTTTTAAAAAATTTTAATTAATCCATAGGGGCTACAGGAAGTTCATAACATACACAGAAAAAAAAAACAGATAGACTGTATTAGGTTAAATACACGACTGCGCATGCGCGGAGAGATTTTTTTAACTTGATGTCGAACTCAGGTTATATTTTTTTTTTGTATGTTTACATGACGCTGCCTACAAGGCGAATTTTGTTAATCGAATTATATGAATGCCCCCTGTAGACTACAGACAGATATAAACTTCGAATAGTTTAATTCCAAATTCGTCAATTTTTTGACAGATGAATGGGGCAGATAAGTCAAATGATGTTTGGTGATGTTTTTTAAGGCTAGGGAGAACCTTTCACTTTTTTGTCTGTTGCTTGATAGTTTGGCATTTAAAATTTAAATTCACAGTAAACTGTTTAAAAATAAATTAGATTGGACGACAAAAACAGTTAATTGATATTGAGAGTAAAATTAAATAAATTCTCAGATTTTATTAAAAAAAATTATTATGAAACAAAATTTTAAAATTATGTTAAAATATTTCGCAAAATTGTAGATGATGAGTGAGAATAAATATATTTTTGATTGATTTTCATATAAAGATGATAAATTGCCGCAGACTTTTGTTTTCTATAGTAAAAAAAAAAAACAATGTATAAAAAGTGTTAACCTTGTTTGGATTGGAAATCTTGTCTTGTACTTTAATTAGGCTTGGGAAAAATCTAATAAACGATTGAGATATCATTAATTAAAACTGTACCTACATTAAAAATGTTACAAGCGGTCATAATTGTATAACTGTGGGAATATGTGGAAGGTAATGAAAAATGCAAATTTGAAGAGAAATATGGGTTTTATGGAGATAAAAAAAAAATCATTATTAGAATCTGTGAAAGTTGTTTAGCTGTAACTTTCTTGCTTTGGTCTGTTGGTCCATTCTCAGCAAAAAGTTTATAAAAATAACAACGTTTGTTTTATGTGAAGAAAATCAAGTTCCTATTAACTTTTACTACATTTTAATTTGTACTCCTACGTTGGGCGCCACTTTTACAATTTTTTTTTATTTTAATTCCAGTATTGAGTTTATAAAACTGACAATTCAAATATTGTATTCATTCTTTTTATATTTATAGCAAAGTTATTCCTGTTTCTAGAACAAATATATGTAAAAATATAATGAATACTCATAGAGTGTAAAATATTCAAACTCCTCATTAATATTCATAAATATCTTGGAATTAGATTTTCTATGTTGGGCGCCATTCTTACAAATATATTAGTTCTTAATTTTTATAAATAATTTTGCTTGCATGGATATTTAATATTTTGTATAAAGAATTGATTTTGAATTTATTTTGAATACATTCAAAATTCTTACGTTGGGCGCCACTTTTTCATATTTTTCTTAGTTTGATGTTTTTTGTTTTCAAACTTCTCAATCACTTTTATAATTACTCGTTATCCAACAAAATATAATCTGGGAAAATATCTAATTTGATGAGACAGAGATATTTTTTCAAAAGTTATTAGGCAAACAATACAGTAAATCAATCTAAGGTTCCAAATATTGTTTTTTTCATCGAAATGTTCATAAAATACTTCCAGTTTTTTTATAGTCGAGGTTTAAAATATTACCCATGAGTTTATTAAAATTTAATATTCCTAAGTGCGCATCCCTTTAATGATCATATTTTTTCGGTTTTTTTTAAACTTGTTTCCTTATTAAATTTCTTCTTTATATTAATATTTTTAAATCGTTTTATTTTTAGAAAAAAAAAGTTCCACATTGGGCGCCATTAAAAAAATACTACACTTGTAAAACGTTCATCATTTTGATGCAATTGTTTCGTTTAACATATTTTTATTTTTTTTTTGCGGCATTTTTGTATAATTTTTTAATCAATTTTTGTTCATCAAATATATTTAGATATCGATGGGCACTGATTTTGTATGCATAGTATTAAAAAAAAAAAAAAACAAATAACTAACTTCTCTATATCGTCGGTGAAACCAGAAAAGTGTGTAACTCCAAATTTTCTGAAAATTAGATTTGAATGCCATCTATTAGACAAACCTGATATCTAGCGTTCCTTAAACTGGGAATCCCCTTAAAGTTCATAGTTTTTATTTTATTAGCAAATTAGAAAATAAAAACTCATACAAATGCCTTCAAAACGATTTTGTTTTTTTGCTCTCCTATAAAATTTGCTAAAATGGAGTTACACACTTTTCTGGTTTCACCGACGATATGTTTCTTTGACAATTTTTCTACTACGTTCATTATAACTTTGTGTTGGGCGCCACTTTTGTATTTTTTTTCACTCTTATTTTATTACCTGTTGAAATTTCAATATAATTTTCAAGTTGTACAATATTTAAGATACAATTACCCCACTTTTTTTTGTTTTAATTTCATTTCAATTGAAATCAATCATTCGTTGGGCGCCACTTTTTAAAACTAAATTTTAAAATACATTTATCAATATTTTTACTAAATGTATTAATTCTTGATAAATAGAAATTTTATAAAACACTCCAACAAAACCATTTCAGTCCTGTTTTTGCGGAAAAATAGTTTCGATTTGTTTTCTTGAAGAACGAACGAACTATCTATCTTCTTCAAACACTCCAAAACCTGCCTCCAAAACAAGAAATTCATAACTGCTTTATTTCACACCCATAATAAATTTACCCCCAAATCACATCATTCTCACTGCACATTAGAATTTGTGATGCTTTTATTCTTGACAGCTCAAACCAATTAACCTGAAGAAATAATATCTTAACAAAAAAAAAATGACTCTAAGGAATGTGTAGGAATGTTTATTTTTAAACAAAAAAACAAAAGATACTATGGCGCCAAATTTAAATCTGCCCTCACAATAAGCCAGCATGAGTAGAGCTATAGTATATCCACTCTACAAATAAAAACATTAAATAAAATGTATCCATTACTCAATTAGCATATTCAAGCGATACAAATAAAATTGAAGCGGAAAATCGATTAGATATTTTGACCTCAAAAAACCGTGACCGCCATTCATTTTTATTTTTTTTTTTTTGTTGTTTTAGTTTCTTTTATTTTCTCATCAAAAGATACAATTTCATCTTTTTTCGTTTTGTTTTTTTTTCGATGAATATAATTATCTATCACTTATTTTATGTTTATGTTGCTCTTTGAAACGGTATCTGTGCAACTAAATGATTCAATATCTTCCTACCTCTGCTCTGCTCTGCCTTCACAGATTCGAGATTCGAGTATCATATTTGAATGTGACAATAAAATCCAATGCATAGTCAAATAGCTAGTTCGATTAGATTTCATTTCATCTATAAGTAAAAGACTGCCTTTCTACACGAAACACAGCACAGCACAGCGTTGCACTGAAGCTATTAAACGATGGTAATAAATAAAATTTCTCACTCAACTATCCGAATGGATCCTAATGCTCCCTATATAAACTGAAACGTGTTCAAAATCACAACCAGAACTTGCAAGAGCAGAACAAATCAAAAACGATAAGTGTCAAAGGTTTTCGACATTGAAGACGTAGCCCAGGCAAAATATTCATTCGGAGAGAGACGGAGAGACCTGTGCAGTCGGACGTGTGAAACTATCTACAAGCGAGTAGAACCTCCGTGTGTCCCAAAAAAAAAACCAAGATAGCTAACAACCCATCTAGACGATGAACCCATTCCGATAAAGACACATACCGCACAAAAGTATTCCCCCAAGGATTCCACTCTAGGAAATCCATGCAACACGATCATCGCGAAAAGACGACAACGCCGATGTCTGAACAACCACGAACAACAAAAAATACTATAAAGCAGCCGCATCACACAGAATCCCCATCATGAACCAGCACCATTCTCCAAGAAGATCTTCTCTGTTCTCGTTTAACTCTTCCCAAAAGTCAGAAAAAAAAAAAAAAAAAAAAAAACAGAACATATCGCACATTCACCTGCGCTATTCCGATTTGCAGGAATTACTTGCATTTCCAATTCAATTTGCATGCGCTCTCGCACACATATTTGAATAGTTTTTCGTATCTCTATGCGAGAGGAGTTTTGCACTGACATGTGTCGTATTTACACTCGGGATCGATTGATTTAAACCTCACGAAAATGATTCATCAATTTTATAAGCTTCAAAATTCTTCTTAAAATCTATTGGAAGGACCTAAAGTCTGTAGATTTATGACCCTGAGCAATTTTAGAAAAGAAATATTTATTATCTTTGGTCTCAAAATGTTGAAGAATTTACGACCATGAGTCATCATATTAAGGTTGAGACCATGTAAAATATTGAAAGATATTTTGCATCAACTTTGGCAAAACTTTCCTACAACGCTGAGTCACTTTTGTCATGATGAAAATGATGGAAGAAATGTTTAAAAAAGCCTTGTGCTGTGGGGTTCTTCAATTTTTTTTAGGACCTTATGACCCTTACCCGTTTTTAACGAGCAAACGGTAGATTTGAAACGGTTGGGAAAATAATTATTCTTGACCAAAGAAAAAAATATTCCTGCTCCTTAGACCCTTGAGTCCCAAAATATTGAATGATCTTTCGGTTTTGTCTTAGGACCCTTAACCATTTTTTATATAAATAATTTTTTTAATTTTTTTTTTTTATTTAACTTTTTTTTTAAGAAAGCAAATCTGTTGACTTATGACCTCATAAAATGTTTAATTTTTATAACTTTGGACATGAAGGTAGACCTGAAAGTTATTGAGCCTGTTTTCTTATAAATCTTAAATAGTATTTAACAAAACCCACAAAATATATTTTTTTAAACAAATCTGTTGGTCTAAGGTCCAATTTATTCACACTCCATTAAATTTAAAGTCGCCATTAAAAAAGGGAAATTTTAAAATTTGTATGCGATTTGACAGTTTTATAATTTTTAATGGAGCCTTTAAAAATAATGGAGAGTGAATAAATTGGGCCTAAGACCAAAAAAAAATTATAACCAATAAATTTTTATGATGACCTACGGGATCAGAAAATTTGACTGTTTTTGAAAAAAAATTTAGATATTGAAATTGAAAAACATCTTTGGCATGAAGACCTAGTAGGACCTCATGAAATTTCTACCAAAAATTAATTTATATATCTTAGACCTGACAATCTTTAGATATTGAAATATATTTTTCTGTTTTCTTATACCTACATCTAGGCCAAAATATCTAATTTTTTTTTTGAAAACAAGGCTGTAGGTCTTAGATTCAAACAAGTTTTTTTTAAACAAAAAAATATTTCAGACCTTTAAATTAATTACTTCAGATCCTTCCTATATAATTTTGAAAGTCTTTAAAGACACAGAAAAATTTTTAACCTGTAGTCTTATGACCCTGAGATTTTTTTTTTCATATACCGAAAAAATGTTTGTCTTGTGGTGTTATGACCAGAAGTCATTTTAAACATTTGTACAGTTATTTTCGAAACAATTAAAACAATTATTTAAGACTTGTGCAAAATTAATTTAGACTAATGGGTATTAAAATATACATAGACAGGTCTTTGGCCTGGAGTTTTTGATCCTTCCCGTTTTGTTGATAAAGTTTGAGGTTTTCGCCCAATTTAATTCGGAGCGGAGGGGTTTTAAAAGACTGTTAATAAACACAATATTTTTTACCACAAAAAACAGCTTGGGAAATGTTGAGAGAAGAAAAACCTCCATTTTAGGCCTGGATATAAGAATAATCTTAATAAAAAAAATTCTTGACCTGCAGGTTTTCGAAATTTCTAAAGACTTTCGGGTATTGGGGTCGTAGTTGTTTTTACCATCATTAAAATAATGTTAGAAGTATTTGAAAGCAATAATTAATGGGGTCTTAAAATTTCAAAAACGATTGGCAAGTGGTCCTATGACTCTAAGTCAATTAACAAAAATTGTTTCTTCTGTTTTAAGTTAAAAATTTAGAAAAAAAAAAATATTCCAGGCCTGCAGGTCCTGGGGTCTCAAAACACTTCCTGCTAGTGGTGCTATCATCTTTAGTCAATTGTAGTAAAACTAAATTTCAACTTAAAAGCTGGTATATTTTCCTGTTTTCGAAATGTTTAACTACAAAAATTTCACATTTGCAGCTCATGGGGTCTTAAAAAAAAAATAAAGTTTTAAAAAATGACACGTAATTTGGATACAAATTTTTTCATCAAGTACTCTTTGAAAAGATATAATCTTCACTAGTAATCGTTGGCAAACTCATTCACTTTGGAAAAGTAATTTCAAGCAGAGAATAAAAAGGGACATATGTATAAAATATAAAGGACTCAAGATACTTCCTTGATGTACACCAACTTTGATTAGGAATTGACTCTTCTAAGGAATTTTGTATAACAACTTCAACCAGCAAAAATAACTTAAATCAAGCGCCACCAGAGTGTCTTTCATCTACACACGTATAAAGTAGATTGCCAACTCTTTAGTGCAAAACAACGATGATCATCAGCCAGAAACAGTCAAACTATACGAGTACACAAAAAATATGTATTATTTATTGCCATAGATATTTTTATGTTTCATTGAAAACTGCTAATCGTGACTTATTCTTTATAAACGCGCGCTCAGCTCGCTTGGTAAAATGGTGCTTCTGGCTTGTTTTGCTTCTTCAAAAGGCTCAAAAACTCGAAGAAGTGTCTTTTAGCGAAATGAAAACAAAAGCATGTCAGTCGCGTATGATAGTTATACACAACAGTTGGACACTGAACACTGATGTAACACCGAACTGAACGAGCGTGTACTATTTTTGGATTTTTATACATCATTCTATACATAAATAGTTTAAGAGCGAGTTGTGAGTCTTTTGAGAAGCCTTGAAACGTATGAGGAAAAAATATTAAATAAAAGCTATCGCGCACCACAAGAAACCAAAACGAGGCCTGCACTTTTTATTTTTTTTGTTTTTATTGACTTCTCGCGTACATTATACATTACCGCGACTTCTAGAGTAGAGTCTTCGTCTTCTTCTTCTTGTTGGCGTTCTTTAACAAAACTAGACTCTTGTTGTCGTCGGTCGTGGTCGCCATATCGTCAGCACTCTTCTTCTCTTCGAAATCTGCACTTCATTTTGTTTTGTTTTTTGTTTAGTCAAAGTTTGGTCATGAATATTAATAAGTTTATAGATTCTTTTTTTTGTTTTTATTTTTCTGTGAATGTTGTTGCTTCTTCCAACAAATTTGCTGCTTTTTTTTTATTCTCAGAAAGATGTAGACTATACGTTACAAACTACTACAAAATCGTGGAAACCCCTATAAGATATAGTTATAGGAGTCTTATACCACCTTCACCATTGCCATCGATTGCCTCATCCATATAACATTTATAAATACCGCGAGTATGAGTTATCCAAGTTCTTGAAACAATGAATCGTCTTCGTCATAGAGCAATGAGAACACAAAAAAAAAAGATATACTCTTCTTCGATTTTCCTCGATCCAAGAAAATATAAGTAAAAGAAGTATTAAAGGAGCAAAAAGACATGTCCACCGGATGCCAATCATCTTTTTTGATTTTTTTTTAAATTTTTTTTATGTTTTTGTTCAATGTGTGCTTGCGCCTTTAAGGAGCGCGTAACAAGTGAAGTACCTGCTGTTAAGTGTCATCGTAGAAACAAATCAAACAGATACAAAAATCAGGGCCTTTGAAGATATAAATTTTATTCAGAAATGATATATTTCTAGAAGAAGAAGTTTGAATGAGACGAAGAGAAAAGGAACAACAACTTGTTGGTGTTCCTTCGCATAAGTTTGCCTACAAAGAGAGTTGCCTTGTCAAGATTTCTATCTTTAAGTTGCTGTCTTCTTTTCTATTCATCGGATTTTGATGTGCTGGAACAATCTAGCTTGAATGTGCGTAGGATGATGACGATGTTGATGATGATGATGATGAAGATTAAGATAACTCTGATTCTCCATTGTCTTAGAAGAAACAAAAAACTTAGTATGTCTTTTCCTAGGCTAGGTCATGGAAAAAAATGGAAAGTTATAGTTGTTTTCAGCATATTTTATGCAAATTTTATACAAAATCTGATCTATATCACAAATTACGTCCTTTTTATACATAAAGCGAATAAAAATAAAAACAAAAAAATATAATTGGTTCATGGGTCGTCTCTGAATGATATATGAGTTTTTGATGAAAGAATTATGCTAATTGAAATACAGTTTAAGGTGGTTTCGTATTTCATCATACAAATTTATTATTATTAAATAATAAAATATTTCAAGAGAAAATACGTGAGATTAATTTTTGATCACACGCGGATAAAGCCAGCAAGAAGGCACAAAAATATTTTTTCGCATAAAGATCGAAGAATGATATTGACAATCGACGGATGTTGGTGGATTTTTGTTAAAATGTCAAAAAGACTGAGAGACCTCCCAAAATACCAAACTCCTCAGATTGGCTTCTTTGTAACTTGCGATATAGGTACTATTTATATAAAGTTATGCATTCGTACTAAAAAAAAAAGTTGAGATAACATTTTTCCATGACATTACGATGGTAGACAATGCCAAAAAAGTGGGTCCCGGAAGTCCGTCTGTCTGTCAGTCTGTCTGTCAGTCTGTCTGTCTGTCTGTCTGTCTGTCTGTATAAGGAGCTACAGCCTAAACGGATGGACCGATTAATGTCAAACTTGGTATGTAGCGTTATTTGGCGACTCTCCAGAGGGATTTTTGGAATTAATTTTTTGGACCAAAAATAACGGTACTTGTCATATACCGATTTTAGTAAAATTGAAATATCTCGAAAACGGCTCTAACGATTTTGTTTAAAAAATTCAAATGTTAGTTTTAAACTAAGGTCTATCTTTCAATGAAAAAAATTTTTTTTGAGAATCATTATTAACGGTACCTGCCATGGAACCGTTTTTTTTTCAAATCCGATTATCTCCGAAACTGCTTATTCGATTTCAACGAAACTTTTTGTGAAGAAGCATTTATATAATTTAAATATAAGTCAAAAATAAGATTTTGAAAAAAATAATTTTTGGATTTTTTAAAAAATTTTGAAATTTTTTTTTTTTTAAATCAAATTTTCGAAAACGGGACATTGAATTTTTTTGAAATTTTGTTTTTAGATGTTGATTAGTGATTTCTAAAGAATGACATACCAATTTTATTTTAAAACTTTTTCTCCAAAAAATTATTTATAAAAAATTAGTTTTTTAAAAAACGGCTCTAACGATTTTGAAATTTTTTTTCTAAAAATGCATCTTAATATATCAATCAAAACTGCATACTTGTTTTGGAGGGCAATTTAATTTCAGATTTTATTTAATTTTTTTTTTAAAACGAATTTTATTTTTTTTTTTCCAAATTTCTATATAAAAAGTCTTAAAAATTTAAGCAACTTTAACTCTAAGAGCAAGTTCGTGCGACCCAGTCGTGCATTTTATTTTTTTTTTTCGTCTGGTTTTTCGTAAAGGTGATTTCCATTTGTCATTCAATTGAGTCAGAAAAAAGGTATTAACTTTAAGTAAATAAGTTATAGATCGAATGACCCTTAAACTGCAAAATTCGGCAGAAATAAAATTGAGTGCGTGCACCAAATTCTAATATTCGTACAGCTCTTAAAAGATTCTTCAAAATCAGGCAAATAGTTTAGTAAAAAAAAGTACATTTCTACTTTTATAGGCACAAAAATTCCAAAGTCTGGCAATTGAACAAGCCGTATTGGAATTATTTTAATGTGACAAACAATCGGGTCAAAATATTCAAATTTTATTTTTATTGAAACAAAACCTTTTACGTGACCATTGTTAAATGGCAATTTTGAGATTTGAGCTAGTTAAAAAGAATTGATGTGAGCTCCTTTTGTTTTTCTCATATAATCGTTCAAATAATAAAATAACCGAAAACAAGCGCGTTTCTTATCATTTATCATTAATCACTTATCATTTATCGCTTACTTACTCAACGAGATCCTAATCCACAGACCTTTTCAAAAAAGCGGCTTTCGATCCATAACGATGGGGGTGTGATGCCTCCAGCCTAGCCGTCAAGACCGATTTCGATCTTTAAAGTGAAGGTTTCTTGCCGTTTTAAAAATAAAAGCTGATCAGAAGAACGGTAAACATTAAATTTGTGGAAAAACTGACTACAGCGCCACCTACATATATAATCCAACACACAAAACATCTATCAGTACAAATGTTTTCGTCTTCAATAAACGTTTTTGTTCCCATTTTGATGGCTTTAAAAAGTTGATTATTTTTTTACCGTGGCACAATGGGGCAAGACACCCCAAAAGTTGGAATTAATTCATTTGCGAAATTTAGTTGGCTGAATTATATTTCTGACGTGGTAAAATGTTATAAATCGATGAGCCCGTGCTGCAAATACGAAAAAGGATGACTATTCCTCACGTTCCACTTGCCGTTAGCTATGTGGTATAGATTGGAGTTTCATCTTATTTCATATGACGCCAAAAGACAAAATTTAGTATAGTTTATTTAAAAGTTTATATCCTTAAAGTGAACACTGAGAAAGGATTTCTAAAAATTCAATCATTAGATAGGGTAAATAGGGGTAAAATGACATTGTAAGAAAAAAATTATTTTTTTACAACGGTTTGTCGCAGAACGTGAATTTTTGAAAAACAGCTATTTTGTAGGAGTATTTTTGAGTGGTATTTTTTTTTTAGGATTTCTTGAAAGCTTGCAAAAAATCTGAAACTTATAGTTCTTATAGGTGAGATTGATTTATGTTAGTGTGCAAAAATTTCTATTTCTAAAATGATTTTCACCGAATAAAGGGGAAAATATTTATTTTGCCCCAAATTTTTTGACCATTTTTTCAACGTTTTTTATTTTAATTTTTTTGATGGATGAAATTGTGGAAGTGAGATAATCTATTTGTTTGTAGTGCTATACCCTTTCTTTTTAGAATTCCACAGATAATAAGTCAAGGCATATGAAAATACTAAAATCTCGATGTGGAAGTGTGTGGAAACTAACTTTAAGCTAAAGTTTTTAGAAAATAACTTAATTTCCAACTAACAATTTTAAACACTCTACATTTAATACAAAATAAAGCAAAATAATTCATTGATTTAAATTTTTTTATTTAAATGATAAAATATACAACCGAATCTTTCGATTCCATGTTTAATCAGAATTATACTGTTATTTAAACAAAAATGGCAGCTAGTTGAACATTAAACCTTTTTGTTAATTTTTTTACAACACAATACAACTAATGTGGCAACTTCAAGTGCTCGTTTTAGAGTGAGAAATCATGCACCAAGATAAAATGAGTGTGGTTTTGATGCATAGGAATGTTATATAACGGAAAACTAACAAAAAACACCGATATCTTTTGTTTTATTTTTTGAATTGTTTCCAACATTGCCATATGGGTCACCCCACTGTGCGTGGGGAAAATGGCAAATTACAAATTGCAAAGCATAGTTGGTAGAAACAAATCGAAAGTTGGTCCTCAAAAGTTCCTAGAATTTCGCTATATTTGAGTTAATAATGGGACTTCTTGAGAAAAAGCCAGAAAAAGTTATGAATGAAGTCAGGAGCAAGACTTATAAATAACTAAACGAAACGCATTTTGGACTAAAGGTCACAAAGTCCGCAAAACCTAAACAAAAACTAATTATGAATTTATTTTCAATATTATTTAATGGGATTCCACAGGGAAGTAAATTAGGATCTACTTTGTTTTTTTTTTTTTCTTATAAAAGCGTTTTGGCAAATAATAGTTCTATAGCATTCAAACCATCAAACTGGGTCTGTGATGAGATGACTAATGAATAGGAGCGCCATATAGACCCTGAAATTTTTTATTTCATAATTTTAGATCATAGGAAAACCCCACATTAATCTTGTCAAAATTTTCAACGATGCTTTTTGGATAATTACCATGTCTGACATGTTGAAGATCGTTGTAAAAAAAAAGCCGCCTTCTATCAAAATAAAAAAGCTTTAAGCAAGAAACTATTGCTAACATGACTCATCACAAAAACCATCAACTTCTTGTTGTATACAAATACACCAACAACCAAACCAACCATCATCTTTCAAAGCAAGAACCTCCATAGCTTAACTTTAACTCTTTTGCCTACATACATACCTCGCTGTGGTGAAACAAATTTTTAAATTAACCAATTTATTATTACTATGCTATCGAACCCAAACCTTTATAAGTCTGTGCCCCATTCCATGATTCAAAATCAAAACAAACTAAATTTTGTTTTTTTTTTTTGTTTTTGATTTCCCGTGGAGTTATTGATGAATCCGACCATCACAAGTGTTTAACAACTTTACCCCCCTCTAAGTAACTAAAGAACAATACCATACCTTTAAAGAAAAGCTATAAGTTTTAAAGAAATATTTGATTGAAGTTAAGAGAGAGAGAAGGTTGCTGCACACCCGCAATCATACAACTTATAATGGATTGACCTTCAAAATAATAAACACCGCTCTTTTTCATCGAGTAAAAAAAAGTTCCCATGTTAAGAATTCCCCTCCCCAAATCTTCAGGTACCTTTTCTTTTTAACCATCCAATCGGATAAAAAAAAAATATACATACAAAACCAAATCGATCATTTTGATCAGAAAATGAGGTGTTTACATCTTGGTGGCAAAATTCAAAGCAAATTGACGATACAAATCGACAATTAAATTGTAATTTCACAGGGTCTGTCGCGTAGTAGCCATAGCCGTCGCCGCACCGCCTCCGGCACCACACCGCACTTCTTCTCCGCATGTTTTGTGTTGTGTAAAGATACTCACATCCGATGCATACGAAATGTGCGCGCGATATTTCCATATCAATTGTGATGCATCGTCGCCTTCCCTTATTTGGATGCAACCTGCGAGAGACCCTGCAGCAGCGGCCGGCAGAGGTATAGTTATAGTTGCAAGTCGTTTATATTCGATGGCCAAGAGCAGATTTGATTTCTTGCTTGCTGTAGTAGAGCCACTTTTTTCTGCAAGTCCTTTTTTCGGGAACTTCGTTCCCAAACCAAACGAATGACTTTGTGGCTGGTAGTGGCGAAGGCGACCGATGGCGGCGGCGTTAGCATTGTAGACTACTGCTCCTGGGCCGCTCGCCATCCAGCAAGAATCATCGTTGTCATCATCATCAGCGCAGTTTCAGCATCGTATAGGCATTAACTCTCGCTCTCTCTTACAGTTTGTTGTTGAGTACATTAAAGGGTAACTATATAGGTGTAATTCGAAGACTTTGTAAGTTTGTACAGTGGGGTCATATTTACGGAGAAGAGGTTGCCTACAAGTACTTGCTTTCTAAGCTATCAATAACTTCAATTGGAAAGGGTTCTTAATATTTGTCACACTCATCATATAAACTTTGTATAATTCCTCCCAAGAGAAATAAGGCAAAAAAATCACATTATCCAATAAGCTTTCTATAAAAATTTTATAGGATGACTATAGGAGAAAATACTTCTCAGTGATTTTTAAGTTTGCATACAAAAATACAACGCTCCCCTGAAACTCCAATTCCAATGCTACTTGGTGCTAGGTGCTTGGTATTTGGTGCTTGATGCTTGGTGCTTGGTGCTTGGTGCTTGATGCTTGATGCTTGATCGTTGGTGCTTGGTGCTTGGTGTTTGGTGCTTGGTGCTTGATGCTTGATGCTTGATGCTTGATCGTTGGTGCTTGGTGCTTGGTGTTTGGTGCTTGGTGCTTGATGCTTAGTGCTTGATGCTTGATGCTTGATCGTTGGTGCTTGGTACTTGGTGCTTCGTGTTTGGTGCTTGGTATTAGGTGCTTCGTGTTTGGTGCTTGGGGTTTGGTGCTTGGTGCTTGGTGTTTGGTGCTTGGTGCTTGGTATTTGGTAGTTGGTGCTTGTTGCTTGATGCTTTTTGCTTGGTGCTCGGTGCTTGGTGTTTAGTGCATGGCAAGAGGCAGTTCTCCTGAAGAGATGCCTATCGGGTGAAGGCTGGATTTGAATTCAGGACCTCTGGAAATCAAATGTAGGACAAATCCTGCTAAATCCTTTTCCTTGGGCCCTTTAAGTAAACCAGCTGAGGTTCTACAAATCGAACTATAACATATCATTAAACGGACACTGTTTAACCCCACTGTGCATTTTCAGTCGTGTTGTCCTTCATTGTCTGTCCAGTTTTGAGTCCGCCACCGATGAACGTTAAGATGAAAAAAGAAAATTGTCTTGCATGTGCGGATTATGAATTCAAGTTATGAGAATAATGGAAAATCATAGCCAACGACCGTTGGAACGTTTATTTCATATATTACCCGCCCCGCTACCACCGACCGGTGTGGATGTGATGTGTGTAATGCCGTTTCTCTCTGCGATGATGGGTAGCACTTGAAACTAATTCCGCTAAAATGTATGACTATAGAAAGATACAAGAGATACATATTCGCCCCACATGTGTGTGATGGAGTGTTGGCAAAAGATTGCTGGCGATGGATGAAGAAGAAAAAAACAAAAAAAAAAAAAAAAAACCAAACCACGACGAAGATGAAAACGACTTGAGAACGTTTTGTGCAGTTCTTACGTGAAAATTGTTAAAGAACTTCTTTGCGCGAGAGCGCAAAAACACATCACAAAACGAAAGATAACTGCAGCCGCATCGCGCACGGATACGCTCCAAGATGTGCGCAAGCAAACGTAGAGCGCGCTGACCTAGGGCAAGAGGAGAGTCGGTTAGGCCCAGGTTTTAACTGCGGCTGGTGCCGAGTTGAGCGCACAGGTGGATTGGATCGGATCGGATCGGATTGGATTGGTTTTAGCTTGCTGAGACTTGGACTTTAGCAAACCAAAACGACTGGTGTGCTGCTTCATTTTCTCTTGAACTTGCGCGCGATTATCTTGTATTATGCGGATGGTTTGACTGGGGAATGGCCAACTGGATGCGGATGGATGGATGGTTAGTTGGATGGATGGATGGATGGCTGGATAAAAGCCTCTCACACAGATGGAGTATGTTTGCAGGTAATGAACTGGCAAGATACCAGTGTTGACTGTATACTTGTTGTATGCCAGCTAGCGAGCGTAAGTAGTTATGGCCAATGCCAAGGAATATGAAGATGATGACGATGTCGTCCGTCGTCGTCGGTCGGTCGGTCGGTTGATGGTCTTCAAAATCTCTTCGCGCACAGCTGTAAATAACTCGATGGCATAGTAATTTATTTTCAAGAACACAGCACCGACCGACCGATTCTTCCTCTCTGATCCGATGTGATCTTCTTCATATTTTTTTTTCTTGTTTTTGTTGTTGTTTTTTGTAGTATTTTTTTTTTTATTTATAACCAAGTTGTTGTGCATGGATTGTTTTTAGTGTTGATTTGCCTCTGTAATGCACTTTAATTTGGTGTTTTACGAATGGCAGGAATATATGGACGGAAGAGAATATCGATCGATATATGATGTATCTCCGGGAACACCAGGTATATTTTTTTTTTTTGTATGGAAGGGAAAGGAAATCAATGGATACGCTTGTCGGTGCGATGGACAATGCAGTGGAACGGCCACAGTCGCGACCGCCGCGCCGGTGGTTTTGTTGTATTACTATAGATGGGGCATGTTCAATCCAGCCTGCAAGTCGTGATAATTTCAACTAATTACAGCAAATCAAGAGAAAATTTTTACAAATACCAATAGTGTTTATCTAGGAAAAATAATCTGCGAGAGGGCATCCTTCTTCCATACGTTATGATTGGCCCTAAAGTTTTTTTGCCATCCATCCAGGATGCAATATAACCACCACGCGGGGGTTATTCAACTTGGTTGTTACATATGTGTTGTATATGGGCAGGTAAATATTATGAAGAAAAGTTCCTGAGAAGTTCATTAAGTGGCGATACATTTAGATATACATTATGTGAGTTTGCGAGAAAAAGAAGATCTTTCCAAATCGGGTCAGATTATGGAATTCAATTAGTTTACTTTGAAGAAAGGATTTCATATACCTTATATGTACCTTATCTAAAAAATTATATTTTAATTAAAAAAAAATGTGTTTAATTACAAAATTGAGGATGTTCATCTAAAAATGGGATAAAAATTTACGAAATTTCTGTCAAATGCAACTAAACTTGGGTTTATTGCTGATTAATAATATTTTTAATTTTACACAGAAACAATTGAATCGTTTATTTCAGAAACGACATAAGTCCATTGAATCGTTTATTTCAGAAACGACATAAGTCCATGAGTATAAACTTTTCAGGAGCAACAAAAAACTGTTTTTTTATGTTAAAATTCCACAACACTTCAAATTTTGAGTATGCCGAGTTATAATCTAGCATAAAATGCATTTAGAAACCTTTAAAATATAAATTTTTTTTAGGTCTTAGCGGGTTTTTAAGCCCTTAAAGTCGCTGGACTTACATATGTCGTTTCTGAAATAAACGAAATTTTTTTGGAAAAACTTTTGTTTTTATTTAGCTATAGCTTTTGAACCCTGCTTTCGATTTTAATAAATAAAACAGCGGTAAATAGAGTAAATCTTTACCTTTTTATAGATGTATAACTTAAAGGCTTGCGTGTCATGATGTTTGCCAAAATAATTTAAAACTGGTAAAATGTCATATAATTCAAGAGTTAAAAATGCTGCCACCGCGAGAAATCTGGCTATAACTTTTGAACCCTGAGCTCAATTTTAATGAATTTTATAGATATAGATAAAGTAATTCCTTTCCTTTTTATACAGGGTGTCCCAAAAGTAATGGATCAAACGAAATATGCTGATAGGCCAACTTAAGGGCTCTCAGAATTTGGTAACTTGTTCATCCCAAATCCTTACGGTTTTCAATTTAATGCAATTTTTGTGGAATTTCGAAAAATCCCGACTTTGCAACAGTATTTTGCTTCCTCCGCTCATAATTGATTTTAGTTTTTTACAATTCTTTCACTAAAACACTGAGTAATAATAAGAATTAATTAATTAATCAAAATATTTTTTATTTCATACGCCATTTCGCTGCAAATTAATTAACAGTTCCATGTTTTATAAAAACTCAATTTCTTACTTTTATTTCAGAGCAACATCCCGAAAAAAAATTGTAAGGTGTGTCACTGGTTTATTATTTTAAAAACTTGCCTTGTTATTGCAGTTTTTAAAAATGTATAAAAGTTTCCAAAATTGAAATTAGAACGAAAGATATTACAATTTGAGTGCTAAAAAACAGGGGTTTTCAGAGCAAAAAACAAACAAAAATCGAGGCTTTTATTCAAAAAGAAATAAACAAACAACAGTCGACAAAATTTGTTTATTTTTCTTTGTTATTTTTCTCTGAAAAGCCCTGTTTTGTTGCATTTAAATTGTAATATCTTTCGTTCTAATTTCAACTTTGGAAATTTTTATGCATTTTTGAAAACTGCAATAACACGTTAAGTTTTTAAAATAATAAACCCGTGTCACACCATACAATTTTTTTTCGGGATGTTGCTCTGAAATAAAAGTAAGAAATTGAGTTTTTATAAAACATGGAACTGTTAATTAATTTGCAGCAAAATGGGATATGAAATAAAAAATATTTTGATTATTTAATTATTTCTTATTATTAGGCAATGTTTTAGTGAAAGAATTGTAATAAACAAAAACCAATTATGAGCGGAGGAAGCAAAATACTGTTGTAAAATCGGGATTTTTCAAAATTTCTTAAAAACTGCATTAAACCGAAAACCGTAAGGATTTGGGATGAACAAGTTACCAAATTCTGAAAGCCCTTAAGTTAGCCTATCAGCATATTTCGTTTGATCCATTACTTTTGGGACACCCTGTATACCTATAGTGTTATAACAAAAGGGCATGCATGTCAAGATTGCTGCCAAAATAATTTAAAACTGGTAAAAAGTCATGTATTTAACAGTCAAAAATGTTGCCACCGCCTGAAATCTTTTCATATATTTTAAACCCTTTACTTTCAGTTTTCGTATTTTGTGGGGTCAGACATTCTTAATTTTAAATAATGAATAACTTTACATAAATGAGAAATTTCCAAAAAAAAAAAAAAAATTGGAAAAGTGGACTTTTGTATGTTGTTTCTGAAATAAACGATTCAATTAGGACAGGATAAACACAAATTGTTCAAAAATGCAATGAGAAATGACCTCCTTCCAATTAAAGTGATTCTTGAACCCATCCACCAAACGTCCATTAAAATTTAAGTATTTTATGCAAATGCAAATCGATGATCTTTTGAGTACTGAACCGTTTATTTCCATAGCAAAATGTTGCTTCAGATTTACTTATGTGATTTGTCCATTTTTTTTTTTGTGATAAACGTCAAAAACCTGTCAACTTCTAACAACTTTCCAAATTAAGACTTTTTATAATCAAAATTGTGAACGTAGCTCACTTTTAAATCAATAATACAAAATATTACGTATACACCATGGTGTCCCAATCAATATTTAATATTCAGAAATAAATAAGAAAGAAACAATAGCGTTAAAATGATTTTAAAACTAAAGTGTTAAGAGTTTACCTGTTTATTCTGAACTGGTATTAAGTTTTAACTAATATTAAGTCAAAGTTAAACAAAATTTATAATTTTGTCAAGTAACTTGTTTGTGAAAAATTAAATAGTATTCAAAAATGCTTTCTAAATATGAAAATTGTTTGTTGATAACACTCTTTGAATTTTTGAGATATGGTTGTTCAAAACTCAATCAATGCTTAATTAGGTGATAAAAAAACTTAAAGTATAATTGAATTTCATTCATAAAACTTATAAATTGTCTAGTTCCTTGTTATAAGCTATCAAAATGTTTATGTTTAAAAAAATTGCAAAAAAAAAAACTTAAAATGGTCACATTATTCAGCAAATGTAACTTTACTCACAAAAGTGCCACTCAATGGCTCTTAATTCATTACAAACATTTGCACAAATACAAACATAAATAAATTCAGCAGCAAAGTAAAGTAAGTTTTGATGTTTTTTATCTTTCCCAAAATTAACCAAAACTTTAAACTTAAATCACCAATTTAAGCTTTTAAAAATCTAGGATTATAACCTCTATCGATTTTGTATAAATTTCACGTAAAACTGTTAACTTATTTTCACACCTTGAATAAATATTTATTTTTTTCTTAAACTACCTTAATTCATTCATACACAAAAAAAACTTGGGTAGTTGTTTATTTAAATTAAGTTTTGAGAGGATTTCTTATCAAACTCGCACGAGTATGGATTGATTTTGAATAAAAAAAAAAAAATTCCCATGAATATTTAAAAAAATATAAAAATAAATATAAAAATAAATATAAAAATCGCTTTAGCACAGATTTTTGTTACTGTTTTATTATTTTGGCGTTAGTTCCCAAAGCTCTTTGACCGACATTAGGCTTAATTAGGTAAAATGTTCTTCAAGTTTTTTTTTCTTCTACTTTTTTTTATTTTTTTTTTCTTCCATACAACTTGCTCTCAAAGTTGAATTAAGTATTTAAATTTATTATTAGAGAATGGCCGATTAAATATTGAATAATCTATTGAATTAATTTGAGATAAAAATGATTCACAAGTTGATGGGTTTTCGAATTGGATAGATTGGTGATTTGTGTCTCTCGCTTAATGTTCACCACACACATTTACATATTATATATACACACACAAACACACTCATTATAATGAACGAGAATTGATAGTTTGTTTTAAGTAGCAAAATTCTCTCAAAAAATTAAAGCTAACTCCTGTGTGTTTTTTATAAAAAAAACTTTTGGATATTTTTTTGATTGACCTAAAGAGCCATTGGCAGTGTAAATTAAATTTGTCTTAATTTAACGGAATCTATTAATTTTCTATTAATCTTTCTTTCTATTTTTTTTTTTTTCTTAATAATAAAGCCAATAAAGTAGTAGATAGCTTTGATATAAAAGGTAGCATTTTATGGTAATTTTGTATAGTTTTTTTTTTTTATTTTTTTGTTAAATTGTTAAATAGCTTTTTGAGAGAATTAAGATACACTGTTTTGATGATTTGTTGTTAAAAGATTACATAGTTATTTATAAGCAAAAGTCTCATGGGAAATAAATCATCATTGTTATAAATATTTTTTGTCAAAGTAACAGAGTGACACGAAATAAGAAAACTTAAATGGGTCTAACTTATTCAATGTCATTCGGTTCACAAAGTTTTGATCTTTGTTGATGCTTTTGTTAATTTATTGAAAAAAAAAAAATTAAAAAATTGAAAACGCAAACAAAAAGAAAATTTCCTTTGACGAAAAATAATAGTATCCTTTTCATAACAATTGTAACCTTCTTTCTCACTTGGGTCTGCAACCACATTTTCTGATTTTCGGACCTTAAGACGTTTACTTCTAATCACTATATCGGAGATGCCGGTTTCATCTTTTTTTTTATATACTTCAGCCTGGGTACGTCAAAGTTACATTCAATAATCTCTATTAGCAACCTCAATCTCCAGTCATTGTTACTTGAGCAGAAGATTCCACTAATCAGTTGTACCTTCTTTACCTTCCATTCCTTAAGCAAGTTGTTTTCCTCATTTATTTATAGGGGAAGTGGGGGCAAGACCACCCCTTTAGTGATTAACCATCTTAAAAACCAATAAAAACATCTTTTAATTAAAATAAAGTGTTTAATCATTAATTTTAATGTTTTTTTTTTAGGAAATCTCATCATTTAAAAAAAATCCAAAAATACTGAACAAAAGATAATACGTTTTGAAAAAAACATCTAACAAAATCTTCTGTTGATAGTAAAACCGTTTCTATATAAAAATATGGAATTTTTTTTAGCAATAATCACAAACTTATGCTATATTTTCATCGGTTCCTAAATTTTATTACAAAAAAAAAAGAAAAAAGTTAAAACTTTTAAATATTTCATTTAAAAAGTACCGTAAAACCGGGTGACTTTGGCACGTTTTCAAATTCAAATGTGAATAACTTCTGCAATAATTTTTTTTTTAATGAAGATTTCAACCAATTTACCTACTTCGCTCATTCTATAGGTATGATTAATTTTGAAGAAATCTGTCCAACAGTTCTATAGATAAATGCCAAAATAAGGGTGGCCAAAGTCACCCTCCATTCCGGATGACTTTGGCCGGTAGGACGTTTGCTATATTTCCAGTTCAGCTACCAGTAGCACGTCATTCTAACCCAGCCCAAATGAAAGAGCAGATTTTTTAAAACATGTGGGTATTTTTTTTTATTTTCGTACACAGAATTGGCGGGTTTTTATTTGATTAAAAAAAAAAAAAAAATTAAAATTAGCATAAATTTTGTAATCCTTCAAAGGATATGGAAAAAAATAGTCTCTCTCTGCGGTCAACCATTGGAACAGGAAGTTTCTTCTCCAGATCACTTTTGGTGACTTGTGCAACGTCTTTTTTCTCTGAAGCTGTACCCAGCACCTCTTCGCAGGAATGACACTTTAACCTCATCGTTATCAACATTTAAGATGCAGCCGAAGTAAAATGTTATTTTAGAAGCCTAGGAAACACATCTTTCGGCACTGTTTTGTTTTCGAGTTTGCCATCTTATACGCTGTTAAGGTCTTCATCCATAATATTTTAAGAGGCCTAAAGAAGGCTCCGTCTAGTGGTTGAGCTGCCAAATGTTGATATGTATGACTTGAAAAAAATCAAAAAAGTCCTTTATATATTAACAATTTTTTAAAAAAGTGTCCATGTCAAAGTCAAAGTCACCCGCCAGGCCAAAATCACCCGGTTCTACCGGTACAAATTTCTTTTCACACGAAACATGACGATTTGATGAAAAATCACAAAATTTGCTATAACTTTTCGGGATTTCAACCAAATTTGCTCATACTTAAAGATATAATCGATCCTATCAGAAGCCATTTATTTTATACACTTAGGAGCAAAAAAATGGAATCAAACTTTTGCGTTTTTTTAAAACGTTAATTGGCCAGGATGTAATTGACATACATGAATGTTAATTGCACCATTAAAAAGCTTGAAACAGAGGCTTTAAATCAATACTAGGAACTTTAAAACCCGTTCACTTTATAAGGATCCAATCAACATAAATGAAGCATGTAAGCAAAAAAAGACTGAAACTGAAACAGAGAGTATCTGGAAAATTTAACATTTAAAAAAAATTAAGTGCAATTTATTGACAGATAACGTCAATAGTAACGGTAGGAAATATCAAGAAAATTTAACATTTAGAAAAAAATGAAGTGCAATTTATTGACAGATAGCTTTGATACTATCGTATGCATTTTGAAGTTTTTACCAACAATTAAAAGTAAAAAATTCAAGCTTTTAAATGAGACCATAAAACTTGAAGAAACATTATTTTATCCATTGCAATTTTTGTTTTAAATAAAAATTATCTTTTTTGATTCCGTTTTTTTGCTCTTAAGGGTCAATTTTTCAATAGTCAGATAAACCTCAGATAGAGCTTATTCCTAGGAATAAAAGTTTTTTTTATATTGACATTTATTCTTCTGATAGTCTAACTGACGATTGAAAAATCAGAGCTAAGTGTATTACAAGTCCTGAAAACTAAATTTTTTTTCATTGGGACTACTTACCGAACTTCTAAAATCGTTTAAAAAAAAAAAATTAAATCAATATTTATCGATTCGACATGAAAATTCTAAGTTCAGTGTATGTTGGTCACACTCACCTAAGTCTACAAGCAAATACGCGAGAATAATGACGCCAACGTGATTGATATCCATAAATTAGAGTCAATAAGTGTGTTCCCTTCGCTTTATGATGATGTGATGGGCGCATTAAGTTGTACAGATATATACACAAACCTCGCTATATAACAACCACACAATCAATTATTATCCAATCCCTATCCTATATAAGAAAGTCCTACTAATCTAGGGGGGTCTTACATGTACAAATTATGATTAAATACTGTGTTTTTTGATCAAACCACGTAGCAACTAGGAACAAAACGAGTTGAGTACAATTCGTGATCTATTACAGAGTATCGTATTGTTTTTCGTATTAAATTGTGTTTTATTTATTATTATTTGTTTTGTGAAAAAAAAAAATGAAAAGCCACATGAGTCTTGATCTCCAATGGTATTTATATCTCTGTCTCTTTCTATCTGAACTCATAGATTGTAATTAAATGCAAACGACGTTTCGCAGCTGGAAGCCAGGAAATTCTCATTAAAATGTCTTTCTATTTAGTATCCTCAACTCGTATAGTTTGTTTTTTTTTTTTTTATTTTATTGAGTATACTCAACAAAACTGACCGACTATGTGATGGACATGTGGATGGATAACAACAACAACAACAAATCGGTGGGAAGAGGGCTCTTTTCAATTATTATTATCTCATCCACATGTGCAGTGCACACGCATTGTTGTATATCCAATCCACACAAGATTCGTCGTCGTGTATCATTCTTTGTTTGTTTTTTACTTTTTTTTATTAGGCTCCATCGACATTTAGCAATCAAAATAGATTTTTATTCGAAAGTGCAATAAATCAACTTGAATTATAGTGGATTCAAGCTTACATTATAAGAGCGAGCGAGAATTTGAAAGTGCACTCAAAGAAAAACCTACAAGAAAATTATTTAGTTGGTTTTGGGTTAGGCTAGAACCCAGACATTTTTTCAATTTCAACAGTAAATCAAAGAATACGCAGGAAAACCAACTAATTTAAATTGCCGATTCTCAATAATGTGCTCAATAAATTAGGAACAGTAATTTATTTTGTATGTTTCTTATAACTCACATCTGGTACGAAGTACTTCTCCACTTTTTAGAACCAGGTGTTAAATTAAGTGTTTTAGGCCTTAAAACTACAATTTACACTTGACAATTACAATGCCACATAAAGTTTGGTAAAATCGTTATATTTGGAATAAATAAGCAAAAATGAAGCGACTTCATTAAATTATTTTGGGTAAAGGGTGTCTTTTTCGAGGAAAAAGTAAGTTCTGTAATAATAATTGGTTAAGAAAATTAGTTTATAGAAGTTTTATAATGTGAACACTGAGGGAAACGTAAAATCAATGAAAACCACATTGATTTAACTATTATTCGGAATGATTTTGCGTTGAAGATGGACATTTTAAAATCAACGTGGAAAATATGTTAATTTTTGATGGTTTCTTATCTTAAAGTCACATAAATCAAAGTAGTTCAACTTTGAAACAACGACGTTTCAACTTCAATTTATTTGTTCCCTCAGTGAACATCCTTATTACAAAAGGAATCTTTTTGCCAAGTTTAATGAAATATGTTTAGTATTTTCTCTCAGCTGACGAATATTTGTATATATTTGTTGAAAGCATGTTATGAGTTTTCTTCTTTTTTTTTTTCTTCAAGAACAACAATTTTCATCTGTTCTCATGTCGATGGCGTCCTTTTACCCAACAGAAACAAGAAAGTACCTTCCGTGCTAAGACCTTCTCTGTACGCTATCTGCTCTGAAACAAAGTTCTGCTTACCAAAACTTTACTTTGTATTACCGACTCGATTGGAATTTTGTTGCCATTCTTTTCTTTCCGATCAATTTCCAAGGAGCGAGCGGTGTGGTTAGAACTGCTTCTTGAATAGATCAATAAACTTAAAACTGTCAAGGTTTATACATAGCCAAACATCAGCAACTAAATAGTAGCTGGAGCGTGCTTAAAGCTTAGGATCGACTTTACTCCAGCAACGGTCAAGAAGCTGTTTGGATTGCTACAATAATTTAATATGTATATTTATCTCGAATCTATCTTTAATGATTGCTTACTTATTAAATACGAATACTTTATTGTAAATCACGGACAACTTATGCCCGACTTAATAAGTGTTAAACTATGTAGACATAGTTGAAGTAAGTGCGCGCACTTTTCACTTTAAGGCAAAATTGTGAAGATTCATTTGATAAACCTATATTTTGGAAACAAGAAAACACAAAAAAAAGTTTTTTAGTTTAATTATTTCATATGATTCAAAACAAAAACCATATGAAGTCAAAGTGCGCACTCTTGCCCCTAAGTCAGGGTAAGATAGCGCAAACTCTTGGGTAAGAGCGCGCACATAATTTTAATAGGAATCCTGACAGTTTACGGCTACTAAATTTCTAAAAACTTAAGTTAAACAAAACTTTCTTTCAAAAGTTCCAAGTTTTCACTAATATGAATGAAAATATTAAAAAAAAAAAGAAATTAAGGTCAAATACAAAAACTTAAACTTTATTTATATAAAACAAAACAAACAAAAAGTGTTTCTAATTAAATCAGAGCCTTTCTTTTTTGGAATGCATGAATAACAGCCTTCGTTTCTCAAGATTCCAGTTTAAAAATTATCTGTAGTGTTAATAAAATTAAACAAAGAAAAATTTAATATGGGGAGAAGTGCGCGCTCTTACCCACAAAAAAACTGCGCGGTTTTACCCACAAAGGTACTTTTTTTTTCTATTTATCAAATTTATAATAAAATAAATTAAATTCTAACAAATTTTTGACTAAAATCCAATATAAATATGCAGTATACAAAAATATATGCTACTCTCGGTATCTAATGTTGCCACGCTGACGCCGCACACTTTTCCAGCACAACTTTTTTTTTTAGCCGGGTTTTTTTCAACCCTCTTTTAAAATAAAATTGAGCTGGACACACACTCGTAAAGATCGTCACTTATTGACGCCTTACTAAGCGCTGATTCCCAAATTTTCGCCACTGAGCAATCTTACCCCAAATGACTCTTAACCTTTTAAGTTTGATTCAAATTCTAACAAATAATTAACTCATAGGAACAGTGTTCTTTGATTCTGTATGTAACGACGTGATGGTAATTAAAGACTTGGAAGTTGGAATATTTATAAAGCGGGATGAGATGTCTGTATGACAAAAGCTCTCAAACTTCTATGGAATCAACAGCTTATAGGCCAACTTGAGCCGACAGGGAGCCTTGTTTCGCCATCTGATTAGGGTTATTACGAAAAACTTTTCGGAGGGAACCACACGCCCCCCCTCTCCCCCAGAAAACCCCAATTATTTACAAGCAAAGCAGATACTAGAATATCAAATCCAAGCGTGTTAGAGTGCGATAATAAATTTTAATTGACTGAAACTTCTTTCGAAAAACCATTTTAGAAATCTACTAACGACTTATCCCTCTTCCACCTCCTTCCTTTTATCTCTTCTTCTAAAATCCTGATCCAATAAGGTTCGAATAATTTTATTTTATTAAATGAGTAAAAGTCTCGTTTTTTCTCAGTGTATACCATCGACAAAGGTATTTGATACCTAATTTTGACCGATTTCCCGGATTCTCCATCAAATGAGAGGTATCGATTTTGGTAAGATGGTTTGCTATATATGAGACTTGGTGTTGGTGCGCCTCAAAATAAATTCTCAGGAACTGTTGAGACAGGTCAAAAGGTTGTTAAAAAAAAAAAAAACTACAAACTACAAACAGCAACTGCTACTTCTATGTCGACAATAACAACAACAACGACTCTAACTCCGTCGCGAGACGTGACAAAATGATCTGCTCGATGCCACAGAAAAATAAATAACAAGACCATGCCCCTTTTAATTCGTTATTTTTTTTCTATTTTTACTTATTTTGTCTTTTTTTTTTTTTGTTTTCTAATTTTGTTTGTTTTTTTTTTTTTTGTGCAATTTCAGAAGTCGTTTACGTTGATCCTACAAGCACTGGATATGTACAACACCTCCTATCCAGGTAATTATTGTTGCCAATATGCCATACCCACTTTGGAGAGTAGTCAAAGTCATGTGTATTTTTCTGTTACTGCTTACTGCTATAAGGTTTGTGTCGAGAGAGTAGCTTCCTCCTTTTGTTCAGTTCGGTTCGTTTCGGTTTTATTTCCACAGAAATAGGTAAACGTGCAAATGCAACAAACTATAAGCGTTATAGCGTCAACAGTATTTTGCAAGTGTTATCTACTGCTGCTGGTAGTGGCTATAAAGGCTGTGGGTTTGAAAGATAGACTTGTGGTGCATGTGCCTGTGCCTATTTTGCATATTGCACCACATCTATACTTCAAGACAGTCAAGACAGAAGAGCCAGAGGCTCTGTTTCTGTTTGTTGGCATTTGAATGTGCACATGCGGGTAAAACATACGATTAATTAGCCGATGTCCTTATTTAAAATTCCAAAATTTATTCCTACATACTGAACATGAAAGAGGACGATCTGTGTAATGGAAGGTGGAAGGTTGAAGAGGAGAAGGAGGAAGTTTATACTCAACGAACAGTAACCAGCAGTAGGAGTTTCTCTACAAAACATCTCAGGAGTATCTATCTTGTCTAATGTAAACAATTGTCTTTTCTTTTCTTTTTTTTTCTCTTTTCTTGTGTTTCCCTCGATGCGGTTTTCTATTTCTTCTCGACGTTGGATATGCGCAATGGTGGGTATCGTCAATCTTTATACGTTTGTTTGGTTGGGGCTTTTTTTGGAATATGTCGTCGGATTTCATCGTCTTATTTTCACTTTGGTGGTCCATGTTACCTTCTGTGTTGTGTATATGTCCGTCTAAAAGATGCTGAGAGGTTAATTGAAGAAGCAACTTTTTCGGGCGTCATCCTACCATCGCCCGAATGGAAGACACTCGATCACATTGGGAAGAATGCCCGCATAACATACCGGGTGAGAGTTCAGTGTGCAGTTACATACTACAATACGACATGTACAACGTTCTGTCGGCCAAGGAATGACCAGTTCGGGCATCATACATGCGGATCGGAGGGTCAGAAGGTGTGCCTTAATGGTTGGCAAGGAGTTAATTGCGAAAAGGCAATATGTAAACCAGGCTGTGATCCGACGCATGGGAAATGCGATCAACCAGGAGCATGCGAGTGAGTACCTACCTATACTTTTTTCTTTTATTAGCATTTTACCACAACATGACAAACATTTCTTTCTTTTTTTTTGCTTGTTGTCAAAACACTGTTGCAAATGGAATTGGGAATAAATTAGGGGTAACTAAGGGTTCTTTTTCGACATTGCAATTACTTTGAAGAATTTTTCAACAATGGTAACAAGATCTCAGAAATCTGTTATACTGATTTCTCTTTTATAGTTGGCGGCGAAATTTAAAATATGTCAAGAAGTATTCTTTTATTGAAAAGTTGATGGCTTCATAGCTATCAAACTTTTTCTTCTTAATTTTACTTTGTGTGTTGTATTCCAAGATGCTGTTACAAGTGTGTATAACAGATGTTCTTCAGCATTGATGTCAAGCTGCCCGAAGCTTATTCAATTTTAGAGATGTAAATGATTGTAAAAATTTATAACTGGCATAACTGTTATACATACTGTTATAACTGTCATTTTTTTCAAGGCAAAGATTTAATCTTTGAAAAGAATTGATCTATTTTTTTGTGTTGAAGTGTAATGAATACCTTTTGTGGATCGTTAATTGAATAGAATCCACAATAGTCCAGTAAATAAAGGAGTTTTACCCTACAAAAGGTCCGGTAGTTCTAAATTTTTGATATGTTGTTAGGTATGGTTAGTAGATAGAAAAACCAAATTTCCACAACCACGCCCCCTCCGCCCCCTTCAGCATCACCGAAAAACCATAGAAATCTGGCACTTTTTTCACTTTTATGTCCATAACTTTCTTCTGGTGCATTTTATTGAAAAAAAGTTGTTGGTAGACTTGCAGAAAACATAATTTCCTACAAAAATGACCTTGGTAGTATTTTTATACAACCAAAAACAACGAAGTTATGAAGCTTCCAAAAACATGTAAAATTTCGGATTTTGCAATATTTTCAGTTTCTTGTCACTTAACAGTGCTATAACTCTTTAACAATTGACTTTTACGCAAAAGTCTTCATAATCAATCTTATAGACAATTTAATTACCTAAAATAAAATGTAAACCACTTTAATTTTGTGAATCAAATAACCGAGTTAGGGCTAAAGTAGTAAAAAAGTATTTTTGATAGTTTTCGAAAATTTTTAAACTATCCATTAAATGAAGGATTTGTATCCCACAAAAAGTCGGGTGGTTCTTATTCTATATTTAATCAGGTTTTAATGGTAGATTGAAAAAAAAATCATAGCCACGCCCCTCCACCCCCTCAACCATACTCCAAAAACCAATTCTGAATTTTTTCAGTCTTATGCCCGAAGCTTCCTTCTGGTCATTTAAATGTGAAAAATTAATGTGCATAATTGTAGAACACAAAATTTTATACAACTTGCACATCCAATATCCACCAAACTAAGAATTTTTCAAAAAAGTTACATTTTCCGATTTTATTTATTTTTAGTTTCTTTTTTTTTTCAGTTTCTTACCTGTTTACAGCGCTATAATTTCCTAATTTTTAATTTTTAGCAAAAAATCCTTTTGTAGGGAATTCATTTTCATGAATACAACTTTTATCTTTTGATAAAAACCTAGTTTAATATCTCATGCGCTTATAAAGCGGTTGGCTATGAGTGGACGAAGGTAAAAGAATTATGTTATGAGGGGCAGGGGTAGCAGGTGGGGAAATATAGGAGTAATAGGTGGAGTTGAAGATGGTGAATTATGAGAAAATTTGGCTTCGTTGAATTTTTCTTCAAATTGATCGATGATATCTGATCTTCTTCGTCGTCGTCTTCATAAAAAATTCATGTGGACGATTTTGACAGGATTGTCCACAGCAAAACTTACAGAATGTGAACATTAAAGTCCTTCTTTCCTGCATCTGCCAGCTTCCATGCATATAGGCACATAGGTATTTGCATGACACAGCTTTCATCAATTTTTGGGGAGCAGGATCTTGCACAGTTTTAATGGATTGCAATACGTGGCATCCTCTCGTCCAGCCCCATTCCAGAAGATTTTTCTCAATACCCATCCACGCCATGATCTGGTTATAAGTCCGGAAGAAATGAAAGTGTGCTGCATCTGTTGTAGGCGGTAGTTTGCACAAATTAAGTTTTGTTGAACTACTCATAAATTTGAAATATCGAAGAGAGCTTAGAGATTGACCACTGTCCTCTCCATATAATATAAACAAGATATGTTCTTCCGCCTCCGATACTTTCTGAACTCTGGCATTTGGGTCCTTAACTTCTCTGCAGCTTCAAGTGCAGTGGGGTTTTTGAAACATTTTGCAAAATTTGTTTTTTTCCGAAAACAAAGATGTTTGAGGTGGTGTCACATTCACTTATGGCATGAATGAGTAAGACGTTCTCCATAGAATTGAATGTGAAAAATGAGATAAATTGATCCTCCCAGGTTTTCGAAGGTACACGTTATCGGCCCTAGGTATAGTAAGTCGATGTCTTCTTAAAAAATCTTTGAAGCTCTATGGTACCTGCTTTAGATACTAATTCTGGCGCAACTGGGGTGGTTGTGGTTGCATGATAGTAGAAACTTCAAGTAGCTGCGCCTCGTGGTGAGTTGATGAAAAGCCAAGGGATTTAATCATATCAATGAGAAGCTTAGGAAGGGGGAAAGGAAGGATCGGGGACGAGCAGCAGCTATAACAGCATGGGATAAGGCCAAACATTTCCTTTTCCATTTATCCAAAGGGCCACTCTTATTCTTCAGTATTACAGTTTCAAAAAATAGAGGATGGGTACTCATCTGTATTAGACCGAATGACTTCCAAAACTGTGCTGCTTTGACTACTCTCAACCTTTTAACCTTCTCCATACTTCTTAGGAAAACAGGATTTGACTGTGCTATTGTCAATTTTATAATCAATCGTATTGTGATTTACAACTGTCAATCGATTTTTGATAAATACTGAAATTTGGGATTTTTAAACCAAATTATAGGAAAACTGGTCAACTGGCATTTTGTAATTAGATTTCTGTATAACGACTAGGACCATTATCTGCTTTCAAAACTTTTTTTAATTAAGTAATAAGATATTAAAATAAAATTTGTATCAACTATCGATTGATAGTTGTATATTAGGGTGGTCCTTATTTTACACTTTTTCGAAAATTGAGTGCGACGCCCCCTAGATTGGTTCCAAATCGAGAAAAAAAAACCCTATTTTTTTTCAAATTTGTATCTCTGACCCTTCCTGGCCCTATATTGATAAGAAGTTACTATAGCAGGGGCGATATTCTGTGTCCAGTGTTGGGTAAATGGCGGATTTTTGATATAAACTTCTTAATTAAATATGGTCAGGAAGGGTTAGGAATACAAATTTGAAAAAATTAGGACTTATATTTCCTGATTTGGAACCATTCTAGGGGGCGTCCCCAATTTTTTGTTCCTAAGGAGCACCCTATTGTATATAGAAATAAGGCTGAACCTCCTTCGATCGTACTTGTTAACTCATCAACTCATGTTTGAAACTTCATAAAACTGAAAAAATGCAGAATTGGTTTTTTGAGTATGGTTAAGAGGGCGGAGGGGGCGTGGCTATGAATTTTTTTTTTCAATCTACCATCAAACCCTGATTAAATATAGAATAAGAACCACCCGACTTTTTGTGGGATACAAATCCTTCATTTAATGGATAGTTTAAAAATTTTCGAAAACTATCAAAAATACTTTTTTACTACTTTAGCCCTAACTCGGTTATTTGATTCACAAAATTAAAGTGGTTTACATTTTATTTTAGGTAATTAAATTGTCTATAAGATTGATTATGAAGACTTTTGCGTAAAAGTCAATTGTTAAAGAGTTATAGCACTGTTAAGTGACAAGAAACTGAAAATATTGCAAAATCCGAAATTTTACATGTTTTTGGAAGCTTCATAACTTCGTTGTTTTTGGTTGTATAAAAATACTACCAAGGTCATTTTTGTAGGAAATTATGTTTTCTGCAAGTCTACCAACAACTTTTTTTCAATAAAATGCACCAGAAGAAAGTTATGGGCATAAAAGTGAAAAAAGTGCCAGATTTCTATGGTTTTTCGGTGATGCTGAAGGGGGCGGAGGGGGCGTGGTTGTGGAAATCTGGTTTTTCTATCTACTAACCATACCTAACAACATATCAAAAATTTAGAACTACCGGACCTTTTGTAGGGTAACCCCCTTTTTTTTAACTTCATTTATTGGACTAAATTTCTTCTACCATCGATAAGCTGGGTGCAGTTTTGATTCCTTTACGACTGTAAACTTCATGTTAAACTAGGTTTTATCCAAAAAGACTCTTTGTTTAGTTATAACTGTTATACTTTCACATTTTTCACTTTCTCAAGTCCTAGCCATAATTTTATTGAAAAGACTTTTTTAATTTGTCATCTTAAAATCTAGTGAATACATCTAGTGGAATGTTGAGTTAATAGGTTCCCCAATTTCTTCTGCAATTGATGTGTAATGAACGGTAATAGCCCTTTAATCATATTATCACAGTTAATTTGTCAACAAAGTTATAGTAAAGAACAATTTGTGTCATTATTTTTCCTCAATAGAGTAAACGAACAGGACCAAAAATATATCCGAAGGCGAGTTTGCTCTTGTGCTTGAAGTTTCCAAATGCAATATTCACAATTGTGCTGTGAAACTGTGCAAGTTTTCTAACTCTGTGACCAAACCGCACGTTAAAGTTCTGTCAAGATGTAATCGCTGGATTAGTTAATATAGAGAAATTTTATTTTGACATCTGTCAGAAAGTAAATTTTCTCCCTGATACAACGTCAAAAATGTTTACAGGGATTCTTTTGACATTTCAAAAACTATTGACCCGGATCTCTTGTTATACGAACAAAATGAAAAAGAAACCTTTAACATTTTTACATACATGCTTCACAAAGTCTACCCACACTTCATAAAGTCTACGCAGTTTTATACCAACTCATGGTCAGTGCAAAAACCAAAACCTTGCCTTTCACTATATTCCAAATTAATTTTTCATAGACGCCTGTCACCATTAGCAATATCGTTTATATTTATTTATTACTCCAATTTTTTCGCCACTCATTTGAATTTATTTTTATTACAATCCATAACATTTATCTTAAGGGAGTGAGAATTTGAATAAAATAAAAAAAAAAAAAAGAAACAAAAATTAAATAAATCTGACAAATTTTCATATCATAAATTAATTTAAAACTCATTTGAATAAAATCTTTTTATATTAGGTATTGACAGAATATTGTTATTTATTGAAACTTGTGAAATGTGTTTTCTTAATGAGTCGAACAAGTAGAACACAAGTTTTCTGGCAAATAAAAATTGAAATGTTATTTCCGTGAAGAATAATATGTTTTGGCGTTTTGTATGACGGTGAACAGGGTGACTCATTTTTAACTAACTGATCTCTATTTTGCAACGCGTAGAAGATGCCCTATTGAAGATGACACATTCGTACAAAAGTACCCACATCAATCTTATAGCAAAAAAAAAGCAGATGATACGTTTAACAATTCTGTTATACTGTCATACCAACAGAATGCAAGTGCATTCTAGTGCATCTTGCTGAACAGGAAGTTTGATAATAACTTTATTTTGGATCTGTTTGCTTAAAATATATTTTTTTAAACTAGAGTAATCTGTTATAAAGACATAATTTTGTTCGTACTTTTGTTGAAATAGGATTTTAAAAACCGAATTTTTATATGGAAAATTTTAGGTAAGCATATTTTTTATTTTTTTTCGTTCTGTTTGTTTACTTTTTCTATAAATTATTCTTTTTTAAATTTATTCTCAATTTTTTTGGTTCTGTTTGTTAACTTTTTAAAATATTTTTTTTTTTTTCAATTGGAATAATCTGTTATAAAAAAGTAGTTTTGTACGTATTAGGAGTTATATCTATCGTATAACAGTATAAGCTCTTCAATTTTGGTGGGTCTGTGCTTGATTTAAAGTCATAAACTACTAAAGGTAAGTAAACATCATAATCTGATGTATAAAGGTCTTCAAGCTTTGTTCAGAGTCTAACTCCAAGATCTTTCGATTTTGGTATTTTCGTCCTTTGATCCGGATAATCAACTATACTTTTGCAATAATAGTTTGTCTCTTGAATTCTTTCTCCATTTTTGCACCTTTAAACTATGAATTAAATTCCCATTACAAGAGCATACACCTCAATTTGATTAGACTTTCTCACTAGGTCCAAAATATACTCGTAATAATCTTATAATTTTTTGTAGTATCTTCTCAAAGGTTTGCATAGGTTGCATAATTTATCTCTATGCTGATGCAACAACATCAGACAGAGAGCGCTCTTATGGGTCAGCGTGAGATTAGATAAACTCCAACCCAAAACCAAGAACATCACTACCCATTTATATTTCCAACCTATCCACACCTCTTGAAATGAACCAAACCAACCCGAGAGTGTTTTCCCAAAATCACAGCCCAAAACAGAAAAACCAGTTGTTCCTTATAATCTTATAGTGTGTAGCTACTTTGTGTGAACAGTACCGTTTGTTTAAGGTCGGCTTTTGTTAAAAAATAAAATAAAAAAAAAAAAAAAACTATAACAACTCATCTCCCATTCCATCGCGAGGATAGATAAGAAACAGCATAAAGTCTTTCATTTCATTTGAAGAGCCTCCAAACGCTCACCCATTCGCTAGCTGTTATACAGCTATACAAGCCAAGGATGAGCATCACAAAAAAATGTTTAACATAGAATACGTGATTGGTTTTCTCGGTTGAGTTTTGGAATAGAGGATGCAGCAGTAAAATCTGACATGAGCCCAACGACTCGACGGACAGACGGATGGAAGAGGGTTTTTTTTTTATATAGAATGGTGGGCCATCATCAGGAGGAGCAAAAAAAAAAAGCCTCCTAACACAGTACATCACCTACAATATAATAGCGCATCGCATCAGTTGGCCCATAGAGAGCGTTAGTGTACTCAACTAACCATAACATCACCACTCGGTCAGTAACAGCCATTATTCAATTCATGAAAATTGCTAGCTTTGATGCATCTCTTCCAGCCAGCACAATCCAGCATCAACATCATCAGAAGCATCAGCAGCAGCTGCTGCTACAGCTTCGCATAGTCAGTTTTTTTTGATAGTGGAACGTGGAAGTAGAGGTATCTTTCTCTGTCTACAGCATTTGTGTGAAATTCGAACTCCTCACAACATCATCGCAATCAAAAAGAGAACACCGTACTCACGATTGTGCTATTTAACAAGCATTGGGTATTTTTTTTTTTTTTTTTATAACTTCCACCTCAAGCTCTGAGATCCAACAAGCTATCTATCTATACTATATACAAGTGACTAGAGACGACTACGACGAACGTCCTGGTTTTGCTTGGGTTACCTTGGTGGATGTTTTGTTGTCAGTCCGTCGTCGTTGTTATCGGCTCCAAAAAATTACTTCTTTTTTGCACGTTGTTGTTTCTTTCGGATCTATGGATCTCTCTTTAGCTTTTTTTATATACCTAGTTGAGGAGTCCCGAAGACTACATGACATGCCATAGATTCGTCCACAGATAAACCCTGTTTAATGAAATCATAAATTATACGTCTCTTCTTGCTTTATCCGGCCCCTGAGAGAGAGAGAGATTCCGTTGTTGACTCTATAGTGCGCCCCATCAGTGATGGTATGCGCTCAAGTTGCATGCACCCAAAATAAGGAAATATTATAAAACAAAAAATAAACATCTTTGGCACACAGAGCTCTAGTAGACCAATCGTTCAAGAGATCGGAATGGTTAAGATTTGACACAGTGGACATTTTTATACTCAAAGACTATCAACGAGAATTTGTAAATGTAGAACTTAAACAGTATGTGAGAGGTTCATAAGTGTCAAATTTTTACCAAAGTTCGCTAGATTAGAGTATTTGACAGGTGTTCCCATTTGAAATTAGCTTCTGACAGTTTCTAACTTTTAAGATATAAGGCTTTTTTAATATGTTTAAGGGTTGACTTTCTTAACCCAACACGAATTTTTCGCTTACGATTTTTTTTTTAATTTGCCATAAATCGGAGAGAGAACTGTTATACTAATATACAATTAATATATTCCCGCACCCGCTTTTACCATTCTCTCTACAAAAAGACATTAATTGTTAATTATAAAAAAAATTAAATGAAAAGAAATTAGTTAAATTCCTTTCTTCAAATAGTTGGTTAAAAATATAACAGTTTCTTGCCTTTGACAGTTTCGGCAAAGTAATGGCTGTTACTTTTAACGTTGACAGATAAGGAAATTAGAGATTATTGCTTTTGACAGTTTGAAAGCAACAGAAAAGTAGCAATAAAACATCGAACGTTTATGCTAAAAATAAACAAAAGAGTTATTATGTATAACAACATTAACCTTAAGTTGTCAAGGTGCCGAAAATAAAGATTATCGAAAACGAACGATACATAATAAAATTCAACTTTGTGTAGGTACGTCTATTGAATTTCTAGTTTTCACTTGGTATTGTTTGATTACGATTGTTTCATTTTAAAACCATTGTGGTTCCACCTTAAAACGAAGCTAAATTTTTTAAAAGACGGTGTTCATTTCAACTCAGTCCTCCTTCTCATTTTTCTTCGCTTTACTCGGTGAAAACGAAATATTGAAGATAGCACAGAGACGTCATATAGCAGCTTTCATTAAGAGGTGATATGACAGTTAAATGTACACACAACACTAAGCGATGTTAGCCATAAGTTAGTGGTTCAGTTCGGTTACTTTACTTGAAAAACAAAACTTGCATACTCTGTTATAAAACGTAATTTTGATAAAACTGAATAATTGGAGAGTTCTGTTTGTTTACAAAATAATCATTTTTATCAAAAAAAACAAAACTGACTTCCATGGACCGAAACTGGGTTTTATGGTATTTCCTATGGCCAGAACTGAAATTGAAATGGGACCACACTGCGGGCACTAGCATTCCAATACAAAAAGAATTATCAAAATTGATTCACTCGGTCCAAAATTATGCGGTAACAAACATAAAAAACAAAAAATACAGACGAATTGAATACCTCCTCCTTTTTGGAAGTCGGTAAAAAAGGAAAAAACTGGCATATTATGTTATACATTTACATAGTTCCATTGGAGAGGAAAAAATCTCATGAGTAGATGATCTAGTACATTTATTATTGGTAAATAGAAATTGCTTTGATCTCGTTGTAAATGCGTTCCACCGCTACTACAGTACTAATAGTAGTTGTTTATCACTTCAAAAAGAAAGAGGCTAGTATGTTCCCACCGAGCTTAAAATTGCACAGCTTCCAGAACTTTAGTTCAATTTCTTACATCGCAATCGGGATGTTAGCCAGACATTATTTTGTAGGAAATGTTGGTTCTGTTGGATTACTTTTGAAAGTGAAGTGTAGCAAACTGTTATAAAACATTATTTAGTTCATAAAAATGTGATTTGAGAGTTTTGTTTGTTATTTTCTAAGGAAGTATTTTAGTTCTGTTCGATTACTATTGAAAGAAGAACAACTATAGTAAACTGTTATAAAACATCATTTCGTTGATTTAAAGGTGATTTGGGAGTTCAGTTTATTTTTTGATGAAGTATTTTCTGTTTGATTACTATCAAAAGATTAAAGATAAACTATACCAAAGTGTTATAAAACATTATTTCGTTATTTTTTGAGGAAAACAAACTGAAGAAAACCATAAAAAAAGAAACATTATTTCGTTGGAAAAAAGATTATTTGAAAGTTAAGTTTGTTGTTTGGAAAAATGTATAAAATGTCCTATAAAATTTAATTTTATACGAAAATTCGTTCTAGTTGTTTTCAAGAAGCTTGGAAAATCTGCCAGTTTTGATAACTGAGGCTCTGTTGTTTTTATAAAAATTATGACATTGGATTTTTGGTTCTGGTCGCTTTCTTTACTGAAAAAGAAAAACTGGAATAAATAGTTATACTAGTATAAAATAAATAAACCACCAGTCAAAAGGCTTTATGCTCACAACCCCTCCCTCGCAGTCAATAATTCTCCATTTTTTCCGTCTAACATTGTTGGTTAAACATTCCACTGTTTAAGTGGCGTCGTCGATCGTCAGTTCAGTTGTTGCCCTCCATGTTGTTAGTTTGGCGAAATTTAAATTGCCTTCGATATCGATAACGAAGTGATGTATGTTTGCGATGTTGGCCCGGATCGCAAAAAGACCTGTAACGTTGTTGCTAGCTATAATATGCCTCGCGCACTATGACGACGGTGTATATACCGAACCGATATCAATACCGGTACCCCATCCATCTCGGGGAGATAATTTGTGAAATCTTCTTTATTGTTCTGAGAAATTGTTATTAATTGAGTTGTTAGCTTAGCACAGGGACCCAATATCTAAAAACGGCGCCCAATGGAAAAAAGAAAAGAGGCTATTGTCGTCGCCCTCGTCGTCGTCATCGTCGTTGTTGTTTTTTCCATTCTGATATGCAATCGCAAAACTGGCACTAATGAAGAGTATCACTTCATACTTGACTACGACGACGGACGCGACGCGACACGGTGTGTCTTCATATAAACCCCTTTGGGATGCGATGATGATGATGATGGTGACAAAATCGAGTTAATTGGTGGGCTGATACTGAGCTTGATTGCAACGCGACTGCTGACTTGTCGTGGTAAATGACGTTATAATTAGGTGCAAAGATTCGGTGTCGTGGTAATTAAGCGTCTCTTTTGAGCTTCGTAAAAAGAACTCGATACCCGTGATAGGTGCGCTCTGATGGATGACGGACGACCCAGAGGAAAGAAGACTTTCATAAATCTCCACATATAAATCGCGTCGCATCGTCGCGTCGGTCTTTGGTCGTCGTTGTTGTCTGACTGATGGACTGCTCCGGTCACATTTGCAATTTAAATGAAGATACCAATCAAACAGGTGTGCATCAGGACATTACGTGGAACATTTATTTCTTTTCTCTCTGAGCTCTGCGAGCACTGTGATGCTGTGTATAGTTCTTTCGATGCTTCTTTTAGTTTTTTTTTTTTTTGTGAGGTTATGTTGAAAAAGTTGGAGGCTGTTGGCGTTGATATTGTGTTCCTGCCAAGTTATTCCATTCCATCGCGTCTGTCTTCGGTCGGTCGATCGTTGTTGGACTTGAAACTCTGGTAAGCTCGCAACAGTTGGTTGCTGTTAAATATAAAAAAAAAACAAAAGACTCAGTCAGAGAAGGCGAAGTAGGAGAAGAGTAAAGTGAAGACAGCGTTTACCAGAGGCAATTAAGACAATTGATCCGACCACAAAAACTAGGAAACATCACCCATCATTAGCGTATACCCCGTTTTTCGAATCGATTCGGGGCCGTCTTCGTCCTCATCGTCATTGGACAGGCTACAACATACTGTTGCTTCCATCTAAAACATATAGGTACTGTTCGTATACGAACTGATGACGGACGGACATTGCGCTTCTTTGCACTCCACGACTCTATTCAGACTCAAGGAAGAATTTTTTCTTGAGGAGAGATCACTGCAACTTAGTGGTTTGGTTTGGTTTTTTGGTTTCAATGTTTTTATGTGTCCTCAGTTCAGCTTGGAAAATGCACCAGCAAAGAAAAAAAAAAAAGGAGGATGTAGCCAGAGCGGCGATAGTTGCCGCAGATACGTTTGTTCAATTAAGTTTTTCAACACGGAGGCATTTAAAAGTGATGTGGTTGTTATGCAAATAACGTTCAACTGAGCGTTACTCGATTTTTTTTTTTCTTTAGTTTTTGTCTTCTTCTCGGTTGTGTTCCTGATCTCTTCGGCATTGTCAGCATCATCGTCATTGACTTTTTTGTTCTTCCCCCAACTCAGCAAGTCTCAAAGAATCTAAAAACGCCTTGACTTTGTATAGGTATTCCACAAATAGCAAGTCAGTCACTTGGATTTATTTTGAAATCAAATTTCACCTCTATAGAACAATGATCACCGCAATGGAACTCGAACAAAAAGGAAGAAACGAAACGAACAAGGGGAGTAGTGTACACCACCTTGATCGGGAATGGTAATTAAAATCAAACACAATACTGAAATCCTGTTGTTGTTATACCTTACTGATGTTGTTGTTGTTGTAGAGTTGATGTTATATATATGTAGGTAAGTTTGGATCGGAAATAGAGAATCTTGTTGCAACTATACGGGACAAAATGTGTCACTTCGAGGGCGAGTACAAGACTTTTAGTTTGACTTGGAACATACTCTCAGGAATGTTGTTACTTCGTCGGCGGTGGTGATGGTGGCAGCCAGCAGCGTTCCACTATGGTTACAGTGTAACCTAACTACTTTACCATATTCTACTCTATAGTGGCTGATGATGGTGACGGTTTTTTGGGGGAAACTCTCGTCTCTTTTGGGTCGTATCGACGACTACAACAACGAAGTAACGTTGTGTTGTGCTACTATGCAACACAAGTATCGTGCAATGTTATAGCTCTTGATCGCGAGCTTGGGAGTTCTGTTGTTTTTGTTTGTTGTCTATAAACCCAGAGGGGAGATATGTTTTTAGAGTTTTTTAACAAATTTGCTGGTAACAGAGCTGCAATAACAAGGGTGGCTAAATAAAAAAAGGTAGGTATATTGGCAAGTTAAGAGACATGACAGTCGTGAAGGGTTCGATTGTTCGATAATAACATATTTAGTTGAAAAAAAAGAGATTTTTTGAATTAATTAAATAAAATAGAAAAATAGTTTTTTGTATACATTTTGTTAGCTTACTTTGTATTTTGTAGGTTTCAAGGCTGATGTCTGTTACTAATGAGTGTTTTTTAAAACAATTTATAAGAGGCAACATGAAATGTCTTGCTAATTGCTTGGAATTTAGTTTTTAAAATGAACTCAAGTTATTTTTAGAAATGCGTTACCCTGCGTTACCGAGCAAACACTGTACTATTGTATTAGAAATTTCGTTACTTTTTTGTCAAATTGGATGCAAATTTCAGAGGCAGAAGAGAATCAACATTATTAGAATTTGCACATGAAGCTGTAGGTTTTTTAAAAATGTTATACTTATTGCGATATGAGACTCAATTCAGGGTAGGTACACCTTGTTTAAGTGAGTCAGCTGTCACTTCGACAGTTTTAAGTGCAAACATAATCTTTTGTACTGTTTAAGACTTTTCTGGCTAAATTTTAAATTGCCTAACAATTTGCAATTCTGTGAAAAAAACGCTATTCTGATTTCATTCTTGCTTTTCTATTTTTTTAGCTTTGTTGTGAAATCGACTTCTGAGTGAAGTTCGCAAATGCGCTCCGGCCTTTTGCACATGAACTGCAAACCAAATGGTTAAAGAATTTGTTTGCAAAATCTTTCGTACTTGTTGTGTCTCAGTTTGCAGACCAGTAAAACGTTTTCTTATGTTCGCAATTTGCTTGATTGCTCTGATTTTGTATATAAAATAGCAAGTTGTTTATAATTCCTCTCTTGCAGTTCATTTACAAATGTCTTGAGAATATTTTCGAACTGTATTAAAAAGCTTTTCGTCTTTTAAACTTCTTAAGCAAGCAAAATTGTTTGACAGCTTGCATTGTAAATAATATCATGTTTGATGATTATCTCATTATAAGTGATAAGTCGTGTATTCCTTGATTTCAAATAATACTATTTCTGTTGGACCCAAAAAATACTCAACGCAGTAGACAAACTACGAAAAATGTAAACAGTTCGCAATTCCATTTTAGAGCTTACGATCTCATGCCTTAATACTCGTTAGCAAAAGCTTGATACAAGTTGGTAAGTTTTTAATTTAAACGAGTGTACTTTTGTGTTTACGAAAACGTCAAAAGATTGACAATTTGCAGCACATTTCGAGTTGTTACTATGCAAACAGTTCGCATTCATACTGCAGAATTTGCAATCACTATTTTAATCACATCATACAATCGCAAATTAATTTGCGAAGTTTGGAATAACAATTGCGAAGCATTTGAGCACATACTATGGTGTTTACAAGAACCACAAAAGCCAATTTGTTTTATATTTCGAAGTTTTATTTTCGCAAACTAGTATGTACTTGCAAATACTTTAGTCTAACTTCCTCCTTAACTTCTCTACGATGATCACTGCGCGATATCTGTGAAACATTTTAATGACCCAAACGATTATCTTAAAACAATTTCATGCCAAATCTTCTAAACCATCTACATAACCTGAGAGTGAGACCTCAAGTTCAAATTTCTCAAGCTTCTCTCAATATTTTATTGCTTTCATCATAAAAAAACCATACAATGTTGTTGTTATAGACAATTTATCTATCGATTTTTTGTACCTACCTGTTCTTAATAGCTATTTGGTCTCATCATCCATAAAACCTATTAGAAACCATAAGTTTTTTTTTTTTTGTATGCCAGAACAGAGGGGGCACAATAGCAACGAGGGGGTCATTGCGGTTTAAGCCCCAAATAATTTCGTTATATTTTAACCACCAGTCGTCGTCGTTCATAATGCACCGCATTACTTATACTCTTATGCACTCAGACTTCCCATAAGAGACGCGACCATCCAATCCAGCAGCATTATGCCGAAAGCAAACATATCGCATGCTGCACACCAACCTGTAAAAAAAAAAAGAGGGAAGACTAGAAGAGAGGGGGTTATTAAAAATTCCATTTGCAACATAACGCGAACGCGCCACACCACTGCCGGTGCATCGCATCGCGCATCCCATTAGGAGCGCGCGAGAAAGACCTCAAGCAAAAAGCCCATTAATTCGCAACTCCTAGCCGGTAACTCATTTGGGAAGAGTTCAAAGTTTAATTTGTTACCAACAACGGGGTAATAATAATGGCTATAACCGTGTGTCCCTTTCCTTCTCTCTCTCTCTTACAGATGCCGGCCCGGATGGCGTGGACCCCTTTGCAACGAGTGCATGGTCTATCCCGGCTGCAAGCACGGATCATGTAATGGTATCGCTTGGCAATGTCTATGCGATACAAATTGGGGTGGCATCCTATGTGACCAAGGTAAGTTTTATGAGAGAGTTTTTTTATTTTTTGGCTTTCGCAAAGCAAGCTGATGAGGTCGCATCGACGAATTAAGAATAAAATTAAAAAAAAAAAAAATATGTTAAAATGCCTTGCGAAAATCGAAAACGATAAGATTTAGCGAAGCGAATTTGACAACTAACATTAATTATTTCATTTAGATTTAAATTATTGTGGCACCCATGAGCCTTGCATGCACGGAGGGACATGCGAGAATACGGCACCTGATCAATATCGCTGCACATGCGCAGAAGGCCTCTCCGGTGAACGGTGCGAGATTGTGGAGCATCCGTGCGCGACGCAACCGTGTAAAAATGGAGGCACATGCACGCTCAAGGTACATTATACATAAATACTTCTTGTTTTGTGTTGGATGCGTCTTTATAGCTTTTAAGACTTTTTTTTCGTTGTTGTTGTTTAATTTTCTTCCAATCGGTTGCACATTACATTAAGTTGTTGTTGGCATAGAGATATTCTGTATAAGTTTTTTTTTTTTTTTTCGTTGTTTTTAATGAATTTTTGCATTTTACAGGAATCGCAAAAAATGACTGATTCGATGGGAATGGCTACGGGACTAAGTGTGCGCGGCATGCGAGGCATGAGTTCCATGGGAAAACCAGTTGGACGCAATCGTAATCCTATGAACAACGGAGGCACCATTGGCAGCAGCAGCAGCACCAGCAGCGTCGGCAGTGCAATGGCAAGAATGAGTCCAACCACTCCACCTGTGGCTGAATTCACTTGTACCTGTGCACCCGGTTGGACGGGTCCCACATGCGAAATAAGTATGAGTATAAGTCGTGTTAAAGTGTATTTTTTAGTATTTATACTTGCTTGCTTGTTTTTCCTTTTTTTTTATTTTTTTCGTGTGTACTTCAAATACTAGAGTGGCGTTAGAGTGTGCGAGCTCGAAGCGCATGAACACAATTTTTCGTTTTTGATTTAAACTCCAACGGACAAACTTAAATTGAAAAAAAAAACAAAAAACGAACGCACTTTTAATGAGAAAGTTGTCAAAGTGAACATTTTTTATCGCAGCGAACCGATCAAGGAGTCAACGTTTGTAGTTTTTTTTTTTAACTTTTGCCTGTATTTTTGTATGTCTTCGTAGTAGCTGTCATTCAAGCTGGAATTTCGGAATGTTTTGCAATTTGTTTTGACGTTTTTCCATGAAAATATAATATATACATGAGTTTTAATATGTGTTGTGTTAGTTGAGGATTAGATTAATGTTTGATAGACAGTTTTTGTTTTGCTATGTGATTTGTTTTTTTATCCTGATGCGAGGTGACCTGGCTCTGTGGGAGAGAGAAGATTGAAAATCACTTGTTTTGTGGAATTAAGTATTACTTATTGCCATCGTTAGTTTTAACAAAAATACTCTAGGTAATAGAGAATTTACATTTCTGAGATAAAAATGACTTATCTGGTTTTCAGGCAACTAACATTTTACTTCGACAATCATTGAAGAGAAAATTGCACTCATATAAGACTTGTATAACACTCCTTTGAGTAAGAAAGCCAACTTTTGCTTAATTTTAATAATTTGATAACGAAAACAACGAGTTTGTGCAAGATGAATTTGATCATCAGTTAAAAAAGTTAAATGGCGCCCAACGCGAAATTCTTCAAGGTCAATTTTGTGTGCAAATCAAATGCTATTTTCCCACTTGTATTTCAAAGATAAGTTAAAGATTATAGTTTATTTTTCTTGCTTTAAATTACAAAAATGAATAGACTGTATCATAAATTTTAGTAATAAAATGGCGCCCAACAGGAAATTCTTCGAAGTTTCTTACGAAATTTTCCAATATATGATCAAGGGATAGTTTTATAGACGATGGTTTCACATGTTCTTGCTTTTAAAAGCAGAAAAAATTGACTTGACCCTAAATTCAAATGGCGCCCAACACAAAATTTTTCAAAGCCAAATTATAGTTCAAGTGGTGTTTTCACATTCATGTTTTAAATATAAGTTAAAGGTAATAAATTTACAAGTTTTTGAAGTTTTCCCATGTATGATCAAGAGATTGGTTTATAAGTGTTTGTTTCAAGTTATTTCTTTTAAAAGCAAAGATAAATCGACTTTATCATAATTCTTGGAAGTAAAATGGCGCCCAACACGAAATTCTTCAAATTTTTTCTCGTTCTCTAACGAAGTTTTCCACGTATGATCAAGAAATACGTTTATAAGATTTGTTTTCAAAAGTTTATTTTTTTGTAAAACAAAACATAAACCGAGTAGATGATAAATTTTAGAAATAATATGGCGCCCAACACGAAATTCTTCAAAGTTAGTCTTGTTTTCTTATGTTTGATCAAGGGATAAGCTTAAAAGTGTTGATTTTACAAGTTCTAAAGTGGCGCCCAACGCGAAATTCTTCAAAGTAAATCCTATATTACCATGTGGTTTTCTCATGTATAAAACAGAGCTTTGAATACTTCTTCAATTTACTTCTAGAAACAAGGACTAAGATCCATCATCGTTTAAGATGTCTCAAATTCCTTCCTTTCATCGTTTGGACACACCTAAGAAAAAAAAAAAAAATTTTTGTCCGAAATAGCAATTAATTTTATTAAAAACTAGACATTAACAAAATTATTACAATTGACTTTTTGATCTTAAAGCTATTAAATAAAAACCTATGTATCTATCTAGGAGTGGCAAACAAAACAAATTTTATTTCCCAAAAAAGAAGAATGAAAAAGAAACATTCTAGATCGATACAAACAAATGATATACGAACACAAAAATGTTCGCCCACCTTCGAGCGGCTTAGCCCTCAATTACGGTGTAACAAAAGTTTTTTTTTGGTGTGTATGATCATATTCTTTTCAGCCGAGAAAATTATTTTCCTCATTTGCGTGTGTTGAAGAAAAACAAAACAATAAGAGGTACACATCAGAGGGTCATCTGAGCAATCACTCATCTGTCATTAAACTGATGGATTATACCAAAAGACGACTTCACTGTGTGTATTTTTGACTTAACAGTGGGACAATCTATATAAAAAAATAAAGGCTGAAAAGTGTTTTCGAACAATCGTAGTTGAAATACAGGCCGGGGTTACACTTTATAGTTTTGTCTTCTAGAAGGCGCTATGCTCAATTCAATATTATTGAATGAAACCTATAACTAAAGGTAGATTATGACGTTTTGAATAACATCCCTTTTTTCTAATTGTGAAAAGGAGTAACAAAGTTATGAGAGAATAGATGAACAAATCAAAATCCTGTGATTCTTGAGTTCACACTATTGTTTGCCGAAAACATCTGTGGGTTTGTTTGTTTTTTTTTTTCGATTATTCATAAGACTCCTTTTTTGATATGCTGATTTCACCTTTTCCAAATTAGTTTTGTCTTCTAGAGGGTGCTATGATCAATTCAATTAGATTGAATGCAGCCTATAACCAACGCTAGATCAAGACGCTTTCAATGATATCTCATTTGTCATAAAGGTAAAAGGATTAATGAAGTTATGAGAGAATAGATGAACAAAAATTCCTTAAAACCTCTTTTTATCTTCGCCAGCTTCATATTGGGGTTACAAACGTTTTAAAATATCAGAAAAATATCTTTTAATGAATTCTCATTTGTTGACTGAATTGTTCTTACTTTTAAGATCATTATACTCCACTGTAGCTCGTCATACTCTTTTTTAATGCGTGGCCGTTTTTTTGTTTTTTATTCATCTTATTGTTCACTCACGATAGTTAGTTTGTTTACCCCCGTAAAGTTAACCAAACGCGATAATTAATAAACAAACAAATCGTTTTGGTGGTGGGTGTTGCATCCACAACACTTAGCAATCAAGATTTGAATATTTATCCCATCTCGCAAAGCCATTAGCGAGTGCGTTTCTCGAAAAAAAAAAACAAAGAAAATTAAAAAAAAAAAAAACAAACCATGCTGAACGCAATTACCTACAAAATCTTAAAAAAAAAAAAAAAAAATTACACGAAAAATGCCTTTAAACACTTGAGTTGAGAGAAAAAAAAAACCCATTCTGTAGAAGTGCAAACAAGATGTCAAGTCAAGGCACCCATAACCTTAAGTTGTTTGCTCTTCTCGTCGCATATATGTCATCATCGAAAGGTTACATTTGCTTGCTGTTTTGTGGTTCACTCACACGCAGCATCCCCATCAGCATTCACTCCTTTAGCATCTTCTATTGTCCGGTTAAGCGGATGGTTGTTTTGTATCTCATCAGCCATGAGGAACAGTGTCCACTTCAGAGAGAGATAATTATGCAGAGATGCTTGCTCTACAAACTACAACAATTTGTGCCGTGTTCTCAGATACGCGCATCTGAACTAAGCCCCGAACAAAACACACAGAAAAAAAAAAAAAAACAAACAACAAACATTTAGGTTATGATGGGATTGCATATGTTCTACTCTGGCTTCTCGAGCTCGCCACACAACCGCACCAAGCTAAGAGGTTTTTGAGCGCAGCTTGCTTGGTTGTGCGAGCTCAATTTATGCTCTGCGATCGGGTCCCGGAGATAAAGTTGTTCGAATTGTAGATTGTAGATTTGTGAACGGGACAACATTTTATATTAAAAACAAGAAAATAAATAAAAAAAAAAACAAAAAACTAAACACACAATCCAATTCCACTTTACAGACATTGACGAGTGCGCCGGAGGTCCCTGCGAGCACGGTGGCACTTGTATAGACCTGGTCGGGGGCTTTCGATGCGAATGCCCCCCCGAATGGACCGGCGACATATGCCAGATGGATGTCAACGAATGTGAGTCGAATTTGGCCACAAATCTTGGGCCCTGTACCAATGCGGAAAAGTGTCATAATTTGCCGGGCTCTTTTTCGTGCCAATGCTTGAAAGGCTGGGGCGGACCAACCTGTGCCAAAGACCTGGACGATTGCAAAGGCCAGTGCAAGAATGGAGCAACTTGCATTGATTTGGTTGACGATTATCATTGTGCGTGTGCAACAGGTTACAAAGGTGCGTTGTTTTTGTATATCTAACTCTTTGAGACATACAACACGTCCGTCGGTGTTGTATAGTAAAAATGTACTCAATAACCTGTATTTTTATTTTTGTCAATTTTTTTTTGTTTTCTTCCTTCTCTTTGACAGGACGGGACTGTGAGACGGACATCAATGAATGCGCGAAATCACCTTGTCGCAACGGTGGCGAATGTGTGGACATGATTGGGAAATTTAAGTGCATATGTCCACTTGGCTACTCGGGGTCGTTGTGTGAGGTAAGTGGCAAACGGTTATTCTGTTTATTTTTATTTCTTGATTTTGTGTTGAGGTTTTTGTGTATTGAAAGCTTTTTTTTTAGTTTTTGTTGTTTTATGTAATTAAGAGATTAGAAGGAAAACTATGGGAAAATCACGTACACCTCGTCTATCGATTGTAGGGGCTTACCTACTACCGTGTGTGTTCACTTTGTTTGGCTTAATTGGTGTATAAGAATGCAATTAGATTGGAGTCTTAATTAGATACACACACGCCCTCTATATGGCTTTTGATGTGTATTTATGTATGGATTTAAGACTTTTGAGGTATAGAAAAGTCAATAAACTTCTTTTCCGATTGGAGTTATTTTATATAAAGAGGCACAAATTTGGGGTCTCTCTTGTTTTGTAGCTTAAGTGATTGGAAAAGTGTTAATTCTTAACAATGGAATTTTAAGGCGATTGTGAATTAGACAGTAAATGGTAAAAGTATTTATCAATTTCCTATTTAGGAAATTTTAGTGCGAAGATATTCGATTTATCATTGGAAAAACAGGCATAAGAACAATTCGAAAGATAACTGGCGCCCAATGCCAGACATTTTGAGGTTTTACATAAGAAATCATGATCATTTTATTAAATCTATGCTTTCTTACCTATCGTGAAGAAATAATAATAACTTTCGCATACAACCTAGTAATGAACTACCAGTTTTCTGTAATAAACAAAATGGCGCCCAACGCGAAGACTATGTGTTATTTGAAGAAATCTTGAAAAGTATTTATTAACTTCCTATTGAAGAACTTGTTGTGCAAAGGTGTTCAATTATTACTGGGAAAAAAGGAATAAGAACAATTAGGAAGATAATAGGCGCCCAATGCGAGACTTTATTGAGTTTCTCTTAATGCAAACCTAAATTTTTACCCAAGTTATGCTTTCTCACTCATTGTGAAAAGATTATTATTTATTTTTACAAACATCCGTTAAAAAAAAAATGGCGCCCAACACGAAATCTATGTTTTATTTTAATAATTCTTCAAATCCTTTCGTAAATTTGTAGAAAATTTAACATTCAGCTAAGGAAATTATTCATAAGAGCCAACCAACAAAGTTTTCAGTCACGTTGGGTGCCATATTTTAACCGGCCTAGTTCCTTTTAGGTCTATTGAAGGTACTTTATCGCCTTTCAATAAGCTCATCGTCAGATTCTTTGGCAAACATCTCATTATACAAAACTAATTTAAAAAGTACCCAATTACTTCATTCTTAGGAGGCAACCGCAGAAGTACCGTTGGGCGCCATTTTAAAAAGCACTGATTGCTTTCCATTTCATTCAAGTCAGGTTAACTCTCTTCATAATCGAGTTCTTTAACTTCTTCTTCATTAAAAGTAAAAAAAACAAGAAAGATAACAAGGACATGAGCCACCCAAAAAACTACTACCCGAAGAAGTCAACACTTATGTTGGGCGCCATTTTATAACAATATAGGTGCATTTGAGCCTTTTGAAAGTACTTTATTTTCTAAAGTATGGCCTGTTCCTTGCCTACTTATAAAAATAGCAAGGAGAAACGCAAAGACATCATTCGCAACAGCTATACCTGAAGAAGTCAGCAGTTACGTTGGGCGCCATTTTATAACGATGAAAGTGCTTTTGAGCCCATTAATGACCTCTTATTAGCCTATGAACTAGCCCATCACCTCGTTCCTTGCCTACTACTTTAAATAGCAAAGAGGAAACCAAACACATCATTCGTAGCAGCTACCCAAAGCAGTCAGCACTTTCGTTGGGCGCCATTTTACAACGATGATGATGCTTTTGAACACATTGATAGCACATTGTTAGGAAACTACATAGCGATTATTTATAGTAGCCACGCGTCACTTTGGGTGCCATTTTATACAAACTGGTTGTTTTGAGTCTATGATTGACGTGTATTGACCATCTGAGCTGAACTCTTCGAACAATTTCTCATTTCGAAAAAAATCAAGGAGTAAACCATCCACACGTGTCACTCGATGAAGTCAGTAGTCGCGTTGGGCGCCATTTTATAAGGAACTGGTTTATTATGAGTTCACAATATCGCCCTATAAACTAGTTCATCTTCAGGTCTTGCAAAACAGATTGGATGGACTTCATTTAATAAAGTTATTTGATATTTGATGTCACAGTTCTGATGATACATCTCAAATAGCCCATCAAAAACCCTTCAAAACCATGTAAAGTTATGAATATCCTTAAATAAGTCAATTTTCACACTCAAAGGATTTTGTTTTCAACACCTTCTTCCCAGAATTCTTCATCTTGAATGCATTTTTAAAATCATGTCATATTAAATTAACCCCAGACTACCGTGTGCCAATGATTTCCGCAATACCTAAACAATCAATAGCTAATTCTCTTTTCTCTCCCTCTCTCTTCTAAGAATATCGTTAATCCCCAAATCTGCTCTAGCGCGCGTGCATATTAGCAGAACCTTTATGACAGTGTCAGAAATCAATTCTTTTATTTGATAAAAATACAAAAAAAAAAAATAGACTTATAACAACAGTAAGAACTGACGAAAACTTAAGAAAAAAAAAATACACCTCACCTCAAGGCGACAAGCCTCGCGAGAACGTGAGAAATTCAGTTCGTTTGAATTATTTTCTCATCACAGTTGATTGCCCGTAATACGATTAGTGCTATAGCAGGTATTAAAGCATTAAATTCATGTGACAGAAACATACCAACCGACATAGGGACCCCGAAGACAGAGAACATAATGACTTAACCCACACGAAGCCCGCGCCGCAGCCACCACCGCCAGCCGAAGTAACCGCAGTCGCATAGCCGCCGCCGACAGCGTTTAAGTATCGAATGACACATACGGCAAAATGTACAAAAAAAAATGTAAAAGAAATACCCCAACCAAAGTATCTAAATATTATAAAAACACACTTGAAAAATGAAAAAGAAAAAAATATACTATACGAGAAGAGTATAAAAAGAGAGACAAACCACCACGGAGGATAACCAAACGATGATGTAGAAGTTGGAACGTCATCGGAAAGACGATAATGTAGCTGGAGCACAATGGCAACAACAACAACAGCGACGACAGAAACAACGATGACTATGTTCATAGAACTGTTGTCACCTTCTCATTTTGACAATGTATTGTCAATTAATTTTACGGTTCATGCATAAGATGCCGCCAATTAGGAGTCCTTTTTGATCTTTCAAGAGGAATTTTTGATATTTTTTGTCGTTGTTGTTGTGTTGTTGCTCTCTATTAAAAATTGTTGTTGTTGTTAGGTTTAATGTTTATATTTTTGCCTTAATTAGGGATAAATTAGTGATAAATAATTTTGTTTAAATTGGCGCCAGATTGCGATGAGTAAGAAATAAAAAAATCTGCAAAGTTTTGGAAAACAAACATTCTTTATGAATGAGATTTATGTTTTTGGTGTGTTTTATGGATCTTGTGAAGTTGAACTGCTGGATTTTATTTATTTCATAAATCATCTTTAAAAAGGCAGTGATAAACACCAAAAATGATTTAAAATGATAATAATTGTAAGAGAAGGAAATTTTGAATTCTCACACTGGGCGCCAGTTTTTGTGTTTTGCTTGTTTTTCAAAGACATAGCAGTAAGGAAACACTGCAAAACAAATGGCAAAGAAAAAGAACACATTTAATCTAGAAGAATTTACAAGATCTTCTAGATCTGCAAATCAGAAAAATAAAAAGGAATATTATTGAAATTGTAACAATTGCATTACAAAAGTTAATGTTAAGCGTTGGGCGCCAGATAATTGGATAAGTATTTTTATTTTTTTTTCTCAAACGTTAGATAGTGAAAATTTCACATTGGGGCGATTGTTTCTGTAATTTGTACTCATTAGGTAAAGATCTGAATTATAAACGCTTTTACAGAATGATGGTTACAATTTTGAACTAAAAAAAGAAGGAACAAATGGTCAAATAAAACATGTAGCAACCGCCTACGTTGGGTGCCATTTCATATCATTTGTAGTTTTGTTTCCTGTTCAGAAAGTCAATGTTATTCTTGATACTAATAATAATTTTCTTAGCCATTCCAAACGGTTTATGAGAAGTTTTTAAAAGTGACAAAAGGTTTTTTTTATGAAGTTTAAATTAACATCGCTAAGGGGAGTAGAATTACTCTTACCTGAAAATTGTATCCACTTTTGAGACTATATTCGGGAAAATTGCTTTTTTTATAAATTTAACTTAATCCTAATTTTTTTGATCTCAATTGCTGTTTTGCATTCTTTTTGTCTTTCAATAAAAAAAAAAGTTCCACATTGGGCGCCACTTAATTTTTCAATTAAATAATTGCGGTTATTTTTTGACAGATTTGTCTTAATCAAGATTATTTTAAGAAAATAATAATTTAGTTAACACTCATCAAAATTCAATTTAAATTTAATTCATTATTTTAGTTTTCTTTTTTCTTGTTAACACTTATCTTTCTACGACTTGTTGTAAAAAAACACATAGACTTCACATTGGGCGCCATTTAATTGTCTCTTAAATAAGTTGTGGTGTTGTTTTTGCTTAGTTATTCAAATGTTAAATTAATAAAACATGTAAATAATTCATATACTTCTGTACTTATATGCTCTTTGTTTATTGAAATAAAAAAAAGCTCTTTTCGCGTTGGGCGCCACTTAATTTTGTATCAGCAAAACATTAATGAGAGCCTACTTAGATTTAAAGTTCATATTAGGCACCACTTAATTTTCGCATTTTATACATTCCAAATGAGTCATGAGGATGAGTGGTCTTAACGACCACTAAATTTTATTATTTACAATATAATCTCTTTTCCTAAATACAAATACAATATAAAACATATTTTTCTTCACTTTGCAGGAAGCCAAGGATCACTGTACACCATCACCTTGCATTCAAGGAAGCTGTCTTAATACACCCGGTGGATATTACTGTCATTGCCCTCCCGATCATGAAGGTAAACACTGTGAGAATATGCGCCCACTTTGCTCTTCGCCGCACTGTAATGGTAAGTTTAAGTCGAACATAAAAATATCTAAAAAAAAAAAAAACACAAAAAATCGAAGATGCTATCTATTCATATCTTCAAACGGCATCGTATAGTACAATATCTATAAGATATTGTATCCATATCTTCTTCTTTCTCTCTACTATATCTGTATAGATTGCCATTCCATAGTGAGATGTAGTAATCCCCAAACAAATGTGAACATTTCGAAGGCTTTAAAAGGCCAAAAGAAGATCTATTTGTTTAGTTAAGAGAGATTTATTTGCTCTGACACTTGGTGCTTGTAAAATAGTTTTAAGATGTCATTGTAGTTAATATTTGTGTGTGCTTCGGGGGGCTAAGTAATTTTCTACGTTTTTTTTTTTTCTTTTTGTGATTTTTTTATTTCACTAAACAAAACATTAAAATTGTGTACGCATGTCACGTGAGCTATTCTTTAGATATTGTTGGACAAATATGGCAAAATCTTTGTAGGTATACATTATACATTTTATGAATTGGAGATTTTTTTTTTTTTGAATGATGGATGTTGTGAATGCACGAATGCGTGAAAATGCGTTCACGAAGTTACATTTTTTCATGTTTTGTTTTGGTGTTGTCTCTTGTAATGTAGATATTTGTTCAAGTCGCTGAGTTTTGCTAGTAAATTAAGTTTTATTGTTTGTAGAACAATGTAAATTGGTGACAAGTAGACAGTAGTGGGTGTTTGTAGAAACGTTATTGACATATAGCTATTTCTGTGGGAGGATGTACTAGAAAAATAAAAAACATAAAATGCAATATGTAAGAACTTTCATCATTTGTCAAAACCTCAATTTATTTATGAGTTGTGTTATGCTCTTAAGCGGTTTGGCAATAGGTATTGACTTCTTGTTGAGTGATGGATTAAAATTTTAATGAGATTTTTCTACTGTTTTATTTGAGTTAAAATTTAGAATTTACAAACAATTGGGAACATTAATACTTTAGAAGTTTATAAAATGTTTGGAAGTTCGTAACTGGAAACCCAATAGCTTTCCAATCATTTAGTCTAATTTGTTTCCAATTTTTTTGTAATTCAAAATCACTTTAAAAACTGTTTATTGCACTAAATGTCCGAAAGTAAGGTAGGGATGTAGAAATCTTCGCAGACTTAAATATTGAACTGTTCTTGTTGATGAGCGGACTCGGGTTCCAGATATTTCTAGTCATTCGGACCATTGTGTCGTATCGGTAAAAACGACCCTACAGTAGAAAATCAATTAAAGCTCAAACGGCCAGAAATATCTGTAACTTTTACATTCGGAAGACTGAATTTTTGCATTATAGACAAATAACGCAAAAAATAATGTCATGTCCAAAAGAAAGCAAAAATGTTTGGTCTTTTGCCAAGAACATCAAAAAATTAACCACATTATCGGTCCCAATGCTCATTTTCAACGACATTCCAGCTGTCAGTACCCTCGAAAAATCCAACTTGCCGCCAATTCTACGCTTCCAAATAGCAACTTAGCTGCTCCCAAGCCCGAGAGTGTTAACTTCACTATGAAGCTCATAGTCGTAATAGGGAGTTCTTAAAAATCTCAATGTAAACAAATCTATAATCCAAGTGGTATCCAATCCACGCATGTGTCCAAATTGTATATTTTCTTATCCAACCATTTACTGTTCAATATCGCACTTACAGAGCTCCCTTTTTCTCGAGGAACGAAAACTTCTTAATGACCTGCAAAACGCCTTTCGTAGCAAAAGGTATTCTATAGAATCAATTTTTACACTGCTTTCGAGAAAGTAAGATTGTTTTGGACTTCATATTTCCAAAACATTTGATAGAGTTCGGCATCAGCCTTTTTTACCGAAAATATGTGCCTTCTTCGTTGAATTAGTAATTAATTACCAATCTGATCGTTCAATTTAAGTTAAATGGTTTTAAATTTGGTATTCCCTACATAAATGCTGGTGTGCCCCAGGGTTGCGTTCTATCTCAGACTCATTTTCTTATATTCGTAAATCCACTGAATTGTTTTGCGGAAACTACTCAATCCTCAGCTTCTCATATTTGTTTCCAATTTCACGTCACCGCTCTTCCGATGTAGAGCTAGAACAGTTGCTTATGATAAGTTAATTGAATTCTGATCTCGGCAGCATTGTTAAATGGTGATGTTAAAACCGAGTAAAATTCAATGCTTCGGAAAACCAATGCTGTCTTTTGTCCTTGAAATTCAATACGACCCCATATTTAATATCCATGAACGGTACCTACTTCCATTAATGGATTCCTTCCCTAAAAATATTGAACCGCAACACCCGCCTTGTAAGGAATGTCTCTAATATTTCTGTCTGAATTTTATATTATAATCCGTTACAAAATTTGGCATACATTTTTAAGTTCCCTATCCCAGGGTGAATTATACCAAAGTAACGAATTTAAGTATCGTATCTATAGTGCCAAAAGTTGTGAATGCAACCAAACATATGTATGTACCAAAGCAACGAAAAACGAGTACCTAGTAACGCTACCATTGAAGCAGGAGCTAGAACGCAAGTGTGGGCTGGTTTGTTCATTGTCATACTTCTACTATTTTAGACCAAACCAATAGCGTTACATTGGGTTATCTTGAAATTTTTGTAAGTACTTATTTAACGAAAGATTTAGATACAGTAGTTGAAAGCAACCAAAAAAAAACTTAGCAGAGGACAATGTAGCCCAAAGGAACACACCAATTTTTGCCACTTCTTGTGAACTCAACGAAAATTGTTTTTAGTCAGTTACTTGGTTTGTTAGCTAAAGAAAATGTAGAATTTTTAAATATAATCAAAAATTCCACCTGCCCAAAAGACTTCACATTTAGTTTCATCTCTTTTTATTTGATTTGCTTAAATGCCGTAGGTCTAAGGAATTCTATCACCCTTTACCTTATTTTGAACTTTAAAATTAAAGACTCCCCTATAATACAGTAAAATAAGGAGAAAAAAGGGGTAAATCTCGGAATGAATGTTAGTAGAATTTTTTTTTGCTCAATATCTTCCTTTTGCCATTCTATAACATATCTCAAAAGTCTAGAAAAATCTCATGTCCGCTTGTCGCGATTTCAAGGTCAAATCGCGAAATGGAGATTTTCAAAATTAGCAAAAATAGGCTATGGTATTATATACACATATGATACATGATTTCAAGGTATTTTTTAATGCTGATTCCAAAAAATCTAAAATCAAGACAATCTGACGTCTCTGGAAAAAGTTATACCTGTTTTTCATCTGTCAACTCATAATTTTATTACAGTTGCAAACTTACTGCCAAAAACCCCTTAAAAGTTATGGTAGAGGAACCAAATTTTGCATGAAGATTTTAGAATCCATCATTATTAAAAATCAAAACAATCCATTACAAAAAAATATATAGACCTACGAAATAATGGTATTTTTTGATGGAGGGGCAAATTTTAGGATATGCACTAAAGAAGATTCTTGTTCATCTTAGGAATAAGTGCAAATAGGCTAATTTTTTCATTTTAATCTTTGTTTAAATATTCTTTAACTATCCTCAAAAATCTAAAAAAATCTCATGTCCGCAAGTCCTAATTTTCTTGGTTTGAAGATAAGGTGCAGATTTGAAAAAATTGAAAAACTACTCTTCAGATATTTGTGTCAGATCAACATGAATAAGGTACATTACTTTTCAGGGATGGTCATATTGATTTTTTTGTGGGTTTTGTTGGAATCAGCGTTAAAAAATACTTTACCAACATGGGTTATGTTGGTATACATATAAGAATCTAAAGTTTTCTTATTATTTTTTTTTAAATCTGCACCTAACTTAGTTTAACCTGGAAAATTAGAACTTGCGGATATGAGATTTTTTTAGATTTTTGACATAAGTTATAGAATATCCAAACAAAGATAGAAACAAAAAAATTAGCCTATTAGCACTTATTCCAAGATTGTACCAGGATGTTTTTTAGTGCACATCCCAAAATTTCCCCTTTTCTCAAAAAATACCGTTTTGTCATAGATATAAATGGTTTTTTCCATTGCATTGTTTTGATTCTTAATGATAATGGATATGAAAACCCTCATGCAAAATATGATTCCGCTACCATTACTTTTAAGGGTTTTTCGGTAGTAAGTTAGCAACTGTTATAATAATATGAGTTGACAGATGAAAAACAGGTATAACTTTTTCCAGAGACGTCAGATTGTCTTGATTTTAGATTTTTTGGAATCAGCATTAAAAAATACCTTGAAATCATGTATCATATGTGTATATAATACCATAGCCTATTTTTGCTAATTTTGAAAATCTCCATTTCGCGATTTGACCTTGAAATCGCGACAAGCGGACATGAGATTTTTCTAGACTTTTGAGATATGTTATAGAATGGCAAAAGGAAGGTATTGAGCAAAAAAAATTTCTACTAACATTCATTCCGAGGTTAAACCCTTATTTGACTGGATTACTAATAGTTTTTCTATTTTCTAAACCATAAATTCTCTTTAAGTACCGCTCTATCTCAAACCTATCACCCTCTAATAAATCTTAATCAGTCTCTGGTTAAATAGAAAAATCTTGACCTCTTCTCACTCACTCGTTAACGACAAATTACAACAAAAAAATTTTAAACTCATTAAAAAACTCACGCACCCTCAGTTATCTTCTTTAAAACTATTACTCAGAACAGAGAACAAACAATTTTTCTATTTCATCAAGAACAAATCGATCGAGCATTAATTCTTGATTCATTGAAATCATCATTAATTTCATCAATTTTTTTTTTTTATATTCTTCCTTCATTTTTTCATTCTTTCTTTTTTGTCTTCATTTTTTTTTATAGAAAGTTGTACACCACCCATAACTAACTCAACACAATTCCCAGCATCACCATGTAGTGGACACGGGAATTGCGAAAACGGAGACGTTGGCACCTACTGCAAGTGTCATCCAGGACGTACAGGAACCTACTGTGAGCACAGTGAGTATCATCCTCTTGTCCACTTGTTTAAATTTATCGGTTATCCCTCTACTGAGCAAAACCAAAAAGTTAAAAAAAAAAAAATAATCAGAAATCCACTCAACCAAACAAAATACCATCCTCATCCTTTAACCAAAGTGCGTGCTTTGTATGTGTCAGGGGCGGTCTATGAGTTAATATTGAAAAATAAGGCAAAGATTTAAAGGGGGCCCGATTACTTTTTCATAAAAAAGTTTGTTTCTGTCATCACACGAGATATCACTTGAAAAATAAATAAGAACTAAGGACGTTGAACCTGTTGGCATGGCTTTTGCCACTAGAGGGCGCCACATTAGAAAACTTCAGATAGATTATAACCAGACGCTTTCAACGATACCTCATTTATCAAATTATGATGAGTAGTTTAGAACCTATGAGGGAACATAGAAGTCCTTTATACTTTTTGAAACCTTAAGGTGTGACAGAAACCGTTAAATTTTAATTTTTTTAAAAAAGTCAGTGAAATCATATTCTAAACGTCAGAAAATTGACTGCAATTCATAGAAATCCGAAATAGACGATTAAAGCTTTCATATTTTCGGTCAAATTTTATAACTTTTGACAACCATCTGTTAAATGTCAAATTGTCAAATATGGAATTGTCAAATAATTTTTCCAGAAAAAATTGTGCAGATTCTTTCGAGAAGATTCAAGCTTTGATATTTTTTTCAATCTTCATAACTTTTGACAGCCATCTGTCAAACTTTCAAATGTCAAATTGTCAAACACTAAACTGTCAATTTTTAAATACCTAAAAAAAAAGCTTTGTTGTTGCAAGAAAATCTTATGACAGATTAAAACTATCAAGACACAAAAACTTAACTTGGCGCCTTTGCTCACATTTCCCATGTGCCTCATGCCAAAATTCATCCCTGGTCACCCTGCGTACAATTTCCGAAGGCTCGTAGACCTTTCCAAAAGATACGTACGTTAAATTATTTATTATTGATTAATCCGCTAATAAACTAATCTCTGAGATGCCACATACATATACCCTAGTATACGAGATGACAGCACGCATTATCCCTCATTCCCCTTGTCCCATTTAAGAAGAGATTATAGATATTAAATTATCTTAAAGAAGAAGAAAAAGAAGAAGACTGTACGGAAAAGAAGCTTCAGCACAGCATCAGACACAGCAGACGAAGTAACGATCATGCAACGCAAGCATCTTCTTCTGAGTTTCTGTTTCGGATGCGCTGAGTTGGGTTTTCTGCTTCTTCGTCTTTTTTTTTCTTCTTCTGTGGAATACCACCTCTTTTTCCTTCCTTTTTTTTTAAGAGAGATCACCGAGAACAGAGGGAAAAAAACCTAATTAAAAATACCACACAATTTTTTTTTTTAAATTTTTTCTCCCGCAGATTTAAATGAATGCTCTCCGAATCCCTGCCGCAATGGAGGAATCTGCTTGGACGGTGAAGGTGATTTCACATGCGAGTGCATATCAGGTTGGACAGGTAAGAAGAACCCAATAAACATTCGTCTTAGCCATCCCGATTTTGAATCTCTCTGCACAATCCGACGACGACGAGTGCCGACGATGAGTCCGAATAAACGCGCCCGTTTACCTTACCCCGCGTGCACACTTGCTTAAATGTTTTCTTTCCATCTCGGATTTATCGATGAATCCTCACCATATAGCCATTGCTCTACGGTGGCGGTGGAGGATTCTGTTTTCTGGCCGGGTGTCGTCGGTGGTTCCCTTTCGCCGCATCCTCATTAGTTCCTCGCCCATCTTTTGGGCAATTTTTTTTGCGTTTTTTTTTTCAGTTTGCATGCATCGCATCAGCATCGTCAGAATCACACACGAAGAGTCAATTTTTCTCCTTCTGGTCCAAGTCTGATCTGGGTCCTGCTGGCATGTCTGTGCAGTCTACCAGTGTCTGCTCCTGACTTCTAAGTAAATCAGAAAGAGAGAGAGTTATTTTTCCGTTCGTAATGGTGCTGCATTCCTGCGCAGAGGGATATCGCCTCTTAGTTCTCTCCGAATCCAAATTCGAATCTTCTACGTTGATCCGAGCCGCCATTTGAAACCCAAGCAAGGATGATCGAAGGAAACAGTATCAGGCAAATAGGCTCATACTCATGTTCACATGTCGTCGCCATCGCCATGTCGTTGATGGTGTTTTGCAGGCTTATTCCGCAGGAAGACCACAAGTTGTAGATCGGTTTTTTTGGTTTTCTTTGATTTGTCTTATTTTTTATTTTTTTGTGGAGTCTCGAGCCTGGTTCGATCAGGACTCTGCACAGTCAGAGCGCAAAAATAAAAATACAAAATATTTTAATTAAAAATTCCTAATCGTGTGTGAAGTATTCTTTATCTGATTGTGGCAGGCAGACTACTTGTAGAACGTAAAAGGGAATTAATACCGTGTCCGTGTGGAACACGCAGTGTCCGTGCAGAGATTATAATTTCTTTTCTCTCCTTCTCTTTAAGCTCGTTGGGACACCAACTCCAATCTTTTTCCTCGAATGGAAATTTTGCGCGCGCGAAATAAATATAGTAGATGAAGCAACCAACAACTAGTTTTTCTCTTATACGAGTCTTATAGGAGTCTTATAGTAGTCAACCACTTGTTGTCGTTTTGCTAAAATTGAACATAACGCCAAACAAATTATTTGCAGGTAAACGTTGCTCGGAGCGTGCGACTCAGTGCTACGCTGGACAGTGCCAAAACGGCGGAACATGTGTAACTGCCGACGGCAGTGGAACGGCGCAATGTCGTTGCGCACAAGGCTGGAATGGGCAATTTTGTAGCGAAGCAATCGACCAGTGCCAGGGTCAGCCTTGTCATAACGGGGGCACCTGTGAGTCCGGACCGGGGTGGTTTCGTTGTTTGTGTGCGCAGGGCTTTTCTGGACCCGATTGTCGGATAAATTTGAACGAGTGTTCGCCACAGCCGTGTCTGGGTGGTGCTCGTTGCATTGATGGCATCGGTGGATACACCTGTGTTTGTCCGCCCGGAAGGCAAGGAGTTCGATGTGAGATTTGTAAGTTACACTGATGTTTGGGTTAGATTAGAAGTGTTCATTAAGCTTACATTATTTTATGTGTCTCTTTTTTGTTAACGCTGATATATAGCTCTTTCGGACCCCCAGTCAGCTTGTTTGAATATAACAACCCTTTCGCCGTATAATTCGTTGGTGAACAGCTCAAATGTTACATTGCCAGCGGTTTCGTTGGAGGAGTCTTGTAATGCGTGTACTTGTGACAAGGGAAAGAGAAAGTGTACGAATTTGTGGTGTGGTCTGCCGAATTGTTTTGGAGATGAGTCGAAGACTTCCAATCTGTCAATAACTTGTCAGAGTCATGAAGTTTGTGTACCATCGTTGAGGGAGTCATGTTTATCACCACCGTGTTTGACGAGAGGAGATTGTAGGGAGTTGGAGCCTTCGAGGAGGGTAGCTCCTCCAAAGCTTCCAGCGAAGAGTGAATGTTGGCCAAATCAAGCGGTTCTCAATGAGAATTGTGCGAGATTGACGATTCTGGTGGAATTGGAGAGACTGAGTAAGGGAACGTCGGTGGAGAGTTTGTGTTCGACAATGCGTTTGTTGCTGGCCGGGAGGATGGTTAACGAGCCGACAAGCGAAGGAATGCTGATTCTTATTTGTGACTTGAAGACATCGACCAATGATACCATCGAAGTGACACTGGTAAGTTTTTTTTTTTTTTTTCATTTTAAATGATGTTTGTGAAGGTATTCGGTATTTTGTTGTTGTGGGAAAATAAACGGTATATTTTTTCATGGGAACAGTTAAGGGATTATATAAATTCTTTGGTTTCTTGACAACTTTGATCATAATTCATACTTTTGTTCGTTCTATCTGTAAAGTAGAAATAGAATTTACAACTTGTTAAAAAAATATAAAATATGAGAAAATAAGCTGGTCGTTGCGAATTAATGTCTTGTCGTTGCAACCAACTTGTTTTCTAATACTTTTATTATCTAAAAATATCGTTTTCTTTTAAAAATTTTGGACGACAAATTTATAACGATTTTTGAAAAGCATTATTTTAGGAAAACATAGATCCACAGAAATTTTTCCAGAATCTTAATTTAGGATTTTTTTTATTTAAAGTATAGATACATTTTGTTTATAAAAAAAAAACTAAGTCATTAAGAGCTAAAATTACCATAAGCTTAAAATATCGGGATTTCTTTAAATCTTTGTTTTTAATGCTAGGCCAACCATCTAAAACAAAAATATAGCACATTGATGAGGTTTAACTATCAAAAACTCTGCCAAATATCAGAAACACTGAATTTGATGCATATTCATGCGACAGGGTGTCGCAAAAGTAATATCATAGTGTTAATTTGATTAAGTTTTTGCAAATGGCATCAAATGTTATTTGAAATTGCTAAAAATAGTTTAAATGTGCCTTAATTTTTGCAAATGATATCCAATATCATTGAACTTTAGGTCTTATTTTGTACTTTATTGCAGTGTTTCCAGAATATTTTAGAAGCAAGGAGGCAAATTTAAAAATCTTATAGCCAAAAAATAGCTCCAAAAATATTCCAAATTTTTGACTTTTTGAATTTTTCAGATAAGTTTATTTCATCAGATTTTAAGTAGATATAATTATTTGTTTATCATTTTGTGCATCAATTTTCGTTTTTACTCATTGACGGGCCTAAAATTAAGTTTTTAAAACATACATAAAAATGAAAAATGTAGGCAAATATTGAAAAAGAAAAAAACGGGTCTGCAACACTGCTTTATTGTAAGACAATAATATAAGAAGCAGAAATCTTCAATGTTTAGTGTTGTCTTTCGAGTGACACCTAAAAATTCACAAAATTCAAGTTGAGGTGAATTGGGATTGGGTTAAATATTTAGGATTTATAATTTTTTGCATTTTATTAATATGGGTCAAAATCATGGAGAAACTTCAAATATCGAATTATAAAAGAACTTAATTTTGTTTTAGGTATAATAAAAGTTGCATGCTCAAATATTCGGAATAGGCCCATAGCCTATATTTCTTTTCGGAAGGTGCTTGGTTCAAAATTTGACGAGAATTCTTTTAAAGGTTTTTATTTCAAAATATCTATAAATATTTCAATTTTTGGCAACAAAATTAAGATTTAAATAGAATTTAGTAAAATGACTTGACATTTAAATTTTATTTTTTGAGTTATGGAAGTGTTCCGGGAACGCTTTGTCGGGTATATTAGATGCACAGTACACATAATAAGGTAATATCTTCCGAAAGAAATTTTGACAACAAATTGTTTGTCAATAAAGGAGACCTATGTGTCAGTTCGGCCTCTAATTTATATATTTGAATCACAGTAAACTGGATATTAGTTTTTGTTTTAATTTTTAAAATGTCATTTGAAAAAATTATTAATTGAAAAAATAATTGATTTTTGTCGGAAAATGGTCAAATATTATTAAAAAAATTAGTTGCATGCGCGGTTTTCCGGTTTTTAAGCGTTTTTCGTCGATAATTTAAAAATGAAAAAATTGCAAAGGACAAAAAATTTAATTTAATTTGTCAACCAAAACAAAAAACTTTTCGAAAAAAATCCCTAAGTAAATTTTTTTTAGATTGATTTCGTTTTATAAGAGTTCTTACCTCACTTTTAGTAGGAGTAGTGGAGTAACTAAAGCGCAAAAATTGGCAATATTAGGGAACCCGGCCGAACAGCTTAGATTTTGATGATCTTTTTTTTCAAACGTGGGTAATTAAGGTCCATTTTCTTCACTCGGAGTTGAACATAACTTGAGAATTTTTAGTATAAAAATTCTCAAGTTTTGTTCAACTCCGAGTGAAGAAAATGGACCTAAAAATACTTTAAAGTCTATAGAAGCTGCGTTCCTTTGGAAATATTTGAACTACTTTTTCAGTATAGCAAAGTAGATCAAAGTAGATAAATATTTCCAAAGGAATTTTTTTCAAATATGTTTCTTAAATTTCATAAATTAATTGATGCCAAAAGATTGTCTAGGAAATTCAAGGAAAAAAAAAATATATGAGGAGCTTAGCACCAAAACGGCCTAATTCCAAAAATTTCGTTTTGAGAAAAACGATTTTAAAGAAAATCATATGTTCGGGATTTCTTTTTTGTTGGTTTGTAAAAGTTATAAAAAAATATTATTTAATTCTTAGTTTGTAATTTTTTTTAGTTAAGAGTGTTGGCTATACTTTTGGGCTAAGGTCTGATATTTTTCTTATTCCGTATTCTGAAAGGTTCTGAAAGGGTACCAAACTTAAATAATATGGAAAAATTACCTAATAAAAAAGTCGGATTTCTTAAGAAAATAAATTTTATCTCTGTTATTTATGAAATATTCTCAACAATGTTATACCATTTTGAAAAGAGAATTGAACACACCAACTTTTAAGGTAACTTGCCGAAACATCGTAGTGCATTTTTTTTACACTACGGTTCATTGAATTAGAGTCATGTAAAATTTTTTAGTACTTAGTTGGGCAAAAAAAGTATATTTGCTTTAAAACTGATGCAGATGAGTTAAAATTTTTGAATGCATTTGGTAGCAGGGTTATTCAAGGTTCCGTAACAAAAGAAAAAACTGAGAAAAATTAAGATTTGTAGTCACGGCACATGAAAAACCGTCACAGGGTGACCATTTTTTATACTTTTTTTCAAATGCCCATAACTCACAAAATATATGGCAGCGATTTTTTTTATTATTTTTCTGATAACTGTCACCACCTACCCTATCTACCGTTTTCGTTTCGACGTTAACTTTTGGAACACCCTGTATATTACCTTTTCTGCTTCGGAATTCAACTAATAATATTTATGACCAAAAATTTTTTTTAAATAAATTCATATTTTATTAGAAAAAATTTGGAAAAAAGTCATTTTAAATTTTTTTAATAACATTTTTTTTTTAATTCTGAGTTTGAGGACCATTTTTTTTTTTTCAAAAACTCTTAATTAAATTTAGTGGATTTAAATTTAAGAGATAAGAATGAGCTTCAGGCTTTTTAAAAATATATTTTAAAATGTTGTAGGTGTTGCCGTTGTTTTCAAAATATTTGTTTAGTGTTTGAAGTCAGATTGTGAGAAAATTGCATTTATCGCTTAAACAATGGAAGATTGCCCCTTACTCCCTTATTAGTCCGGTCAAATTAGACTAAAATAAGGGGGTGAGGTTACATAAATTCCCAGCAAGCTGAAAATTGGTAGGATTGTTGGAAATACCATCATAAATAAAATTTAAAAAGTCCTCATCGATCCGAGTTGTGGAAAAAAATTTACGGGGGGTCAAAGGTCAAAAAAATGGGTTTTTCACGATTTTTAGCAAAACGAAAAGTCTTATCAAAAAATTTTCAATGCGAAAATTGTAGACCAGCTTATTATCTATAAAAAGTGTCATGACACTTTTTTTCCTCAGACCCACCGTTTTTGAGATATAACGATTCAAAAAGTTGAAGTTGAGTTGTAATCGTCATAATTATGCACACGTTTCCACGCCACCTTTGAGGTAGTGTACCTAGCGCGTTTTTTTTAATGTGGTTTCCCCGGTAGGCTTATTCCACGGATTTATTGGGGTTCATACAAAAAAAAAAAATAGGTAGATTTATCCATCTGTGTCATAGTTCTCTTCCTCTTCAACTTCTTCTTGTTCTTGGTCCTGGATGCAAGTTAATAATGACACATCGCTTGTCTCCTCGTTGGTGTCAAATGAATCCTCAATTGTTGGTGATTCAACATTGGAGCACGACCGGTCTTGACAATTTGTGCATGCTACAGAACAAAACATTCCAACTTTTTTGCAACCACATTTAGCACTACATCCCTTTTTACAGTTGCAAAAAATTGTGTTCAGCTTTTTTTCCGGTGCAGGTGGGAATAATGTTGGAACAGGTTCTAGTGCATTGTTGACCAACTTCCAACCCCAGTCTTTTGGGTCTAGCTGATAACCAAGCCACACCTGAACTTGGTAATATAGGCGTATAAGCCTAATCGCGAATTAGCCTAATCGCGAATAAGCCTAATCGCGTATGAGCCTAATCGCGTATGTGGGGTCTTAGTGTATTTTTACTTGTCTTACATCTTCAGTGGTGTAAAACCGTGATGCACTTATACATTTCTATTCTAAACAAAAATTCCCGGGGAAATAGTTTCGGAAGAAGTGCTCCCAATCTTAACCATGGGGGAACAAAATTCAAGCTTAAAGAGACTGAGATCTCGGGAAGTTTTCAGTTGGGATCCCTTCTCCAGAAAACATATCCCCCAGATTCTTGTTTAGAATAGACCTGATTATGACGATTACAACTCAAAATTTTTGAATCGTTATATCTCAAAAACGGTGGGTCTGAGCAAAAAAAGTGTCATGACACTTTTTATAGATAATAAGCTGGTCTACAATTTTCGCATTGAAAATTTTTTGATAGGTAATACTTACCGTTTTGGTGAAAATCGAGAAAAAAATCGTTTTTTTGACCTTTGACCCCGAGTAATTTTTTTTCCAGGTCTCGGATCGATGAGGACTTTTAAGGTTTTATTTATGATGGTGTTTCCAACAATCCTACCAAATTTCAGCTTGCTGGGAATTTGTGTAACCTCACCCCTTTTTTTGAGTCTTATTTGACCAGACTCATGGTACCGATAACTTCCTTATAACTCTAGGTATGACAAACCTTTTACCATTTTGAAATTCCTCTTAGTTGAGAGTATTTTTAAAAAAGGTGGCCACCTAGGTTCCTTTGATTTATTTTGTACCACAGTAGTTTAAAATTTTTCATAAAATACTTTTTTTTCATTTTGCTCGAAAAACAGACTTCAAATTTTTTTTAAGAAAAATGTGCAATAGCTATGAAGTTTTTAAACTTAATATGTACTCAGCCAATTATTGTAAAAAATTATAAAAAAAAGAAATAAATAAAATTCATTCATTTGTGGTTGTAGTGAACGAAAACACAAGATGATAAAATTTAAAATACACTGAACGAAAAAAAGTCAATATTTTATGAACTGGTTGCGATAGCACTTTTTTATATCTGTTTTTGGAACAGTCATAACTGTAGCTATCAGCCATTTTAGGGTTGTCCATTCCCTATCGGACACCCTGTTTATATTCAGACCTATTCTAAACAAAAATTCCCAGGGAAATTGTTTCGGGAGAATGGCTCCCAATCGGAAAAATGGAGAAAATTTCCTTTTTTTTTTTGCTTTCTCCATATTCTTAACCATTGAAGAACGAAATTCAAGCTAAAAGATAGTAAAATTTCAGGAACTTTTCTGTTGGGAGTTTTTTTTTTCAAAATATGCCTGATTATGACGATTACAACTCAACTTCAACTATTTGAATCGTTATATCTCAAAAACGGTGGGTCTGAGGAAAAAAAGTGTCATGACACTTTTTATAGATAATAAGCTGGTCTACAATTTTCGCATTGAAAATTTTTTGATAAGACTTTTCGTTTTGCTAAAAATCGTGAAAAACCCATTTTTTTGACCTTTGACCCCCCGTAAATTTTTTTCCACAACTCGGATCGATGAGGACTTTTTAAATTTTATTTATGATGGTATTTATAACAATCCTACCAATTTTCAGCTTGCTGGGAATTTATGTAACCTCAAATGTCTAATTTGACCGGACTATATATTTTGTTTCCTTAAATACCTAGAGAAACTTTTGCTGTTATTTGTCTTATGAAATTTAAGCAAAAAAAATGGTTTTGTTCAAAAAAAAATTAATTTTAATTTTAAAAAGCAATACGGCAACATGGGCAATTTTTAATCTATAGTAAAGTCTATAGATAAGTATTTTTAATTACCTACGTTTAAAAAAAAATGGTCAAAATCAAAGCTGTTCGGCCGGGTTCCTTAAAAATTTGCTTTAGTTATACTCTACTAGAGTTTTGAGAAATTTTTTAAGCTGAATATGAATGAAAATTTACAATAGTATGGTTAGTTGAGTAGGGGGATGAAAGTTTTAATGGTTTTCAGTTTTTGTCTCGTCGGGTATTTTTTTTTTGTTCAACGTTTTTTTTCAGCCGGTCTTTTTTCGGTTTTTTTCTCAAAAACCTGTTTAAACCGAGAGAACAAAAAAACCGAAAAAAACCGGTCGACCAAAAAACCGAAACCGGTTTAAACCGGCCGGTTTTTCCCATCCCTAATTAGCTGTCAGGTTGGTACCTACCTATTTCATCCAAATTCCCCTTTTAAGATTGTGTCTGGGTAGTAGGATTTTATTTGTAAAATAAATGTAAACAAGAAAAAATTATATTCTTTTCTGTATCTTAAACTAATTTCTAATTTTTTTAATTTCTTTTCTTTACAGTCATCTACAAAGGTTGGCGATGCCCAACTTCCACTTGCAATAAAACTCCTTGGTGAATTACTTTCACGGCAAAGTGGAATTTCTCATACAAATCAACAAGTTCCTAACCCATCATTGGCACCTTTGATTTCAATTCTTGAAGTCAAAGTAGAAACTGCCTTGGTAACAAAGAATTCCAATAGCTCCGGCCTCCTCTTTGGAATTCTATGTGGCATTGGAATAGTTCTAGTGGGTTTTGCAGTTTTCATGGTCATGATTTGGAAACAAAAAACATCGATAAGAACTACTTCCGGCATCAATCTCACTTCATCCCTCGATGCTTTGCGACACGAGGAAGAAAAATCAAATAACCTACAAAATGAAGAGAATCTAAAAAGATACACGAATCCTCTGAAAGGGAGCACGAGCTCCCTTCGAGCGAATGGCATGGAATTGAGTCTAAACCCAGCCCCAGAGTTATCCAGTATACCTCCCTTAGCTGCTGGCCCAAGTTCCCTGCATCACTCGCAACCACTTTATCCGCCATGTGAATCAAATTTTGACCACGAGCTGGACTCGTCGTCCAAAGCTATGCAGCAAAAGAGAAACTCACAAATCCTCCTGCATAAAACACAAAACTTCGACATGAAGAAAAATACTGTCGGTTCGTTGGACAGTCCGCGCAAGGACTTTGGAAAACGCTCAATCAACTGTAAATCTGCGCCACCCATCACTGGCGATCCGGACGTTCTAACGGTGCATGTGTAGTGAAGGGCCATAATTATTATGGCGCACAGTTTTTTAAGTTAACCATAGGTTGTCATTGGTTGTAAATGTTAGATATATATTTATTGTAATCTAAGTTTCCGATTGTCTTCCGATAGAGGGGGTTGTTGAGAATAAGAAGAAATATAGAGATCTCGTACGATACGCACGAAAGTTGTTTAAAAAAAATTTATTTTAACTGAAGAGATGCACATAAGTTCCTCGCAAAATGCATTTAAAAAGAGTAAAGAGAGAAGAGAGACAATTTATGTTGAGAAAAAGCGCCATCTATAAATAAACTTCAGAACCTACTTAAACAATTATATTTTAAAAAAATGAAATCTCACGCAGTATTCAAGTTAAATAAAAAAAGAAAAATATTAAACAGCAATATTAATTGTTTTCAAATCCTAATGAGTGTGATATTATAAAATTAAATGTAATTTTAATTTTAAGTTTAAAAAATAAGAAAAAAAAATTTTAAGTTAACTTAAGATAATTTCTTAAATGTAAATATAAAAAAAAATTAATTAGAACAGAGATTATTCTTTAAAATATTTTTATGTAAATACAAACAAAATGTAAATAGTTAATTTTTTTTATTTTAATTTTAAACATAAAATGATTAAAAAAAATTAAAAAAAAAAAACAAAGTTTGATGCAATTCCAGTTATATTTTTATTTCATTCGCCCCTAGATAGTTTAAGTTTTTTTTTTTTTTTGTATTTTACAATCATCTTAATTTCTTATAAAATAAATTATTATTTATTTAGTTTAATCAATTAAAAAAAAAAATAAAATTAAAAAAACTTGTATTTTTCGTTCAAAAATAATTATTAAGTTTAGATTATAATGTTTAAAATTCAAAGGCTGATGATGATGACTTTTAGTTCATTGTTTTTATGCGAAACAAATGTATTTTTTTGAATATTTAATTTTTTATATAGATTTTATTTTTAAATAAATATTTTTTTTTTATTTAGATAGATAACTTCATTTTAAGAATTTTATATAATTGTAAATTGAAAATAGACCAGAGGATATATTTTTTTAATATGTTCAAGAAATAAAATAAAAAAACAAAAATGTGAATTTATGCAATAGTTGTCAATAATAAATTGTTTATACAAATTTAAATTTATAAAATAAAAAAAAAAACAATAATTGTAAGATTTATATAAATATAGAAAATACAATTTTACATTAAAAGAATTTTAAATTTGTTGTCTTATTTATTTATGTAGCTTAACAAATTTGTTGAGTTATGATACTCAAGGTCAGCAAAAGAGATGTCTATTGCTGAAATAAATCCTCATTCGAAAATTTATTTTTTTAAACTTACTACATTTCTAAGTGTTATATTGGTGTACCTGTACTGTACAGTATAAACTCGCCCGTTATAGGATTCAAAAGTATATTTCACATTATAATGCCTTTAATAGATACAAAAATATCACATTCACATTTTTCCAGTTCTTCAAAATCCTAATCTCCAACTCACAGGAACATCTGCAGATTCATTTATTACACTAGTAAACAAAATTGCACCTTTTTTGTTTTATGATTTTTTGAAATTGTTTTTTAATAATTTGGAATTGCTGATTTCAAATATGCCCTCAGTTTTTTTCTAGCAGCTCTAGTTTGGGTGATACAGCATACAGGTGCTAGAGAAATGCTTAAAAAGTAGCAAATAATAGAATTTTGAGATGTTATAACGAGAACATCTCGATTAAAATTCTGATTGCGGATTCAAATTCAACACAGGTTTTGTTCCTGAAACAAAACCACTATAAGCTAAAAACCACTAGCTTAAAAATTAACAAAAAATCTATAGATCTTATGATGGAAATATTTCAAAAAACGCGAGCTGATAGAAAAATTCTGATTTCGGATTCGAGTTCAGACAACCGAAAACCTAATGAAAAAAGTTGTTTAGTTCCTGAAACAAAACCACTGTAAGGTAGGAAAATGCTTAAAATTTAGAAAAAATTTACTATAGAGATTTTATAACGGAAATATCTTGAAAACGATGATAGAAATTTTTAATTTCGGATTCGAGTTTAGCACCTAAAAAACCTTCGGAAAAGTTCACAAAACTTAGTATAACAAAAAGATGAACCAAGTGTAAGTGTTGTTTCATATCAAATTGGCACCTAGGCCACCCGACAAACAATTTTGGTTCTATAAAGCTTTACAGATGCAATTGTTGCATTGTTGTAATTCCCATTATTTGTACGTTTTCCTTGTACACTATGACGTATACGTGCTCTAAATCTCGAGTTTTATTCTAAATCTAAATAGCTGAACCCAAATCTGAGATTTAGCGAAGTAGATTTATTTGGGAGCGGTACGATTGATCGCAAACTAAAATCTCTTATAACGAAATCTCGCATTTTTAAAAATTTCACGCAAAACAAAATTTCGCATTTTTAAAATTTTTCATAAGAAAATCTCGCATTTTCAAAATCCCGCAAACCAAAATTTCGCATTTTTAGAAAAAATCTCATTTCTGCATAAAATTCTCGCTATAACAAAATCTCGCACCACAAAAACCTCGCATTGTAATACTCGACAAACTCGATTGAATTAAGTCCTTTTAATCCTTAATCCAGTTGATCTTGAACACTATTAAATAGAAGTCTAATATGCATACAACAAACTTTTACCTTTTCTATCTTTTTCTCATAAATAAACAACAAAAACAAAACAATAAATTCCCAGGAAAGTCATTTAATTGAAAAATAAATTACTTCAATAGTTAACAAACAAAAAGTAAAGATAATATACATAATTCCATACAAAAACAATAATTTTAAGATAGCGAGAGGTTTTGAGCTATGCTTCGCAAGTTATCAATTTTTGACAGTTGAAGTCGTTTTTTATATGTATTTTGTAAAGATGTATTGCGAATAACGGTTTTATTCCTTCGTTTAGCATTTCTATTGGATCTCGATTGCTGCAGCTTAAACTTTCCATAGAACTAAACTCTCGCGCGCGCGAATTAATAAATATTTTATTTCAATGCGAGATTTTATATTGCGAGATTTTAATGTTGCGAGCTTTCGTTAAGCGAGATTTTGTAATTGCGAGATTTCGATATAAGAGATTTCATAATGCGAGATTTTAAGATGCGAGATTTTAAAAACGAGATTTTAAAATGCGGTCAATCGTACCCAACCCGATTTATTTTAAATCTACTTAGCTACCCTACTAACAATTTTGCTTCTATAATGCTTTATAGAACCAAAATTGTTTGTCGGGTAGATCTCGGATTTAGCGTTGGTGAAAACATAGTATTACTCGATGGTTGTTTGAGATAGAAAATGTATTATATGGTGTGACAAGAATTTTTCTAGATATCATCCTCTTTAAAAAAAAAAACGCAATATCGATGTCACTTCTATTAATAAAGGACCCCGCACAATTTGTATGGGAAGTGGCCCTCGGTGAAATTGTCTGAAATTTTAGTATGTTGTCCTCTTGAAGCCCTTGATCAAAAGTCGATATGGGCAGAAAGTCGAAAAATGGACAGTTTTTAAAATAACGGGTTTTTTCCGATGACCATCTCGAACCTTTAAATGGGATAGTAACTCTCTTATTGTGTTTTACGCTATTTTTTAGTGGAATCCATAGGTTTAAAGGGTCGCTGAAACCGAATCCGAAGTCCATTTTGCCCCATCATGTCAGATTTTCAAGATAACCTCAAAAAATATTACAGCCTCAAAAAATTTTTTTTTTTCATCTGGGAGTGCGACTATGTTTATTATATGTTTTTCGGGTCGCTGAAACCAAATTCGAAGTTTATTTTGCCCTATCACGTCAGGTTTTCGAGATAACTTCAAAAAAGATGCTCGTTTCTTTTTTGATGTTATCTCGAAAACCTGACGTGATAGGGCAAAATAGACTTCGAATCTAGTTTTAGCGACCCGAAAAACATATATTTAGCACTGTCGCACTCCCAGTTCAAACAAAAATTTTTTTTTTGTGCTGTGACATTTTTTGAGGTTATCTTGAAAACCTGACGTGATGGGGCAAAATGGACTTTGGATTCGGTTTCATCGACCCTAAAAACCTATGGATTCCACATTAGAATAGCGCAAAATACAATTTAGAGAGTTACTATCCCTTTTAAAAGGTTTGAGATAGTCATCGGAAAAAACCCGTTATTTTAAAAACTGTCCATTTTTCGACTTTCTGCCCATATCGACTTTTGATCAAGGGCTTCAAGAGAACAACATACTAAAATTTCAGACAATTTCACCGAGGGCCACTTCCCATACAAAATGTGCGGGGTCCTTTATTTATTCAATGATGAAATCCTACATTAACTTTTTTTTATCGTCGCCTTGCCATTCTGTTCTTACCTTAAAAAAGCTAAATAAAAACTTATCGCACGGAATGCATTCAATACAATCCACACTCCACAAAAGAGCTTTTTATTTTTGTTTTGTAAACACAAAAAAAAGCTTTGCCACGAAAGCAACTGCCACAACTGTCAATGTCAGCTGTCAGGCAAAAAACAAAAACGAAAACAAATTCTTGTTTTCTTTTTCTTTTTTCGTTTTCTCAACTTCTTCGAATAATCCACAAAAAAAAAACGAATTGATATTATTTATTGTTTACAAATTCATAATAAGAACAAGAATGTTTGATTTAATTAAAAAATACATATTAAATCTGTATTTCCAATACGAAATGGTGACTTGTATTTACATGTTCGAGCCATGGGAAAAGAGACTCATAAGTGAGTTTGAAGATGACCATAAAATTGGAATTATGTTGTATGCTATTGGAATAAATTGTTTTTATTTTTCGCAGACGGATTTGTAATATTCATTTTGGCGCTATTCACTTTCTCCAGCATTGTTTACTTACCAAAATATATTGAGACTTTTGTGCAATTTCTGTCACCACTTCCGCCCACAAATGGCTACAGTCCAACTTACCAAGCGGAAAAGATGTCCAGCAGTAGTTAAGAGTAGACAAACATAAACTAGACGACGCACACTGCACTTAATTAATGGCCAAGGGCTGAGAGTGTGACTCACACACTCAAGACGAATGCAGTGTTTCGAAAGACTGTTTGCGCGTAGTTTTTTAAGAAAATGGTTTTTATTTTTATTTTTTAAAAAGGTTATAACTAAATTGAATCTAAACAAAAAAAGATAGAAATTTAATTCTCATATATAACTTATATTGTTCTTTCTTGATAAAATCGCTTAAAATAGATTTAATTGCTTTTTTTGAAATCAAGAAGCTTTGTTTGTTCTTTTTTTTCCTATGAATCATTTAATTCCCAGAAAAAGCACTTGAATTGTAGTAAGTGGAACAATTTGATCAAACTATTTCAGTAGGTAAAAAAAATATAAAAAAAAAATAAGTTAATTTACTATCGATATTATTTATCTGCGATTTATCTAGCATAACACCATTGCAAAAATTGCTGATTCTAGTATGATTAGTTTATTAATTAACCGTCAATAAAGAATTCTTTTTAGAGACTGTCTGTCTAGGCCTTTTCCCACTATATCCGGCGTCCCTCAATGTAGTCATTTAGGCCCACTTTTTTTTGTTTTAGCCATTAACGATGTTGATATGATTTTTTCTCGATGTGACTTAGAAATTTAAGCCGACGATATGAGAATTTCCTCACCTGAAGATGAACTTATTCTTCAAAGCGAGTTAAATACTTTCTTTACCTGGTGCCAAAACAACTTTTTGGAGCTTAACATTAAAAAATGTAAAGCTATAACTTTTTCTCAAAAACGTTCAATTGCTGCTGAGGCAATACAAGATAAATGACCAACTTGTTCCTGTTGTAACATCTATTCGTGACCTTGGTATTATTCTCGATTCACAACTCAATTTCCGTACGCACGACAGTATCATTAGTAAAGCTAACTCAGCTCTTGGCTTCGTTAGACGTGTCGGTCGAAAGAATTTTCTTGTCTATATGCCACCAAATCCCTTTATGTGACATGCGCCTCCCAAGTCTGGTCACCGTACCACCAAGTCCACATATTGAACGTATTGAAGCTGTTCAGCGTAGATTCTTACGATACGCTCTACGCGGCCTTGGTTGGGACGATCCTTTTAACCTACCCCCTTATGAGGACCGACTGAAACTCTTAAACCTACATACCCTTCGCTCGCGTTGCGATACTGCCGATATTCTTTTTGTCCACCAATTACTAAATGGTATTATTGATTGTCCTAGTTTGGTCCTTAACTTATTTTACAATACAAACGCTCGTCAGCTAAGATCAGTGCCTTTTTTCCGTTTATCCTACCATCGTACTGACTACGGTTTTAATGAACCCTTGACGCGTATGCAACGTAAGGCAAACAATTTATCTTTTTTTTAATCCCAGCCTTAGCAAGTCCGCTTGAAAAGACGCTCTTCTGAACTCTCCCTGCTAAACCTCACTCTCTTTAATGCACTTCAACTGCCTTTGCCATGTCTTAGACTTAAGTTATAGATTTAGTTACATTTATAAGTTTATTTTTAAGCTCCGTACTAAGCAAATAAATAGACCCCTTACCATTCAGAATTCAGAGAAGACCAAGTTCTCAGAAATGTTAAACAAATTGTTAAAATTTGATTTCTTGGTTTTCCCAAACGATACAATCTTTTTGATTGGTCTATCCACGATAAACTATATTGTCTGCGAACTTATAATTAAATTACCATCAAATGGAACAAGGACGGATTAAGGACAACTTTAAATACATACTGAAGATAACACCTTTTGAAAAATAGGCAGAACTTAACGTCAGAATGAATTGCATACAGAAAAATGTATGATCGCCAAAGTATTCTTAAAGTGACCGTTTTTAACTCGGCACTGTGGTTTCTACTTTTTAAATTAAATCCTAAGTGGGCTTGCCGAACCATTGTCCTTCAGTTTATGTAGGAACTTCGATGCAAAAACTAAAGAATCGTATAGCTGGCCATAGATCCGATATAAAGACGGCTTTAGCTTTGCATTGTATTGATGAGGGACGTAGACCAGATTTTATTGACGTAGATATTTTACAGATAGAAAAACATTACAGTAAAAGAATGTTAATAGAAATGTTACATATGTATATTAAACACAGACAATACTGTTAATAGAAGAACAGATTGTGAAGGGCTCAGCAATATTTGTAGTCAGTTTCTTCAAAGAAATATATTAGGTTGAATTTATGTTTAACTTGATTCTGTAGGCTAGATTTGATAAGAAATTTTGAATTTGTTATCAAATAATTAAAATTTTTTATATTTTGAAATTTCGATAATTTGAAACGTCTTTTTCAAGACTTCGAATTTTTTGAATTTTTGAAATATTTAAAACTATAACCAATAAAAACAAGGAAAATCCAACCAAAGCTAGAAGTTCTTAAGATTGAACTCTTAAGATTAAAAGACAAAATATTCTGTAAGTATAGAAAATTAGATTTTTAGCATTTATCACTATTTTTCAATTTTCTAAATAATTAGCCCTGAAGAAGACTGTAAACACAGTTGAAACGTCGGAGTAAAAGATAGTCAAAAGATTAAACAAGACCTCAAGCCCACTTAGGATTGAATTTAAATTCTATTAAAAAAGGTCACGAAGATAAGAATAATTGTTTCTACTTTTTGGTAACGGACCACTATACTAAACAAAATTAATGAAAAATTTTCATTGTTTAGGTTTTTCTTCTTCTAGGCTATTGATTACACTGGTTTATAGCCAAAATGGGCACTCAATCCTACTATTTTTAGTGTACTATGCATACAAAATTGAAAACTATGAATCTTCAAATCATTTTGATTTTTTCTTTCGTTAATAAAGTTTTTTTTTTAGAAATTTTCTTTAAAAACTCGATTTTATCAAAATGTTTTAATACATTGCACTTAAACATCTGGAGTGACCCAGAAAAGTTTGTTCTAGTGTTTGTTGCTTATTTACTCAGCTTCCTGGCGCCAGGTTTTCTGTTCAGATTGTCGTTTATTACTCAAGATATAGCCCGAATACTAAGTAGGATGGAAAAAACAACTACCAAAACAAAATTTGAAAAATCATATCTCGAAAACCTATCCATAAATATTTTTTTACATAAGATTTTCGAGTTTTCTGGGCTCAAATCTATACGAAAAGTATAACGGCACTTGGATTGGTAGGAAATTTCTCCGATTTCCTACCAATCGGAGAGTTTTTACCTGTCGGAAAAGCGCACCTCGAAGCAAAATTCGGATGAAATTGAAGAATTTTCCGCTCCGACCGATACCTCGCTAGGGCCGTCTTTTTTACAGAAAGGAACTAAGACGTTCACGGTAGGAATTGTTCAAAAAGTGCAGATAAAACCGCGGAGTGCTATTAAATGAGGGGATGGAAATTGAAGATATGTTTGTTGGTTATGTTTTTCAATGTATCTTGTAAACAAAGCAAAATTTTGATATACTGCATTGAACACTTAGTAGAGAATTAAATTTCCTATAGTAATAATGTTTTGTTTTTCAATTGAAAAAAAAAATTAATTCCATACCAAAATAGTAGAAGCAAACATTTAAAAAAAAATTTCAAAAATCAATTTTTTGAGTGTTTTTGCTTTGCTTTGCTCTAATAAAAAAGAAAATGCTGGGCTTATAAGGATCAAATGGCCATACTTCAATTAATTATTTTACCGACTTCCAAAAAGGAGGAGGTATTCAATTCGTCTGTATTTTTTGTATGTTGTTTGTTACCTAATAACTTTGGACTGAGTGAACCAATTTTGATAATTATTTTTGTATTGGAAAGCTGGTGCCTGCAGTGTGGTCGCATTTGTATTTCGTTCAGTTCTGTCTGTAGAAACTTTAAAAAAACCATAAAACCCAGTTTTGATCCATTGATCCATGGAAGTCGTATTTGTTTTTTTGATAAAAATGATTATTAATGAAAAAATTTAATAAGCCCAGCATTTTGAAGGAAATTTAATCTTCCCTTTTTACTTGCGATATATATGTAGGTACTATAGGGCAAGTTTAGGATTCGTAAAAAAAATCGAACTCAAAATAACAATTTTACATGACATTAGAATGATGATGGAGAATGCCAAAAAAGTGAGTCCGGCAATTCTGTCTATCTGTCTGTTTGTACCTCGAGCTACAGCCTAAACTATTCGAGTGATTTTGTTCAAACTTGGTAGTTAACAGTTTTGGGTGATTCCCTAGAGGACAAATTGAAAATTTTTTTTTAGGACCTGTCATATAACGGCTCTACCGACTTTGATTAAAATTTTTGAGTGTAGTATTACACATAAGAGCCAACTTTCGAAATAAAAAAGATATTTTTTTTACCGTTATTAACGGTCCATGTCATAGAACAGTTTTTTTTTATTTATGAATATCTCGTTCAAGAATACCCCGATTTCAACGAAAATTTTTATACAAAAGCGTTTAGGTAAAGGTAATATTAAAATTTTAGAAAATTTTCAAAAAACTCATTTTGGGATTTTTAAAAAATATTTCAAAATTTTTTTTTGAAAAATCAATTTTTTTGAAATCTGGCTTATGAAAAATTTTGAAATTTCGTTTATATGCGTAAATAAATTATTTCTTCAAAATGGCATACCAACTTTTTTTTTGAAAAATGTTCTAACGATTTTCGAAATTTTTTTTTTTAATTCCTTTTTATACAAGAAGTAAACTGGCATACTTGGTTTTTTGTGAAAGATAATTTAAAACGGTATTTAATTAATTATAGAAACAGATTTTATTTTTTTTAATTTCTTGAAAATATCAAATTTTAAATTTTCTTAATTTTCTTGAATAAAAAGCTTTAACATTAGAGTAACTTTAAGCATAAGAGCAATTACGTGCGACCCCAGTCGTGCATTTTATTTATTAGAGCAATGCTTATGTATCTCAGTCCAAAAAAAAAATATGCAAGCAAATAACTCAAAAAATCGATTTTTTTTTTATGTTTGTTTCGACTTTCTAAAAAAATTGCAAAAATTGGAAGTTATTTTTTGTTTTTGGCATCTTACCAACCAAACCAGAGACGCGAAACTCAATGTAGAATATGCTGAATTCTAAAAAGGGGCAAGGCTTTTTCATACTCTTTTTTTAACACTGTCATAACTCCTGATTTTTTCAGGAAACGAGTTTTATGTTTAGTTTCGATCTATTTTTGTATGTAAAAAGTAAGTTTCTTAAACAAAATTAGTACCTACTCCTTCTCCGTAAGTCTTTAACGCTAAGAAATGATTTTCTACAGGATTGAAGATTACTTTATTCCAATAACTTCTGCATTAATAACTCAAAATTCGTGATTTTTTAGTTATGACAGTATTCAAGTAAATGAGCGACATTAGGATCATGTTATATAGTAGAGTGGGTAAAAAAAATGGAATATCTTTGTTTTTTTTTTTATTTTATACTCCGAAATATCGATTGCTAGACACCTCTAGAACATACTCACCAAATATGAGCTCTTAATATAAAATGAGAAGATCTTCCGCTTCGCAGTTTTCGATTTTTACGTCAACCTCATATTTAAAAAAATCATTTTTTTTTTTTTCAATCGACTTTTTCGCAAATTTCTTTACATATTCCTGAATCTATTCATCAGTTTTTGAACTATAAACAGTGCACTGTGGCGTATGCGTATCTTTTGTTTTTAATTAAATACTAGCACTCGAAGACGTTTTTGTTTTTTTTGCAAAGGGTTACCTGGGAATTTTGTAATTATATTTATATTTTTAGAGAGAAACACAATTCTGCCTCCAAAAGCGATTCTCCGCATTTCTATACTTTACAAGAATAAAACTCAAATTAATTTTTAACAATTTTTTTTTTTTTATTTTTCGACAAACATTTCTTGTTTAAAGTGTATGTAGGTGTAGTGTATGTTGTGTAATTTTCAATTAAATAGTTGAACTTGTTATGTGTGACCGGACACTTACAATTTGTTGATTGTATTTTTTGAGATAGAGAAGAACTTAATAGTGTAACTTTAGCTCTCTGCAAGTTATTTTATTTACAAATAAAAAAAACAACGTTTAAAAAAAATAAAAATATTTGTTTAATAATTATAAAGAAAAAAAAAAGAACAAAATGAAAAAAAAATACTCACTGGCAAGTCAATTAATTATTTTAAAATTAAATTTTTGTTTTTTATAAATTATTCTAAGGACACAAACATCACTAGGTTTTTTTTAGGTTTTATTTTTGTTTAACGCCGCTAGCCGGCTTTGAAGTAGTAGTGGTCGACTTTTTTATTAATTTTTTTTTAGATTTTTATTGTTTTGTTTGTTAATGACTCGATGAATGACAGAATACTGTTTTTTTGTTTTTAGCTTTATCTCTTTTGATATTGTTTCTCACTCCTCGACTGAACTTAATTAGACGCACCACATTTTTTTATTTTACTTTTTTGTTTTTAGTTTTTTTTTTTTTTGTTAAAGATAAGCTTACGGCTACTTTACACTAAATAAATTAAATAAAAATAAATTAAAATGAGAGTGTAAGTTGGCCTAGCTAGCTGTTTTTTCTGTTTTTAGTTGTTGTTTTTGTAATAGAAGACCTAACCATTAACTTATTTCTCTTTGAACAGCTGAGTGGGTTCCAATTCGCGAGTTTTAAGTTCTTGGGCTTTTGGCCAAGGCCATGTCACTGGCATGGAACTCATGTAATTGTGGTTGTAAAGCTGCTTTTCCAGCCAACTGCGTTTGTCGTTTGGTTCGGGATAAGTTGATGCGAGTCCTAAAAAATATCAAATAATTAGCATTTATGGTCAGAATTATTTTAGAGAAAGCTTACCTTTAGCATAGGCACATTCTGTAACGCCAATAGCAATTCGCATCGACACCTCTTTGATCTTGCTGAGCGGTGGGTAGAGTGATCCTTTCTCCAAATCACTTTGTTCGACAAATTTCGACAGTTCCTGGGCAGCAATTAGGAACATATCGTCGGGAATATGATGCGTACCGGTAGCAATGACACCAAGGGCAACACCAGGGAAGATGTAAGCATTGTTACCTTGTCCAGGGTAGAATGTTTTTCCATTGAATTCAACGGGTGGGAAAGGTGATCCCGATGAGAAGATCACACGACCCTAAAAGTATACTCTTATTTATATCAACTCTATCCACTAAATGACTTTAAACTTCATTACCTCAGTGGCATGATAAGCATCATGGGCAGTGCATTCAGCTTTACTTGTTGGATTTGATAAGGCAAAGATGATAGGACGCTCATTATTTTCCGCCATAATGTTGAGAATTTCTTTGGAGAAAAGTCCAGTTGCAGCCGATGCTCCAATAAGAATCTTAAATAATCAAAATTGTACAATTTTTTTTTTGGAAACTGGTATCGTTAGACTTACAGATGGCTTTATTTTTTTGACTACATTGAGTAAATCTTTTTCGGGTTCCACATCTTTGGCGTAGTATGCTTTGTGGCCAACTAAATCACCAACTGTTCGGGTTGTTGTGAGAAGACCGTCGATATCGTACATCCAAATGTTGTTACGTGCTTCCTAAAAATTAATGAAATTAAATTATTAACATATGACATCATGATAAAGGTTGTAAAGAAGATTATAGAAAAAAATATTTAAGTTGCACAAGTTCCGAAAAGTGTAAATTGAGATTGCGCCATATTGCGTGCAGGCAAGATAATCAAACGTGTAAGGCGGTGCTTAGATAAGGGATTAGATTTTCAAGGAATAATTTTATATAAAATTAGTTTTTGAGAAAAAAAGGAAGATAACTCGGAGAAATTTGAAAACGGAATAAAATATGAAGCTATTAGATTTGAAATCGATTTGAAGCAAAGTCTAATAGCGAAATCGAAAATAATTTACTTACTATACTAAACTGCACTTTTTAAGTTTTTTTTTTATGTTACTTTGAATTTCGTTCTTTATCTGAACGCATTAGCCTTTGCAATCAAGATAAAATAAAAAAAAAATGAGAATTAGTTAAGCAAGATTTAATTAAAGTATTCGGGTACACATATTTTATTCTGGGAGATGAATCGTTAATCAAGCTTTGAAGAAGTTGAATAAGCTAGACCATAATTGAATAAGGATTCCAAAAGATTACCAAAAACTTCAAAACAATAATTGGATTTGAACCAAATATACTTTTGTAAACAAATTTCGTGATTTTGAACTACATTTTTAAAATATGTACTTAAATTAAAACAGCTCTTTTTTAAGCAGTTTTTGGGTATTTTTTTAAACTATGCATCTCAAAAAGCCCTATTTTATCGTCTTAAATGTATTTATTTATTTTTAAATTTTTTTCTCAAACATATTGAAAATAGAAATATGTATATAATATTTCAAAAACTTGGATGATATAGGATAGTTGCAAATATTTTAAATCTATATTTCCAAGAAAAAACATAATTTTTACCAAAAAAATGTACATAAATCCATATTTAGTGGGTCACTTGAATAGAAACAGCAATTTTTTTCTTTGAGTGACATGTCAGTCAAGTGACTTTAAATTTTGATTTTCAAAGAGGAAAAGTAAAATAAACAATTTTTCAAGGAGAAAAAAAAACATTTGGAAATTTGTTGTATTTTTTGTTTATTATGAATCAATGCGAAAATATACAGCAACGAGCCATACGACTTGCGTCAATCGCTCTAAAGGAGAGACAGTGGGGTAAAATCCGAAAAAAGTGACGCCATACAAATGTGGATGCAGTAATGACGATGGGCCATTCTTAGTAGAAATCATAATTTGCGTCACTACTTTGAAAAATGCATAGCAATCTAAGATCTATTTGTATCTGAAATTTTCTAGGAATCCCTAAAAATGAGTTACAATTACAACACATCTAAATGGAAGATTAAATACATCTTGTCATAAATTATATGTGAGTTGGTCCAAGTGTCTACGACCAACGAGATCTATGCTGATCTGTATTCCAAATATTGCAGTGAATATTGAGGAGTAATTGAATCTTTCCAAAAACCAGACTTTGTTAATTCTAGGAAAAAAAAATCATTCTAAGAGCTAGCTAAACTTTTTGGTATTATAATATTATTTAAAATACTGTTTTGTGAGAACATACAAAAGAACATACAAACATCTCGTCGCCCTAGTATTGGAGTGCCGTATACGCCAAATTGCATTTTTTGAACTAGGTATGCAGTCGTATGTTTTCGAAGTTGCTCTTTTCAAATCTGCTATCCGTTTTTTTTTCTATCTTTTTTCGTTGCCGAGATATTCACTATTGTTTTGGCAAAAACAAGAAATTTTGGCATTTACGTCAAATTTTTCATGCAATGCAAGAAAATTTTGAGAATTGTTTTGACGTACGTTATGTTTTTCTTTGACGTACGTGTATATGAATAAAAGAAACTTCTGATTTTCATGGCGTATACGGCAAACTCATTTTGGACAAAAATTTAAATATTTTGAAAACAAAACGAATTGCAGATGTCCAATAGCATGTATATAAAAGACACATTTTAATTATATATCATACTAAAATATCAAAAAATACCAGCGGTTAGTTCTTTCGCAATTATCTTCCGAACATTTAAATGCGATTTCCCAAAAATGTAAAAATGGCTAATACGGCACTTCAATACTAGGGCGACGATCTATCAACCAATCAGAAACCCGAAACTTTACAAACTTTTTAGTCCCCAACATTTTTTATAACCCCAAAGAAATGCTATATAAAGCACGGTCAATGGTACCTAAGTGCCTAAAGTACAATTCTGCCAGATGACTACGTGTTACTTTCATAAAACAGACTTTTTGTGTCCAAGAACAGCAATTTTAATCTTGAAACAGATATGAAAAGTTGTGGATGCTCAGCCCAAACAATAAAAAAGTTAAAAATTATAATAAAAAAAAGCTCTGAGACGAAGAAGAGCCTTTAGCCCGATTCACACTAGCAAGAAATCTCTGTAAACACAGGAAATTTTTGTTGTGCAAATTCAAATTTTCGATTCTGCAAGAGTCACCTTGAATATAATATTCAACGGAAATTCAATTCCTCGCACTTGTGAAGGTCTTTTTTGCACTGCACAATTCAAGAGGAAATTTCGATAGGATAACTATAACTAAGCTTTCACTCTTTTCGGTGCGATAAACTATCAGATCACTAGAAGAAGGTTATCATGCTGGAGAGCCACAATTCGCAATCCTTGAACATACTGAATAATGAATATGCATGTGAAAATGCTTTCTCTACAGAAGCCAAAATTGGAAAAAGTTGCAGTTCGAAATTTGTTCAAAGTCGGAGATGATTGGGTGGTTAGAGTCGGAAAATCTACTCTACACAAAGTTACATTTACAATAATTTCATGCAACATTTGTTTTAATTGAAAAGTTAAATATCAGAAGTTGTGTCATCAACGTCTCCAAAAAGCTATGTGATAAAGTCAACAGACGAAAATTTAATATTTTATAATTTTTCTTAAAATTAAGATATGAACTCACCTCTTGTGAAAGTCCCTCAGCCATCATAGCTTTCACACAAAGATCAGCAATACCAATAGCTGCTTCACCAGCTCCAGCAAACAAAATCTTATTTTCGGCAATATTCTTGCCGGTGATACGTTTTGAAGCATACAAGCCTCCAACTGCTACAGCAGCTGTTCCTTGGATATCATCGTTGAAAGTACAATGAGTGTTCTTATATTTGTCCAACAACGAGAATGCATGGTGATTGCCAAAATCCTCAAATTGAATAAGGGTATTTTGGCCATAACGTTTGACTACAGCTTCCATGAACTCATCTATGAGTTCTTCATAGGCTTCGCCTGTAACTCTTTTCTGTCTCAAACCAACATAGAGAGGATCTTCCAAGAGTTGTTGGTTATTTGTACCCACATCGATTTGAATGGGTAAACACTGATGTGGCATAATACCGGCTAAGGCAGTGTAAAGGGCAAGTTTACCCACAGGAATACCCATGCCGCAAGCACCCAAGTCTCCCAAACCAAGAATACGTTCACCATCTGTTACACAAATTGCACGTACATCTGGATCGGGCCTATTTAAAAAGAAGAGATAATGTTAGTAACTGTAAGTAATATGTTTTTGTATAATTTCTTACCAATTACGGAGAACATCATAAACATGGCCTCTATCATTGATTGTAATAAACAATCCACGGGGACGTCTGTAGATGAGACCGAATTTCTGACACGCTTGCCCTACAGTTGGTGTATAGACAATAGGCATCAGATCTTCAATATTTTCCGATAACAATCGGAAGAAGAGACGCTCATTACGATCTTGCAGATCAGTGAGATAAAGGTATTTATTCAAATCAACGGTGTAGCGATTGATTGATATTTTACACAGTTCCAGCTGTTCTTCTTGTGTCTTGAAACGGGCCGGTTGCAGACCGTGGATACCCAACACTTGTCTCTCTTCCAATGTAAAGGCCAAACCCTGGAATAAATTAAAATTAGATTCAATATATTTAACATTTATTGAGTTTTTAAGCTACAACACAAAAACAAAATTTATAAGAAATATTTAGACCGAGAGCTGACAGCAAATTTTTGGTAAGAAGTTATAACCAAAATTCTCTTACGAGTATGTTGTGGGGTTAGATTGTTGATTTCGAAATCAGTCGTCTGACAGTTTTTTTTACACTGGGGCTAGTTGAAAAAGATGATTTTTCAATTTTTTGTTTGGAAAATGTAACCATTTTTAAATGTATGTGAACTAATGCAAGCTACACTCTGATTCAAAATTAAAGGGCTCAGAAGTTTTAAGTGTCACCACTGCAAAGCAGACGCTCCTAAAGGTAGTCCAGTCAAATACCGAAAATGATAAGCAGCGAGCTGAAAATTGGGAGATACCTTAATGCAGACAATTTTTTCAATATAGTAAAGTCCTTAATACCTCCAGGGATATATCCGACATTTAAAAAAGGGAAAGTACAATATTTGGGGCAGCAGAATGATATTAAATTTTTATAGAAGGACTGAATACGAACATTTTGTTCAGAAAATTGTAAGGTTCACATAATAGTGAATCGGACAAAAATCGATGATGAACTTGTCCTTATGAATGGTCGAATTCGAGATCCAAGATGTTAGTCTTCATATGCATAGTTTCGAAGTACTAAAGTTAAAATTTTTGAGTTCAATGGTAGTAGAGATATGAACTTAAAAGCATTTTTAAGTTTTACGGTTCTTGTTTTTGCGATTTTTTTCACTGATTTTTTAGGTCCTTGCATTTTGTAAGCTTTTTTTGTGTAAAACAAATGCAAAGGCCAATTGGCCGGTTTATTAAGCTTTAATTTGTTTATAAGTTAAGTTAAGTTAAGTTGTGAAACATTGGATTTCAAGTAAAAAGGGACCATTTTGTGTTAGAAAAACTCCCAATACGAAACATCAAATAGTTTTCTCTAACAAAATCCCAATGATCTCCCTTTAATGCAAATAAAAAAAAACATACACAAATTGAATTATTAATATATGCATTGGCATTTTCAGCTTTAGACTATTTGAATGGAATGTTTGCTAATTGCTATAAACAAATTGTGGGGGTTGTGATTCATAGGTCATGTGTTAGTTCTACCAACATTGTACTTGTTTACAAATATTAATATTTGCTTTGTCACTGATAAAAAATAAGAATCTACATTTGTATCTATAATGTTTTTTACTTTTGTTTTTTGGTTACACTTGAAATCATTCAACCGATTTTCACAAAACAAATTGTAGTATGTATTTTAATTATTTTGCGCTTTCTTTTTGATTTTGGGAAAGGAGGTATAATCAAAAAAAAGTTTACAGGCATGTGTAGGTATAAGCGTTCAAAAGACTGGCAGATTTGATTTACGGCATTTTTCGAGGAGTCGAAAATTTTGTGTCGAGTAACCACTTTAATTCATATAGAGCCAATAAAGTCCGATTCCTTGAGTTCAAAAAGTTCGCGAAATTCCACTTGTCAGACGAAAATGTTAAAATCAGAAAAAAATACCACGATTATAATTCGAAGAGAATCAGGGGTCGAATTACGGCACACGATTACGATCATACGTTAACGTTTTGACTATTTCTGTCTATATTTAATTATTAGAAAACGATAGGGACACTTAGCAACCATTCGTTAACGAACGTATGCCGTAATTCGACCCCAGTTTCTCACTTAAAAAAATTTTTTAATTATTTATTCAAATTTTTTTTTTTTTAAATCTTCTGGGCTTTAAGGAATAAAACTGTTTTTTCAGTGTTGTAAAAGTAAAGTAGTTGTTTTTTTTTTTTCTAAAATAATTTACGGTGAAAATATGGCTAATATTGTCATACTATCAAGTCCTTTTTTACCTGGGTATTCTGGAGGAGTGAAATACGTAGGTATTTCCAATTTTTTGTTTGGGTTTAAAAGTCTATTCTTTTGAAAAAGAATGCATCTTTGCAATTTTCTTAATTTAAACAACTACAGAAAGTATTGAAACATTTAAACTATTATTGAAATTGGTCATTGGGTAGTATGTGTAACTTTTTTTTTTAATTTTCATCATTTATTTTCGTTGACCAACAAATAAGCACCGAACGACATTCGCTATAGTTGTAAGGAGAAAAAAAGGATGATAAAATTCTTCAAAAGCTATTAATTATAAAGTGGTTAGTTAAGGAAAATAAAATCGTAAATCAAGTGTTCAAACCATCTTTGGAAGCATGTATATTTATGTTTTAAAAATTGTATTTACGCGTGAAAACTATCAAACCAATATAAAATCATCAAATTGCAAATGGCTTTTAGGCTGTTTGCAAAATACCAATTGAAAGATTTATTTTATTTCTTAGATACACAACATCCACCAAGCGACTTTGTCAATACATTATTTTTTCATCAAAATCCCCTAGAAAAGTGGTTTTTCGGATTCTTGCAATTTTAATTTCTTTTTACTTCACTCAAATTCGAATTAAGGTGTGCAGAAAAGCTACCACCTGACATTATATATAAGATATAACACACACAAAAACACATGAGACAATTCAAAAGTCATAAAAAAAGATATAGAAACCCAAAACAATTACCACTAGCTATTACAAATACCATCAGGAATTAATTTCTGCCTTCCTAACAATTAACAGAAAATTATGAACGTTTTCTAAGCTATAAACCAATAAAACAAATTAAACCTCTATTCCAAGAAATCCAATAATTTATTTTTATTTCACATTGCTAGGGGGTTGCTGAGTAATTTATAGTTGATTGAAAGATAATACGATAACTACAATCTGAATTGAAATCGATTTTATTAAAAGTTTACCTCCACTAGATACTTCAAAAGAGATAACAACAGAAGATACTTGAAAACTAGAGTAATAATTTCATAAATCTGTTATCTGTTATCGATAAGTGGATTTGTTGACTAGACAAGAGTGATGTCAATAATACAACGAAGCAAGTGTTAAATAATGAGCCAATCTTGAATCTTATCTAATATTTGTCTTTTTGATATAAAAAATGTGATAAACATACGCATGGCATGGGGTCAACCTTGAAAATTGAAAATAATTTGCTTAAAAAAAAAATAAAAACGAAACTCAGCTGATATTTGTTTTGATCAAAAAAGCTTCCATTTAATTTTTCAAACAAAAGATAATAAAACAAACTTAAGATAAAATTAATTTAATTATCAACTAAAAAATTAACTATCTCGTTACAAAAAGTGTAAAAACATTGAAAGTTTTCATAATTTTCTTTTGCAATTCATAAATGTTTGGATAAAACAGTTCAAGAACGATTGATTCTTAAAAATATCTATGCAAAAGTTTTTTTTTTTTTTTGTTTATTTCTGATTATTTGAAAATAAACAAATACTCGAATCTATTGATAAAATTTGGCAAAAAGCCGCAATAGAAAAGTTTTTTTTCTTTTTTTTTTTAATTTAAATTTAAAAAAGCTTACAATCTTGCTTTGAATAGAAAATGAAAGCAAAACAAACACCCCAGTTGGCAGCAGCAAAGTATTTTTTAAAACGATCATAAACCATCGGTTTTTTCTGTCGGAATTCGTTAGTATTGTGACCTTGAGTGTAAGGTCAAGTTTTCTTTTGTCTTAATTGTGTATCAAATACCATTTCGAAAATAAAAAAGAGTTTTAGTTAGTATCTATCTCGAGAACGATTTCGACAAATAGTGACGTTACGTTGTGACGTTGCTCTATAGCAAAATTTTTCTTTTTTTTAAGACAGTTTGTCTGTTCTTAAAATATTGGATATGTGGGTTGTGGCGTTGTGGGTATTCATACAACATTCACAGCCTTTCTGTGGAATTCGACGTAAAAAAAAGCATTGTAATCGTGGACTATCATTGCATTACTGGTAAAATACAATATTTCATCGTAAAATGCCATGTAGACATAATATTAGCCATTTTATTAAATTACGAAGTTTTATTACAAAAAAATGCATTTTAGATACTAAAATTCATTATTTTTTTACACAATTTTTTGAAACGCAAAAAAAACTTGTTTTTGTGTTGATATTGTGAGTTGTGAGAATTTATTCTAATAAGTTATCTGTATCATGATAGTTTTTAGAACAGATTCAAAAAGAAATTTTGCTACAACTGCTGAATGGATTCTATATTGAATGATAAGCCAGAGGTGTAAACATATCGTCGGCACAACTCCAAAACCGCGAATATGCATTTTTGGACATTTTCACTTTAATGCGTCATTTTACTTGTTATTGGTCTCTCTATTCACGGCGTCAATCCCAATCCTTCATCTGTTGCTTAGAAGCCTAAACGATTAATTTCCGTTGCACGAGTTTCCATAAGATTGCATGAGTTTCAGGGTTCGGACTTTACTTCGATCGAAGTAGATTTACTTCGATTTTGGGAAAAAAATAAAATCTACTTCCCTACTTCTCTTTTTTAGGATCTACTTCTATTTCTTGATTGAAAAATATTTTTCAAATAATAAATTTAGAGAAAGGGATTTACCTTCAATTTTAAATCTGGTCGAGGCATTGAGAAATAAAGCTCAAATGAAATCTCAAAAAATGAATGGAGGTAAATTTTTCTTCGAATTCGATATAAATAAATTTATAAAAGTAATTTTGACTGATTTTGAAGAATTCCTGATCAAAAATTTGTTAGATTATGTTGAATTAATCGTTTTACCCCAAAGCACCGTTACAACCACTAGATGAGAAAGGTTTTTTAGAAAAGATCATAATAAAAAAAGTAAAGAAAAATAATTTTGTTGATAAATAATTTTTTTAGAATAAATTTTTGTAAATAAATGTTCTGAAAGTTTAATTTTGAAATCTACTTCCGACATTTTGGATCTACTTCACTTTTTTTTCAAATTTGCTTCGAAATTTTGAAACTGAAGTCCGAACCCTGATGAGTTTACAAAACTTTGAAGCCGTTTTTCTCAAAACTACAATTTTACAGATTCGTGGTTTTGGCTTTGTGCGCACGATATGTAGAATGCAATTGCAAGCCAATAATATCCGATAAGGAATCATCTTTGTATTAGTTGATTATATAGGTCATAATCACCAAATATATGTGCAAAGTGGCACTAATAAGTCAAGTAGGTAAAATAGTAAACACATATGTAACGATATTAGTTTTAGAAAAAGGAAGATCATTATCTACCAGATATATAAAAAGTAATAAATACTTGCATTTAATAAGCATAAAATGTGTAAAGAAAAAGTTCACTATGCAGTAAATATCTTTTCTGTTTTGATTGTTGAGCTACTAGCAATAAAATATAAAACCTACTCCTACTGGAACCTTCATAGATTAGGAAGAATAAAATAACACATGTAAAACCAATAATTTTCTCATTGAATCTATCGATACAGAACTCTGGATGGTCACCTTTTAATGTTTTCACAACTGGTACACGACTAAACAAAAACTAACATACATAAATGAACTCTAAGTTCTCATCGAATATGCCCGCAAATCAATTTGACACATTTCGAAGAAGGCTCTGCGAAGACAGATTAATACTCCAGAGTCTAGCTTACTAAATGAGGAGTGACTTTTCAAAAGGGGATAAAACCCTTTTTGTCATTTCTCAGAAAATCGAAAAAAAACTTTCGATATTTCATACGGTTTTCAGTTTTTACCATTTTTCAGAGCCCGATTTGTGAAATCAATTATCTAGTCAAACTTAGCGTTGAAATGTGGAGAACAGAACTGCAAAAAACTATAATCCATTAACAAAATAATTCTCAAGCGAACCAAAACATGCCTACACACAGGAAAAAAGTCTTTTTCAATAAGGACCTGATAACAATGACGGAAATGAACTGCGATTCTATACGATAACCCAAGGTCAGCCAATTGCCATGATTAAAAGTCTAATCATCAGTAACTACAATAACCACTGGCACTGAAAACCCCGGTAGCACAAAACCAATAAACAAGTTACGTATTTACTATCCTTCACTGTTAAATCAAGTTGAAGGAGTCGAAAAAGTGTCGCTAACAAAACAAAACATAGAAATATAATGAAAAAGAATCAACAGTTGACATGTAATTCTCAGTCCGTAATGCAAGTTTTATATTTTAATGGGGAGGGGGTTAGGTAGTATAGTCACGGAAGGGATAGTATAGATAATGGGCAACTTATTCAGCAACAATTGCTAATGATTACCTATAGAAAAAGAAAGAGACGACTGGATCCATGAACCTCTTGAAAACTTTTAAAACCCATCATGGAAACATTTTTGAAACACAAATTTCTATACGATAAACATCTGGCTTGTATAACATATTAGTCAATCCACTACATTTACAGTATATTCACATCTGAAATGAAGCAGCGCTCTAAAAAACACTCTTCTTCTTCTTCTTCCTTTTTCTCGGCGCTGTTATGATCTCGATGTCGAGGGGATCATAACTATCCCACGTAACTGCTTCACACTAGTGATCCGCCTGTGGGGTTCGCCGGGTTGACCTCAGAAATCGGCGGCAAGCCTCCCGGTTTTGTATTGTTCCATTTCTAAGGCCAACTGAATGCTGGTGGTTTTGCATTTGCTTGTACCAGGAGTTTTTAGGCCTACCTTTCTTTCTATTTCGTGTTGGAACGTTGTATGATATTGCTTTTTTGACGGGGTTCTCAGGATCTCTCCTTTGAACATGGCAATACCAACTGAGTCGGTCGTGTTCAATTTTTTGGGAGATGGTGTTTTTAACATGAAGGCTTCCTCGGATCTTCGTACTTCTAATTCTATCAAGCTTTGTTACTCCTGCTGTCATACGAAGCATCTTCATCTCAGCTGCCGTTAACTTACTCTCATACTTTTTGTACATTGTCCAACATTGTGAACCGTATGTGAGTGCTGGACGCACAACTGCGGTGTAGAGTCTTCCTTTCAGCTTAGGGGGCATTTTTCGATCACAGAAGATGGCAGAATTTTCCCGCCACTTCATCCACCCTACGCTTACGCGATGATTGATATCGTCATCACAAGTACCTTCGTTATTTATCATAGACCCCAGATATTTAAACTTTTCACACTTGGGAAGCACTACACCATTCAAATAAATGTCAGGAATAGGCCTGTGTGGATCAGAAAATGGGCAGCATAGGTATTCTGTCTTTTTCGCGCTTATGCGGTACCCACTACCTTCTAGAACATCCACCCATACATCAAGTGCTCGTTGCAGGGATATCGGGTCTTCACTTATGATGGCTCCATCGTCAGCAAAGAATAACTGATGCACTTTTGGGTCCGTCACTTTGCCTTCAAGCAGGTAATCAAGAACGGTAATAAAGAGCAGAGGACTCAAGACGCTTCCCTGGTGTACACCTACTGTGATTTCGAATTCTTCGGTGACTCCAGCTGCACATCTTACTTTAGTTACTGCTCCATCATACATGTCCATAATTATCCGCACATAGGTTTCCGGAACTCCTCGTTGTCTGAGGGCCACCCATATCAGATCTCGTGGTTGTCGATCGAATGCTTTTTCAAAATCAACCAATACCACATGCAAATCCTCCAAGGAATCTCGATGTTTTTCCATAATGATTCTTATACTCTGGATTGCATCTGTGGTTGATTTACCCGCAACAAACCCGCACTGGTCATCAGATAGCCTTATTATTTTTCGCAGTCGGCTACCCAAGACTCGCTCAACGATCTTCATGGTGTGTGACATCAGCTTAATCGAACGGTAATTATCACAGCTTCGAGTATCACCCTTTCCTTTGTATATTGGAAGAAGGTAACTTTCCCTCCATTGATTAGGCATTCGATCACCTCGTATAAGCTTGGAAACAAGAACCATGAGCCATCTAGACCCGATGTCTCCCATCTTTTTCCAAAACTCTGAGGGTATTTCGTCTGGCCCAACAGCTTTTCCCTTTTTGGAGTATTTTACAGCCTCACTAACTTCTTCGACTGTGACATCGGATACTTCGCTTAAGTTAGGTGAAGCTATTGGAAAGTGTAGCCTTGGAAATTGTTCATTTAGAAGTTCGTCACAGTACTGTCGCCACCTGTGGAGGATTTCGTCATTTTCCACAAGTAGTTGGCCTTGAGCATTGTTAATAAACTTCGGCGAACAGATCTCCTGAGCATTTCTTCTTCTTTGAGCGGCTATTTTGAAAATGGTTGCGCCCTTATTCACGTTTTGTCGTAGCTCTTGAATAGCACCAGCAGTCGGGGTAGAAATTTCATCTAGCTCCCGATATAGGTCTTCCGTATTCTTGGCTTGAATTTGGGCACATATCTTCTTCGCTTCTTTCTTGCAGTTTCTGTATTCCACTTCGAGGCGTGACTTTTGCTCTGTATTATTAGAGGGGCACTTCGACCAAGCTTTGAAAGCCATTTTCTTTTTACTTACAACTGCTTTAGCTTCATCATTCCACCACCATGTTTCTTTGCCTTGTTGGTTGTGTCCTTTTGAAACCCCTAACAGTGTTTTGGCTTTTTCTATGCAAGTTCGCTGTAGGAGGTCCCACATACTTTGTGCTGTACTCTCTTCATTTCGAAAAATGTTGGTGTTGTTATACAGATAGTTTTGCATATTCGAAATAAAAGCTTCGCCTTTTTCCTTATCCAGATTATACCATTTGATCTTCCCAAAAGTCTTTGTCTGTTTGTTGTCGTTCACTGTCTCCATAAAAAATTCTGTCAGTAGGAGACGGTGTTGGTGGGCGATCGCTTCTCCCAGTATCACTTTACAATCCTTGACCCGAGGTTTCATGAAACTAGATACCAAATGGTAATCAATCTGGGTCTCATTTCCACCACTGCTGTAAGTGACCAGGTGTCGGCTTTGTTTGATGAACATGGTATTTAGTACGATAAGACCATATGTTTTGCACGAGCTCAGGATGTCTTCACCAGGAGAGTTCCTAGTGCCGTATCCGAGGCCTCCATGGCAATCTTCATAGTCTTCGTTTGTTTTCCCGACATGTCCATTTAAATCTCCGCCCACGAACAAAAACTCTTCCTTTGGGATGTCCTTAAGTAGGTTGTGAAAATCAAGCCAAAATGCATCTTTTTCCACCTGCTCACATCCAATTTGGGGAGCATATGCAGTGACAATATTCCACAACTTTCCTTTAATCACCAATTTAAGGGACATCAAACGGTCACTGGATTTCGAAATGGATAATATGCTGCCTAAGAGGTCTTTTGTAAGGATGATTCCGATTCCGTTCTTACCCTTTTCCGTTCCATAGTAGAACATCTTGTAATTTTTTGTCCTTGTATCCAAGAAACGAGCCCTATTTCCCGTGTTACGCCATTTCGTTTCTTGGACACACAAGATGTCTACTCGCCTTCTTATCATCATCTCTTCCAGCTCGAAGCTTCGACCTGTCATACTCCCAACGTTCCAACTCGCAATTCTCAGATTCTGTCTAATCTGCGGCATTACTTTGCTAGCCCCCGGAATCCGTCTAGCTCTGACCCGAGCATTGCTGCTCGGTCCAGGATCAGTACTATTAGTAATGGTAGTGCCTGGCGGGGTAGTGTCATTTCCTTGGACGAGTACTTCCATAATGCTTCAGTTCACAAAATCTTGCGAAACGTTGTTGTTGTTGTTGTTTTGTTTCGACGCGTGCATGCTCCAGTTTTGTATTTGATCTATCTTTAACAGCACCGGTGATCTCCAGTCGTGCCAACCCAGGGACTGGCATGCACACTTTTGGGAAAGTTTACAGGTGTTAAGTGTCGCTAGGTTCACCTTGGTGTTTGTGGCCTAGTTAAATTTACTCCTTTAGTCGCCTTTTACGACAAGCGGGGAGGCGCTGCAGGAATATTCTAACCCGTCCCTGCACAGGGAAAAACACTGCTCTAAAAAACACTCATTAAATCTAAAACAACTTGTTAACTTAAATGAGGACATTTCTATTCAGTCTTTCATATAAAATTGCAATCATAAAACCTCTATTAAAATTCCATAGAAAAAATTCTTAATATTTTCTTCCTTGACGACTGAGTAATAAGGCAACATACAATCGTTCAGACATGTTAACTTATGTGAACTTATTTAAAGAATTTTTGTTATATATTTAAAATAAACTTGTTCAAATAACGTCTCAGTTTTTATTTGAAATAAAACAGAGAGAGCGGAATTGTTCAAACAATATCAATAAATTGAATGTAAAATAAAAAAACAACAACAAGTTATATTAGACAAAAGCACCTAACTAACGTTTTGAATTAAAGTGTTATTAAAACATTTTTCCAGCGAGCACACGATCCGGTCTATTAATAGGAACTTATTTTTCTTCTTTTATCTAATATTTAATGTGAAACGTTTGATTTATTGTCAGTCAAGTCACAAGATGGTTATTGTGGTTATGATATCGATACAAATTGCTCACAATAATAGTAAATTACTTATAAAAATCGTAGTTCAATTGAGTTATGTCCATCAAACCAGTGCTAGCTTCCTCTATCAGCTATTACTAACTAGAAACACTTTGATATTTCTAGATAAATTTAAAACAATCGTTAGTTAAAACTAAAAAACCTATTGAAAATTTTTTTTAAACGATTTTTATAGGGGTAAATAAATTTTGATTGAATGTTATCGGGATGATTTATGGCCAAGGTTCCAGTTCTTATCGATTTTGCTATTCTTTTTAATATTAGTTGTGTGATTTTTTGATATTTTTAGAATGAGATTCATAATCTCGTTGAATTTTCCAGATCAAATAGCTAGAAAATTACTTCTTTAAAATTTTATTTTGCTACATTGTTTGATATACTCAACCCAATACAAAGCTAGAACCATACAACGTGATATAAATTAAGTTATTATTACAGAAAAGCTTTCTTCAAAATCAAACAAAAAAGTTTGCTATCAAATAAAAGCTATATAGTTTGTGTGCAAAATAATCACAAAAGCGGATAAAACGAGAATTTGATGACACCGCATTGTGATTGTGTGATAAATATTTAATACTGAGAGGGTAGATTTTGCGTATGGGTTCTATAATTGAATTATGCAATGACTTGGAGACAATATGGATATTGGAGGAAGAAAGTTAATTTCTACAAATTGGAGGTCAATGACAATAATTTAAATTTCTTGTGAGGTGTTATAGGTGAACGTATCTTTTGTTTGAACGTCTTGTTATTTGTTATTTATTTTAAATAAACAGTAAGTAATTTTTACTCAATTTACGAGTGTGAAATTGTGAATCATACATCAGAAGAGTCATGGGTTTAATATTTTCATTATGAATGGAATATGTTAATATAAAAACATATGTACATATTTGTAATGATAAATGATTCGCAGCCCAGAAGATGGAAAAACATCATGTGCTCTCAAGGAGTTTCATCTTCATTAAAGTTAATTCCCGTAATGACCCAGTCACGTTACTATCACAGGTTTTCTACACAATGGAAATGTGTTCGGGAGAAGGGCTCCTAATTGAAAAATTCCAAGAATACTATTTTTTTTTTCTGTTCCATTGCTGTTAATATTGACGAAAAAGCGAAAAATGCCCAAAATTTATCTAAACTTTTTGATTTGGAGACCATTTCCCGAACGCGATTCCCCGGGAGTTTTCATTCAGAGCGTTTACTATTGTTTGTTGATATCATAATATGATATTATATTAAGTTCAAAGACAATGTATGCACTGAATTTGAAAAAAAGATGGAAGATGGACGGAAGTGAAAAAAAAATAAAATATACAACTGCTTGGTCGCACGCACTTGCTCTAATGGTAGTTGCTTAGATTTTAGAGACTATTTTGTGAACCTTCATAAAATAATTTTAATTTAAATTAAAAAATCTTTAATTTAATGTATAACAAAAATTTGAAAAAAGATTGAGAAAACATCGTTTTAAAAGATTTTAACCTGGAGCTTGGCTATTTTATTTCTTGAACTTTTGAACTAAAGCACTTTAAGAAAAAAAATTAGATCGTTACAGCAATTTTTGAAAAAAAATTAATGTATATGAAAATTTCTAAGATTTTTCAAAAAAAAAATTGTACATATGTCATTAAAAAACAATTAAAAGACACAAAACAAAAATCAAAGTTTAAAAAAATTAAAAAATTCGTATTTCAAAATCGGTTAATAGTTTACGAGTATTCAGAAGTGAAGAAAACGGTTCTATGACAGGTACCGTTAAAAACGGTTCAAATGTTTTATGTACTTTAAAAGTGCATACTACCGAACTACAACAGGCATATCCAAATTAATCAAAATCATTAGAGCCATTTCTGAAAAAAGGAAGTTTTATCATTTTGGTTATTTGGCAGTTACCGTTAATTTGGTCCTAAAAATAAAATTTAATTTTCTCTTAGCTCTTAGCTGCCTTTTAAAATATTCTTAACGGAATTTAAAAGAACTTATTTTTATGTTTTGTGAGAATTTTATTTTTATTAACATTATTTATTTACCACAAAAATGAAGAGCTTCACCAAGTGAACCTTAGCAAAAATTAAGATTCGGTTTAGTGGTTAACTCGGGCGATAAAAATGCTTTCTTTGTGACGAAACTTTTAATCAGCAAATTAGCCATCGTACAAAATGATGAAAAGTGTGATACGCTAAATTTTATGAATTAAAATTTCTACAACAAATCTCCTAAATGTAAGTTTCAGACATTTTCCATATGCTAGGATCTTAAGAAAACACTTAAACAAAGTCTACAAAAACAAATTCAGCACAATTTGTTTTTAATTAATTTTGTTTCTGTTTGTATGTATCTGCTTAGAATATAAATTCGCAAAAAAAAGTCTTTAAGGTAGGTAACGTTACCTATTTCTTGTTTTTTTTTTTTAATTCATCATAATCAAATTTCCTGCTGATTGAATATCTAATAGCGTCACATAAATTCGTCACCAGACTCTCAAACTTAAATAAAAAAAAAATAAAAAAAAAAAACAGAACATAGTATACCTAAACCAGCGAACAAGTGGAATCGTTCACATGTTGTGTATTCCTTCTTCTACCCTTTCCATTCCAGATATACAATACAATAATCGCTCATTATTATTTTTACGTAACGACTTGGGGATTTTCCATTCATCATCCTCTTTTTATTCTGCCAAACATGAACATAATATATCCATCCCATAAGAAACTTGAACTCTCTCAACAAAAAGCTATATATGCTCTCCTCTGTAATAGGAGCTAAATGTAGGTAGGAAGCAGAGTAGGTATACCTACATAATATTTCTCTACACGTGGAAAAAGACGAAGTATGACGTAGCCTCGTGCCATTCACAACATAAATTAATTTGCGAATGTCGTCTCTTGGCTTTGGCTCTCCCAATTTGCCAACAAGAAAATTAGCTCACATTTGGATACAGAAAACATGTTCTGTTTTTTTTTTTTTTTTTCTTAAAAATAAATTCTAGTCATGACCTTGATCAACATTTCTAGTTTTTTGTTTTCTTATAAAATAGGTACAAATACAAACATAAGTTACTCTCTAATTACCTTATTCATCCTGGGATCCCTAAGGTGATCAATTCCCAGCACCTGTGATGGACAAATGATATCACCGACAACTTCATGATATTGTCGGGTTTGAATTTCATTGCCAGCACCACCGCATGTTGCCGCTGCCGTTGTTGTTGTTGGGTTGTTATGCCGCGCCACGGAGCAAATTTTTGCCAAATTAGCATTTAAGCTGAAAAAAAGAAGAAGAAAATAAGAATCAAAATAACAAAGGCTCATACAATTTCTCTACGATATAGTCTATCAAGTCTATGAAGTGAGTAAGAAAAATATAATAGTTTGTATTTGTATATTTGCCGGCTGCAGCTGTGAACGCTGATGATGATGACGATGATGATGACATTGTTACCCGTTTCGAGTGGCACTTTTCCTCTTGACACACAGCAGAGTCTAATTAGGCGCTTATGTGGTTTTTTCAAGAGCATAATCAGCTTTGTTGTTAGTTACCCCCAAACAATGACAGTCATTTGGGGGGCTGACAATGTCGACGGATTCGATACTCTTTACTTCCGTTCACACTGCAAAGCGTTTTCATGATATACACAACTCGTTATAGTCCGGTCAAAATAGACATTCAACCCAGAAATAATTCGCATAGAGAGCTGAAAATTATTACCTACAGAGCATTGAAAAATCGATTAAATATAATGTCAAAGGTTCCCAAAAATCTTATGCGTGCATAAAAAGTTATTCAAGGTTAAACATCGAAAATCAGGGATTTTTAATATTTTACTTTTACCGATATTTCAATGCTCTGTTTCTGTACTAATTTTCAGCTCTATACGAATTTTGTACAGGTACAGGACAAAGAAGTCGATTTTATCGGATAGACCTCTCTCCGAAACCTTATATCTTCTAAACGATGGCAAGTACAAAAGTGCTTTTGTTTTAAAAACATTATGATCTATAAAATAAACTTGAAATATTTTTCAAAAGCCGCGTTTTTGAAGAGTAAAGTACGAAAAACCGTAATTTTTTATTTTTGCCCAAATTGAAAAAAAAAAATATTTTTTTTTTGTTATTGTATAGCTTTGAGAAATAAAAACTGAATTATTTTATGTAAAAAAGCTCATAATCTACACATGCTTTCAAGACTTTTTTGGGTAACATCGGCCATTTGACCAAAATAGGCAAAAAACGAAATTTTCGATACATACCACTCATTTAAACGATCAGTGTTACTAAAGAAAATCTTGAGATATTTTATGTAAAATAGAGTCTATAAGAATATCATGGTTAAAAATGTGTTTTTTGAGTGAAAACAAAAATTATGGGTCACCCTTATGAAATTTGGTAAGAATTTAAGTTGAATTTTGGATAGAAAGCAAGAATAAACAGTTATTATAGGCGAAGTTAAATTAGGCGAAAGGGTGTTTCTTTCGAAAAGACAGTAAAATCTGTAATTGGTCCCAAAAAGCCAATGATTTATTTTATTTTTGGTTTTGATGACAAATTGAACGTTTTAACTTTACTTATTAGACGTTCTACACGAATCATTGGCTTCTTGAAAACATGTGTCATATGATGATATTCGACAAACAATTTTTTTCAGTACATTTTTGACCTTCACCCCCTCCCTCTTGTCCGTGAAAAAACACCCTACCACCCAACTTTTTTTATCCTTGGTTTTTATCCCAAAAGCAAACTTTTTGCCAAGTTTCATAAGTGTAACAATTTTTTTTTTAATGCCTATTTTACGTTATTAAGGTTTTAATCAAAACTAACATTACGATGATGTAGAAGTCCAAAGAAGTGGTTTTGGTCATGACGTCCGCCGCACCGATACGCGTCTATGCCTCGTCACAAAAATGAAGCTGCAGCCTAAACGGGTGGACGAATTTCCTTGAAATTTGGTACAGATGATTTGTTTGCAATTTCCAAGGTTGTTTCTTTTTTCTTTTTTTAATATCCCACTTAAAAAGTGTACCTCCTATACAAAATTTTCGAGTTATTGCAATTTTCTCGAAAACGGCTCTAAGGATTTCGATTAAATTTTGTGCACGCTATGCTGTTAGTAAAAGTGTGTTTTTAGTTTTTCTCAAGAAATACGGATAGTGAAAATATGGTACATTTTCCCATTTTTAAATGACTTATGTCGGTTCTTCCCCAAAATCGTTTATGGAAAAAATCAATTTTGTTTAAAATTTATGCAAAGACGGTTTGTATAATAATAAAGGTGAATATGGTTATTGTTAAATAAATATAAAGATACTTTGCACTACAAGAGCAAGTTCGTGAGACCAAGTCGTGCATTTTATTTTGAGAGCTTCCCCCGTTTCAATGTTATAATATCGACTGACTCCGGAAAGCAAAATTGTTCTACCTCCTTAGGATTTGTTAAGGAACAGTTTTGCTTAGCGCCGACGATATGAAAAACAAACATTTTCGACATTTTACCTAAAATAACTTTATATAAAGGCGCTGTTAAAGAAAACCGGCATAACTCAAAAATCTTAATTCTTCAGCAAAGCTGTTTTAAATTTCCAAATTTGTCAATTTTCCATACTATTTTTTATAGAATGAAGAAAAAGAATCAGCCGATGATAGGATGCAAATCCTTTAAATTTATACTGAGTTTACAAAAATGAAGAATGTATTGTTTGCAGTATACCTACTGGCATTGATAACTCAAAAAACAGTTATGCCGGTTTTCTTTAACAGCGACAATATGCACACATGGGATTTTTGGAGACCTTTGAAATTTTACTTTAATCGATGTTTCAATGCTCTGTACTGTACGAATTTTCAGTTTTATGCCGAATTAATTTTGGATTTTCGCTTCTTTATGTCTATTTTGTCTGGACTATTACAGCTGATTTGGATTGATTGTTGCTGTTTTATTAGCCGCCGCCACCAAATTCTACTTGGGACGCACAGTCACACTTTCTGAGAATTATTATTCTTATTATGTGGTGGCGCGGCGAGTCTTTTTTTTTTAAAGACTTTCGAAATGAATGCTAATTTTAGACGAGAGAACTCTCGCCAAACTAGCATCATCATCGACCAATTTCAATTTCAAAAACATTGTTCGTTATTTTTTTTTTTTTCTTTTCTAATTTTCTTCTATTCTTCGTTGTGATTATGCAATGTTTAAACAGAGAAAAAGAAGAAATTGGGACGAGCCAAGAGATAGGTCACTGGCTGCCCCATTGTCTGGTTGAGATATTGTTGATGTGTGACCATGGCACTCATCTCAATCTACGCCCCCTCAGAAGCAGCTGCTGCAGCCAACGCAAAGCAAAAATACCGTGTTACAAGATTACAACAAACTAAAAGCATAAGCAACCACCTACCCCACTATAACATAAACCATCCCTTGCGCAGAGGAGAAGAGAGGTTAGGAAATGGGAACTAAAATCGAATTTGACTTAAATTCTGTATCTAGAAGTAGATAGGTATTCGGATTTTTTTTTATAGAGAAATGAAAGAAGAAGAAATTCTACCTCGACGAGAAGTTATATAAAATGTTTTTTTTTTCGTTTTTTTTTTCTGAATGAAAAAGTGAAAGAATTCCAAAAGGGTTGATTGTTTAATTCAAAAGGAAATTAAATGAAAAACGCAACTTTTATCGAAGGTAACCAAAAAACCAAAAAAACCACCAAAAATCGATCAATAATCATAATTTTATTCAATGAATGAAAAAATAAAAAATAATAAATATTTTATGTCACTTACATTGGACGAGTGAACATTATTGTTTATTGTTTTTATTACAATTAATTAATTGAGATCGCTTCATTCAATTTTGAAGATGAATTTTATTTTCAGTTTTGTTTGATTCTGTAGTAGACGAAGGAAGAATCTATTTTTTTTTTTTTTTGTATATGGAAAGGGGTTTGTTTTTTTTATACTTTTTGAAGACTCCGCCGACAATTGTTTCCCGAAACAAACACGACGAGTGCAAATTTTGGACTGAAAAAAAAGTTTTTTGAAAAAGTTTATGTCGAGAAAAGAAATTGTGCGAAAGTTTTTATCAGAATGACAGTGGGAAGGGGAGAGTACGATGACACTTGGATAATTTTGTGCTTTTTACAGTGGAGGTGATAAAAAAAGAACAATGAACAACTTATGAATTGCATGGAATAGGTATAACAGTTTTAAGATTCAAGGCAAAACTATAATAGGGGTATTCAATTCATGCAACGGTGTAAACTCTTGGTAAACCTGGTAAAATGGTAACTAACTGTCAAACCCATACAAAATTTTGATACATTCACCACATTTATCAGGTTTACCCAGAGTTTACACCGTTGCATGAATACCCCTAGTAAAAACTTTTTATACGATTTGACTTGCAAAATAAGCTAATTAGTGAAATTATCTCATTTGGGCTCTAGTGAAAACAATATATAATTCGAAATGAAGTGACTGAGATGAGTCACTTTTCGGCCAAAATCGATTTAGCTAGTAAAAGTGAATGAGTGAGTAATCGGAATTAAATGTCAGATTACTCGTCTGATATTTCAGCGGTGACTTGTATCCATAGTAAGCAGAAAGTCTGTATCGAGAATTGTTAGATGAAAGAAAAAAGAATAGCTTTATTTGTTGTTGTTGTTCCTTTTGATTTTGAGAAACCAAACGCCATAAACTTGTGACGCCATTTTGCAAATTAAAACGCTATTAGCTGCGTTCTTTTCGAAATATTTATCTACTGCTTAGTACTTAAAACTACTTTTGCTATACTGAAAAAGTAGTTCAAAGCAGCTTTAAGTACTAAGCAGAAGATAAATATTTCCAAAGGAACGCAGATAATGATCCCTACTAACAATTTTGCTTCTATAATGCTTTACAGAAGCAACAACTGCATCTGTAAAGCTTTATAGAAGCAAAATTGTTTGTCGGGATACTACCTTCTCTCATTAGCCCTGTCCCTGTTCCTTTGGGAGGTGGTAAAGTACTACTAGTAGTTTACTAGCGATTTTCAATGGAACGTACAAAAATTAGCTTCGCTAGTAGTAATCTACTACAATTTTTTATCTGTCATTTGTTCATCGCACACAACTACAAAAACAACTACATTTAACACACACTTTCGTATTATCTCTATACATATACTCTTGTCAACAGTTATTTTTTGGCTTTCACTTGTATCAGAATTGGTATAACACATTTGATATGTGTTCATCCTTCGAACAATTTTTGTCAAAAGTTAAGCCTAGTACGCTGCTGATGCGAAACGAAAATTTTTCAAGTCTCCAAAGTCTGCACCGAAAATGCCTACGAAAAATTATCATCGAGTATTCTGTCAAAATCAAAACAAAAAATTAATTTTAAATCAAGAATAATAACAGAAAATAATTTTTAAAACTAGAAATAAATGAATTACAAGTAGTGAAAAAACCGTCAACACTTCTCTTGGGAGTCAAAAAAAGTGCGCAGGACAATAAAAAGTAAGTGACAAATGAGTGAGTATGGAAAAACGAAAAGCAAAATGAAATTTTTCTTTCAAGATTTCGTTATGCTATTTTTGTATAGAAAATTTCGTTTCACTTCAGCTGCGTACTAAATTAAAATCTCCTAACTCTATGGGCCCTACTAATAATCAAATTAAAAGCTCACTTTAATATTAGGTGTGTTTTTTTGTTTATCTATATAGATTTTGTGCAAAAAAACGACATCGGGATTTTTGGAATCCGTGTTAAAGTTTGGCAGCACTGAACATTAACTTTGACAACTGTCTGTCAAAAAGTTTGCTTTTGCTTTTTTATTTAAAAAATTAAAATTTAATAAAACAAAGCTCTAAACAAAATGAGAGAAAAAAAAAACAAACAAAAAAAATCGTAGAATTGTTCCTGTTTTACCTATGCTTACTTATAGGGGGGTTCACATTGACTAACTTACCGGACAGACCAGCCGCCATTTGGTCTGATCTGATGCTGTTTTGATAGTGTGAACACAGTGGCGTATTGAGGGGGGGGCTCAGGGGGCTCAAGCCCCCCCCAAGCCTCCATAATGTACATGATTAACTGAAACTTGTTCGTAAATCTTAGAGATTTAGAGGCAGCTCAGATGTTTGAGCCCCCTCCAAATTCTGAAAGGGCTGTTTGTGTTTGTTTGAGTAAGGGCCTTAGCTGCCGTTCAGGGTTGGGATACATTTTTTTCGGATTTTATTCCAATTCGGAATTCTTCAAATCTTTTTTTTCGGTATTTTGGCGTCGAATTACATCACCGTTAAATTTTGTAAAACTTCTTATGCAAACTCTAAACACCGTATTTTATCGTCTTCAGTATATTTACTTTTTTTTTAAATAATATTTTTCTCAAAGATAATAGAAATTTTTGGTATCTTAAAATCTTAGTGGTCAACATAACTAATGGGTTCTTTAAGGAAATTCAAGTTTGCGCTTCTGAAAAATAGTTTTTCACACTTTCACGTTCTGCATTTCACTTTTTGCGCATTCACTTGCCGATAGTGAAATTAAATGTTCTGCATTTTTTCACTCATTTTGGATTTTCTGATCGAAATCAGCTCACTTTGTTTCTGTAAGTGAATTTGGTGCCTTTTTCAATGAATCTGCAATCCTTGGACAAAATTTGTTGTTAATTTATTTATATAATAATTTATCACTGCCTCTATGTTTGCACCTCATTCGCTTTACACTTTACCTAATTAATTTTTATTTGAGTATTTACAAATTGCAATAATATCGCCCATGTTCTGCATTTCACTTACATACATATTTGATATGTCTCGAAAAATGTGTCTACTTATTTTTTCTTTTAAATTCTGCTTTTTTTCATTAAAAATGTAAATAAAATTGCATCCATGCAACAAAATAAAAATGGATGATACTTCAGTTTTGACAGTTCAAAGCATTTACGAAGTGAAATTGAAAAGTGATTTCAATTCACTTTCGGTCGAATTGCGGAAAATAGTAATGAGTATAGCTCAAAAACAAGACGTGATAGGAATAAATACGTAAACAGCTTTGAATTCAGCATATGACAAAGTTCAAACGATATAAAGTGTTTTTCTCTCGATCAAAGACGAATGAAAAAAAGAAAAAAAATGTTCCTACATTTAGGTACCTTATACAAAATTCTTGAAAAATTTTCCAGCCCCCTCCAAATTTTTTTCTGGATACGCCACTGTGTGAACACCCATCCGACAGCCTGTCCGGTTTGCCGGATGGTTTTCAAAAAATTTTGATTTTTTGGTGGTCGGACGAACGTGTTAGTCAATTAAACGACATGTCTGTCCGGCAGACAGTGATAATCCATTGTCTCTAATTTGAGAGCAGAATAGGGTAAAGATATATTAAAAATAAGCTGAAAAGTGGGTTTTGATGAAAATTGTCTGATGAGTGTGAACGAAAAATATAATTCGGCCATCAGGCCAAATGACAACGGGTCTGTCCGGTAAGTTGGTCAATGTGAACCCCCCTTATGATGCCCAAGGAGATGACGAACAGAGATCGCTGCCACACATCGACAATGGTTTCCATTCCAAACTACCACCAGGAATTCTACCACATGGTTTGCCCACTATGAAGGAAGTTGCATCAGCCATAACACCACTTGAATACAAAAAAGAACCTGAAGAGAAAAATAAAGTAAGTGAATTTTTTCTCTCCTCTCTTTACATTAATTTAACATTTGTGCTTTCACTTAAGGAACTATCGGAAGAACAAAAACAGATGATCATCTTGTCGGCGGACTTTCAAAGGTTTGTTTTACCCGCTGGACGTGTCATCGAAAGGGCTCTATCTGAGAATGTCGACATCTACACCGAATACATTGGAGGTGGTGATAGGAGTCAAACGATGAGAGGACACATGCTAGGTTGTCATTGAATCGAGATTTCCACGAAGACCGATGGTCTAAGAATCGATGCATCACTTCAATGGATTGGTCAACACATTTTCCTGAACTGGTTGTTGTTTCATATCACAATAATGAGGTTTGCATTTGTATTTTTTTCCACGATTCTATCTAAAACCCACTAACTTTTTTAAGGAGAGTCACAATGAACCAGATGGTGTTGTAATGGTCTGGAACACAAAATATAAAAAACAAACACCCGAAGATATATTCCATTGTCAAAGTGCCGTTATGTCAACATGCTTTGCTAAATTCAATCAAAACCTTATACTCGGTGGAACGTATTCCGGTCATATTGTATTATGGAATAATCGAGTGGAAAAGCGCACAGAGGACCAGAGGACACCTCTAAGTGCAACTGCACATACGCATCCAGTGTATTGTTTGCAAATGGTTGGCACACAGAATGCAGACAATGTGTTATCGATCTCAGCCGATGGCAAGCTTTGCTCATGGAGTTTGGATATGTTGTCGATGCCGCAAGATACACTGGAATTGCAGCCACGGCAATCGAACCCAATTGCTATCAGTTGCATGTCCTTTCCATCGAATGAGATTAACAATCTGGTTATGGGTAGTGAAGATGGCAATGTTTATTATGGTAAAAGTTTGTTGTGATTTTCCATTTGCTTATAAATAAATTGTTGTTTCTACTCAAGCTTATCGACATGGAATACGTTCGGGTGTGTCTGAAGTCTATGAGAAACATTTGGGTCCAGTGACGGGAATATCAACTCATCCAAATCAATCTACAACAGATTTTGATGATTTGTTTCTTACATCGTTCATTGATTGGACAATTAAGTTATGGAGTCTTAAGGTGAAATTTAATATCTACTATAACGACCAATATGTATTACATTTTTTGTATTTACTTGTAGGACACTAAACCATTATATTCATTTGAAGAAAATTCAAATTATGTTATGGTCTCCAATTCATCCCGCCTTGTTCGCTTCTGTCGACGGCAGTGGTCGCCTTGATTTATGGAATACCGAAGTGCCCTCGGCATCGGTGATTGTTTTTTTTTTTTTTTTTTTGTGTATGTATGATAATGAAAATTAGTAAAAGAGTATTTACTGAGTAGGTACCTACTTATGAAAAAAAAAAACATGAAACAAAAATGTTAAATGTTAAATAAATATATAGGTAAATTTAGTCAAAAGCTGAGTAATTCTTTCTTTGAGTATGTTATTTATTTCTAAAAACTAATACAAAGTTATGTGTTGAATTTTTTATGGAAACATTTTGTAAGTCTGATGTTGCAGTTCCGAGATTATGCAGTGAGGCGCGCACAAATTTGTTCAATTAATTTTCATATCGGATTGGAAACTTGTCAGATAAATCTTAATGAGAAAAAGCAGAACGGATTACGTTTTAATTTTGCAATTTGCAATTTAATAATTAAATAACTTATTTCTAAGATACATTTAAAATTTTGATGGCACAAAGGGGGTCTGACGTTAAATAATAATGACAAAGTTATAAAATATAAACAAATATAATACATGGATAAACTTAGTTTAAAAAGTCTGCTGTACTCGAGTTGTTCAGACCCGGATGTCCAGTTGTAGGGTTGGTTAAGTTGGGTTGGGAATCCATGTGTTTTGCCTTAATTCCTCCCTCTGCATAACTGTTTAGAAGGGGAAAGCAATTGCGAAGAAGATTCATGCAGATTTTCTCGGGATCTCGATGGGGGCTTTAGACCCATTTGTAGAAGACATGTCCTACAGAAACAAAACGACATCAATGCAGGCAGAGTACATAAGGAATATATCGAACCAAAAAAGGAGAATCAATAAAAATATTACCTGCAACCAATTGGGGAGCTAAATGATGCTCTGAAACAATTACCACTTTCACATGCCATTTGTTTCCACACTTCACTTATCATGCACATGTCGTACAAGTTTGAACGCAGTGAAGCGATCTCTTATAAAATGGTTTTTCATCAACGGGAGCTGAAGGATTTTTGGGTGTTGAATGAGCTGCATAATGCAATGTTAGGATTGTCTTGCTTGTTGCTGTCTGCTGTTTGGGATGAAAAGTGTTTCCTGGGGGAATATTTTTCGGGAGGTATGTTTGTATTTGCTTTTCTTCGCAGCGCACATACATGACGTGTATCATTTTAAAAATGTAAGAGACTGTTTTTGTGGTGGGCATTCTAATGAGGCAATTTATTAACAACAAGAGCTTTGTTATCATTTATTCATGTTGATCGTCTAAGAATAGACGTTTTCGCAAACGAGCGGGCATTCCAAGAACATTTTACATTACATTTTGACTGTGAGGGTTGAAGGTACCGACACGATTAAGACCCAATCGCACAGTACACAGAATTCTTCTTTTGTGAAATAATTCCTAGAAAAAAAAAGATAAATACGCTAGCTCATTGTAAGAATAAATTGATTTACTTTCCATCTCCTTTTCCGGTTTTTCTCTTTAATTTTGGGGAAGATATCGCACTCATGCAAATACGTGAATCCTAAAATTATTAAATTAAAAAAAAAAACCAAAGTTTATCGCACAATTTTCATCTTTTTCCAAAAAATATGCTTATACTTACATTGATTTGTGTTGTTTGTTATTCCTAATTGAATTCAATTTTAAATATTAAATTTTTTTTTGTCATATATCTGTCAACTGCAGCTGTCGTTTATTGGAATCTGACATTTAATAAGTGTAATGTACCTTGGCAGTACTGTTTTCTATCGAGAGAAAGTAAAATCTGGATAATTATCTGGATTTTTCAAAAATCTATACAGATAAAGTTTTTGTTGTAATTAACACGTAAATTGTTTTCATTTCAAAAATCTCGATGTCGTTTTTTTGCACAAAATCTATATAGATAAACAAAAAAACACACCTATTATACTAAATTCTACATATTTCAAGATAACAATAACCAATTTAAAAGTCAGTTTAAACGCTAACGCTCTGTTAAATTTTATAGTTGAGTTTCCCAACTGTTTTTGGTATGGTGAAATATGTAGAATTCGATAAATATTAACGTTTGGTTTAAATTTGATTATTGGTTGGCCCTATGTATTAAACATCGAAGTGTTTTTTGATATTTCATAATGCCAAAGTTATTGAAAACAGAAGAGAAAATAAAAATCTGATAAAAACGTAGTTTTCGTATTTCTCAATTTTTCCAAAAACCTGAAAAGATAGGAACATATGTGCAATGTGCCTGGCTACACGTTGATTTTTTAATCATCTAAGCAGTGAGTTTGTAGGCAAAAGGGATGAGGAGTTTAGGCAGGGCCGCCTTTAACTATCCTGGGGCCCTTGGGCACACAAGAAAGTACAATGGTTGGCTAAAAGGCAATGGTTGGTTAAAAAGGGGTGCCAATATCTCGTTCCATATAAAGTACCTAGTGTCTTTATTATTGGCAGGGGGTGGCAACAATACGTGCATTGAGACATCAATCGTTGCCACTGCCAATAATTGTACTTTTTATACTGCCAATAATTAAACCCTGTATCCGTTATAAGTTTCAGTTTGAAGAATTGGAAAAAAGAGCTCAAACGGATTGATAGATTTGCTAAAAACTCGGTACAGACGATTTGTACGTAATTTCCAAGAGTGGTTTTTTTTATTTTTTTGTCTTTTTATTTTAATGTCTCTTTTTCAACGGATATCTCCATTATAAAGTTTTCGAGATATTGCAATTTTCTCAAAAACGGATGAAGATTTTGTTCTGAAAAAAAGATGTAAAAATAAAAAAAAAATATTTTTTTGGACCGTTATTAACGGTACTTACTTGCCATAGAACCGATTTCTTAATGAAAACGACACAACCGATTTTAATGAAAATTTTGACATAAAAAGGTTTATACTGATATTAAAATTAAGAAAACTTTAAAAAAAAATTATTTTTGGATTAAAAAAAAAAAATTTTTTAAACAATTTTTTTAAAAGTTATTTAATGAATTTTATGCGTCAATCTTTAAATGCGAGAGCAATTCGCAATTCAAATTAAAAAATGTTTGGGGGTGCCAACCATTGTACCATGGCGTTTTCCATTTAAACCAAAACATTGATGTACCGTCGACGATAGTTTTTTTCTTAAACGTTTTCCAACGGAAAAAGTATTGATGTTTTTTTTGCCGACGAATTGATTCTTTTTTCGTGTTTTAATTAGAATCTACACATATGTTTACACTGATTTTAACACGCACTACAAATTTGACAGTTTTGCAAACTTCAAACGAAATTATAATTTAAGGAAAAAGATAATGGAAGAGAATTCTTTGTTTTTATTAATAAATAATACATAATCTTACCTACAGTGAAAAGAAAGATATTTTTCTTGTTTTTTGAAAATATTATTACTTATTTATTGGAAAATTGAATTTGGGTTTGATCGTTTGGATTTAAAATTTTGTCCGCATACAACGCCGCATAATTTGTTTTCATTTTGAAAACATATATTTTCCGTATAGGTGTAGAAAAAACTTTGATTGTTTGGTTGCCATATAAAAACTAAAATTTTTTGGTAGATGGTCCGCCCGACAAAAATGTTTTGAGAATAAATGTGTGAGAGAAATTTTCGTTCCTTAGGGGCCCCCTGAGAATGGGAGCCCTGGGCACGGGCCCCGTGTGCCCTTATGGTAAAGACGGCATTGAGTTTAGGGCGAAGATACTCACTTAAGGGAACTGAATTTTCTAAGGGAAGTATTGTTCCTCTTTTTGACTTTTTTCCTAGAAAATGTAAAAGTGGAAAGTGATTGGGCACACCATTTTGTGCCACCGCACGTGATTTTTCAATGGATTAAAAAACCACTAGCCAGGCACTATGGTTTTAGTGTTTGAAAAAAAAAATAATTGAGGCAGTTTATTTTTATCGATAATTTAGTTTTGAAATCCAGTCTTGACAAAAATAGCATTGAATTGCTTTACTTTCTTTCCAAATTTTAACTTTGAAATCGATTATTTCGAAAATAACACTGGTTTACAAAATTAAACTTTTTTTTTGTTGCCGGAAAAAAAATATACTTTTCTGAAGGTTTTCGGTGTGCTGAACTTGAATCCGAAGTCAAAAAAATTCTAGCAGCTCCCGTTTTTGAGATATTACCGTTAGAAAGTGCAGCACTTCGGACCTTATTCTTTTATATAAGGAAAATTGTTTAAGCATATTTAGTAACGGTTTTTATAAGAACTATTTACCACCTTTTTAAATCTGTTTAAATCTCTCCGATATCTTTTTTACTTCCCGAGATATCCTCAGTTGTTTGATATTTTTAAAAATTTTATAATGTCATTATCTTCTTTATGATATATGAAGCCAAACCCACTGACTTCAGTTTAAGATATCTCGGGCAATACATAAGATATTGAAAAGATTTAAACAGGTATCGAAAGATGGGAAATAGTTCTTATAGAAACCGTTACTAAATATGCTCAAACAATTTTCCTTATACAATAGAATAAGGTCCGAAAAACTCAAAAAAACGTTTTTTTGCATTTTCAAACGGTAATATCTCAAAAACGGGAGCTGCTAGAATTTTTTTGACTTCGGATTCGAGTTCAGCACACCAAAAACCTTCAGAAAAGTATATTTTTGTTCCGGCAACAGAACCCTTGTTAACCAGTGTAATTGATTAAAATAAATACTTAAAAATTAGACTTCAAAGGTGTATACTACTATACAATGCAAAACTGTAAATGTTGCCGTTGTTTTTTAATATTTTTCTTTATTTTAAGTAATTTCTTAGAGATTTCACCCTCCCGCCTAAATGGGGGGAGATAGACCCCTCTCCCATAGCAAAAAATAATTGAACTGAACCCCTTATATACCTCTGTATCTTGGAGCCTAAGTTATCGAACTTACCTTCCTTACTTACCTGAAACATCTACCAACCACAATTTGGAGTCAGTTTCGACTGAAATTTCAAATGTCTCTGGTTTAAAAATACAAATCATAAAAACCTAATTTATTTCAATATTTTTATTTACATTTCTTTTAAAGATTTTCTTACATTTAAACGTATCATTTTTTTTTTTCTAAATTAATCACTATCTTATTTTACTTTGAAACCTAGAGCCTTAGATTTTCGGAAGTACTTGTCAGAGTTTCCTTAATAAAATACTGCAACGAGTTTTTGATAGAAGTAGATACACCATTGACGATAAAAGACCTAAATTATAAAGAAATAGTTTAATTAACTTCATTTAAATCGAAATGTAAGTATATTTACTTGTTAGTTTAATTGTAGAACCTCTTGATGGTGAACTTTTCAGCGAGGTATTCTCTGTGGTAACCATTTTTGTTTCGAATTCATATGAAGCACGAAAACCTGTCTTATCAAATCGATCATTTGCATGAAATGATATTCGAAAGAATCGTCCATCTGAACGTACATTGATTTCATTTTTCTTTCCGCACATTTTGGCAAATTTTCGATCTGTGCTCATGAAATTAGAAAATTCTACATAATCACTTGCCGTAGAGTCTTCACACCTGTGAAAAAGATGATAAAAAACCAATTAAAAGAGAACCTTAAGCTTGACGTGAGTTTCTCTTACGGGTAAATTCCTTCCACATCGAAAAACGTAAACCGTATGTTTACCCGTTCTCCCGGCTGTCCAAAAAAGTAATAATTGCATTTCAGATTTTTTGGATAGAAACCTGGAAAGTTTGGAGACGTAAACCAACCAGTTTTATCAACCGAACTGTTGTATGCAAAAACGCAGTGTGTTGACATTTGTTCCCCAGTTGTGATGCCAAAATCTTAAGAATTCAAAAAATTATATAGTTTAAAATAGCATATTTCATTTTTGTTTTCTTTAATTACTTTTTACAAATCTGTATTCAGCCTTGAAGCCACGTGTACCTTTGCCAATTCGTCTGCTCATATATTTGAGTAACATCATCGATCCATCAGACATGATAGGTTTTGGAATAATTGAACCACAAAACGTATCCTCAAGCTCATATCTGCTACGTTGAGGCAGAAATAATTGCAAAATATCAGCATTCTCACAATCACTTCGATTTGCTTGTTTCGGTAAGCTGAACTCGAAGAATTTGATCTAGGAAAAGAAGTTAATAGTTTTAAGTTTCTTCTTTTTTTTTTAAAGAAGTTCAATGTCTAATGACCATACCTGTACTCTTTCAAGTTCATCTGCTTTGAATTCGTATCGACACGTTAAAAATCCAGATTCCGAGTATAATGGAGAGTTGATTGTGCCATTTTTGGTAGTTTTCGAGTCAAATATTTTATCACATTCGAATTCTGAAAAGAAGAAAAATTTATAAATTAGAAATAGCAGTAAATAATAAATCCTCGGCTAAGCTAGAAAATTATTTTCAAATTTATATTATAATCAGTAATTTAACAAAAAGAAATTATTTGATGAAATGGTTGTACGCCTGCGTTCTGCAGATTTATGGCAAACAGAAAGCATTTTTTTAATTTTTGGGCAAGATTATTTTTTTGCCATGCCTGATGGGATGAATATCAACAAGTAAGCCTTAGAAACAAGTAACAATCCGTAAACTTAAACTAACTGAAAACTAAATTGATCTTTCAGCCGTGTTAAAAATACTCTCTGTTTTACAAGGTCTTTTGAAATGTTTATAAAAAATGAAACAAACTCTTCAAAAAAATATGAACAAAAAATATTTCTTCATTTGAAAATGTTGTGTATAAGGTAATTCTGTTGATTACTAAGATTTAAAGCAAACATTACAAAAAAAAACAATTGAAAACAAAATTCAATTTTATTTGAAAGATCAATTTTTTTTCGAAACATTTATTTGAAATAATTTCTTCAAAATCACTCTCATACTCAATTAAAAAAACAATCATCGTTTTTATCACCTTTTAAAAAGTCACTGCTCGTTTATTGAACGTACGTCCCAAGTAACAGTTTAGCTTTCATAAGGGTCAATGCAAGCTATTTTTTGGCTTTCATAACAAGAAGGACAGGTCTTATGCAAATCATTTTGGCGCATTTTACCAAAATTGCATAGGACTTTCCTTCACAGGTAATCCACAAGCTAATAGCTTGTGACAAACAGCTTAAAATTGCCTTACGGAGGTCTTCCTGCAGAGGGTTTGTCTAATGCACAAACCGGATTACTTGGGTAGGATGTTATAATAAGGCCTTATAGAAGTTGTTGAAGGTGTTGTAGAAAATGTTGAATTTATGCATAAAAAAAGGGAATTTATTGAATTTTATTTAATTTTTTTTATTTTCTTTTGATTTTTTCTGTTTTGCATTTTCTGCATATTATTTTATTTATTTTAATTTTTTCCTATTTTGGAAATTCAACTGCTTTTTCTGTTGTTCTGAAATGATGAGAATATTATTTTAATTGAAAAAGAACACATTTTTTTATTTTCATCACATGGCCCGGCCAGGAATCGATCCATGCTCGAATATTAAAGATGAGTGGAAAATTGGGAGTTAATTGAAACCTCACTTGAAATACAATGTTTTTTTCTAATGCGTTACAAACATTGCATATCTGCAGGATAAAAACTTTGCATACTTACAAGAACCTCTTGGAACAGGTCTTATAGAGGCCTTCTGTCACTTGAAAATACAAGGCTTCTTTAGAATGGTTCAAACAGGTCTTATAAAGGTCTTCTTTAACTGATATTTACAAGGCTTCTTCTTAACACTTCTAGATAACCTTAAGGAGACCTCCTTTCTTTCCAAAATGGATGACTTGCGTAAGTAAGCCTTAAACTAAACGTATACAAACTATAGCTTGTCGTGTCGAACAAAATTAACCTTAGGCAAGTAAAATTGTTACTTGGGGTTCATCCTGCTGTGTTATTTCCCAGATTTATTAAATCTAACAATTATGATTCTATAAAGCTTTACAGAAGCACCAGTGTAGCTTTAAATCTGCTTTAAAGCCCTCCCAACTAACAATTTTGCTTTTGATTAAATGTTAGATATTTTTTGGGCTATAATTTTGCTGTTGTAGATTTTCTGTTAAGTTTTCTAGAAGCAAAATTGTTGTGACATAATTGTGCCCTTAATTATGAAAGTGGACTAAGTCACTCCTAAAAATGTTATCAAATCTAGCCTTAAAAATAATTATTATTTAAGGGGTAAAGTTTATTTGAAAGCAAAATTGCAGTATAAATAAACTAATTGCTCCTCTAGTGATTTCATAAAAGAAATATAATTAAATCGTTATAAGAAAATTATTATGTAAGTTTTTCTTTAAACAATGCAAAAAGTGACTTAGTCCACTTTCATAATCATGGGCACAATAATTGTTAGTTGTGATATCAATACATTGGGCAATTTAACAAAATTGTTTTACAATTATTAGCGCGCTAGATGGTGCTACTACCCTTCTAAAAATTTGGCTTCTGTAAAACTTTAAAGAAGCGACGGTCATCTGTATAACTTTATAGAAGCAAAATTGTTAATCGGGTAAAGTAAGAATTCATACTCCAACGCTGCAAAAGAAATACAACTTCAAACAAAAAAAACACATAAATAAATATCACCTCTACTGTAAAATGAATTACTCAACTGTTATACTAAAAATCGATAAAATGAACAATTCATTTTTGCTGTCAACTTCAAGGTCGTCAAAGTGACAGTTCAAATTGTAAACAAAAATTTTCTGAGGAAAAACACATGCAGGTTTTTTTCTTTTGTTTTGCATTTTTGTTAAAAAAAAAGTATATAAATATACTTTGTATTGCGAATTTGTCATCATTCGTGTTTAGCATTTTGTTATGAAATAAAATTGTTTTGGTTTTGTTACTCAGTCAGTATTCAAGTTGAGTCTTGTTTAATTTGTATACAAATCAATTTTTTTGAACCAAAAAATGTCTGCATCCAAAGATAATTTATTAGAAACTTTTATAAAAATCTGTGATAAAGTTGCAAGTGTTTCAAGTTACATTAGTAAATCAAATGTTTTACAGGAATTTTTTCAAAAGGTAAACTTTATAATAAAACTATTTGAAGACAGGAGTGATTTTTCTATCTATCCACTTTCAGGGCTCCAGTGGCAAAGGCTTTAAAGGAGATATCCATTTGTGGGTACATACGCTCCTGCCAATGGCAAGTCAAAGAGTTTATAATTTACAAAATAAACAAATTATTAAACTCTTCTCGAGAATATTTCGTACGAATGAAAAAGATATGCTAATTGATTTGGAACAAGGTAAGTTCTATCACGTTCATCAACTCTTTAGTAAACTTAAATATCTTCTTCAAACTCTTAGGTGATGTTTCTGAAACGATTCGTAAATACTTTGAATCATCCAAAGGAATCTCGCCGAGTGCTAAAAGTACATTAACTTTGGCACAAGTTGAAGAAACTCTTATCAATTTAACTAATTCAGGAAAAGAAGATTATCAAATTGATATTTTCAGTAAACTATGTAAAAAGGCAACACCTGAAGATTTAAAAATGGTAAGTTTTAAGTAAAGTAGGTATTAAGTATCTAGATTTAGTGAGAATATTTCACTTCCAGCCCTATCGAGGTATCCGTCGGAAAATCCTTCGATTTCAAATAAACTATGCTTTAAGGTGTGCTTCCGAAAGGTAAAAACTCTCAGGTTCGTATAAAACTTCCGCTCTGCCGAATAGCTCTATAAAGCCGTATGGCTAACTAAAAACTATCCTATAAACCAGGCTTGTCAAACTCAATGGCATTCACGGGCCAAAATAGCAGGATCTAAATTTCTATGGGCCGCAAAAAAAAGAAATCATTAGAATTTTTATAAAACAGATTTATTTTTATAAAAGAACAAGAACAATATGTAGTAATATTAATGTTTTCTGCCTGATACTTGGCATCTCTTTTCTGTACCATCTTCTCTACTTTTTTAGAAGTTATTACTTTTAAAACAGACCCAAGGTGTAGATCTGTAATTCTGGGATTTAAGAGGTGACTCATTTCGATTCATAAGTGAAAACTGCTGCTCGCATCGATAAGTGCTTCCAATCATACAAATGATTTCATATGCCAATTTTCGAGTGTTCTCAAATCTGCTTGATAGATACTTGTAAAATTCAGGCATCCCAGCTTCGAATTTGGATCTTTAAACGGAGCCACACTGGATTTCAATTAGCTCCATTTGCAAATGATTACGTACGGATTCTATATTTATAAACCCGTTTCAAAAAGAGATTAAAAAAGGATGGATTTTTCGGGAAAAAGTAGCGAATATTTTTCATTGGTGTTCATTTAAGAAAAAAGTAGCGACTGCAAGTCGACTTTAAATCGAATTTTTGGTTGTTTGGAAGTCGACTTAAATCTTTTGTACAAATAAACAAATTCAGAGCTTATTCCCGAAAATTCACTTAGGATGAAACAAATCGTATGGAACTTTTTCACTGCTTTCCCATTGGTCAAACTGCACTCCAATACTAAATACAGCAAAAAAGCTTGTTTTCAATACAAAAAATGTTTGTTAACCTTTTCACCCATCAAGAACTCATATAAGCTGGAAATTCTCCATTGCGACATAGATCGCAAAAAGTTAAAATCTCTGCAGTGAACATCGTGTTGAAATGGAGAAATTCAAAACAATTTTATTGGATTCCCCGGTTTGTTCGTGTTCATAAGTAACATTTAAATTTTATTTTTTAAACAAAAATTGAATGTAAAAATTGATAATGCAAGTTGTACCTAAATTAAGCTTGGGCCGCACAAATATACGATGTGGGCCGCATGCGGCCCGCGGGCCGCAAGTTTGACATGCCTGCTATAAACTGTATTAGCCAAATATTAACTGAAACTGCTTCCAAGGTCTTATCAATTCTGCGTCTGTTTTGTTAACAAATAGGCACCTACTAATTTTTGATGATTCTCACGGGCCAAAAGTCCATAATGGACTACTGACTCACTTGGGTGGGTTATAAGTCCACAAATCAATTATGGACTTACAACCCACCCAAGGGTGAAAGAAACCCACAAAAAAAGTGAGCCAGAACTCCATAATGTTTAATGTTTAATTTGTAAAGAATGTTGAAACGTTAATTTTTTTTCAACAATATTTTTGTAAATTGATTTTTTAGTTTTTTTATAATTTTTTTTTTCTTGAAAATTTTATGTTTTTTCCTTAACTGACTCGAGTTTTGTTTGTAAAGCTTATTGAAGTAATTTTCGAAAACTCGCACAAAGCAAAGAAGAACAAAATTTTGTTCAAAAGACGATTAGTTTGGAGTCTCATAGTGATAATCGCCACTTATTTGGGGAACTATCTCGCAAACAAAGCGGGCTAATTAATAATCACATGCACTAAGTAAGTCCATAATTTATTTATGGAACTATGACCCTCACTAGTAAGCCAATAGTCCAAACTTTTGGCCTGTGGACTTTCGACCCTGCACCATATTTCACTGTATAGCCCGTTTAGCTGGTTATCGAGAAGGATTTTAATTATTTGTAGGGATTTCCATGCAAATGCATATATTTTTAGGAACACTTTAGAAGCATGGAATTCAATCGTTAGTGCATATTTTAAAAATAAATGCAATTTTTTCGTGCATATTTTCAAAACAAATTGGAAGAAATAACTAAATTAAAAGCTTGACTGGCAGAAATTGGATTTTTTCATACATTGTAGGCAATTTTCTTTTTCTCTTAAAGCTATCCCCAAAATTCTATAAAGTCATTTTTCTGAAATCAGGAATGGTTTCCACTCGATCGGTATAAACAGGCGATTAAATATATAACTATAAGAAATATTGATATTTTATAAAATTATGTGGTTTTAAATGCATATATTAAGTGCATTTCTTCTGTTTTAAGAGCATATTTTAAGCGCATATATTTCTGCACTCGCATTTTTACTGATGGCTTAAAAATTAATGTCGAGTTATTGTTCTTTTCGGCTACAAAATTTTGCTAATTAGCAATTAAGGAAGCATGCAAAATACTCAGATCAAATTCCCATCTGAATCAAAACGTAGTTATGCTATACACCCTACTAACAATTTTGCTTCTATAATGCTTTACAGAAGCAAAAACTGCATCTGAAAAGCTTTATAGAACCAAAATTGTTTGTAGGGTGTATAGCATAACTACGTTTTGATTCAGATGGGAATTTGATCTGAGTATTTGATGCGAGTAAAGGAAAATTCATGAAAATGATATGTGCTCTGCTCAAGTTTAAATCAAATCCACATTTCCCCTTACACTATTGCCTTTCATGGATTACCCCTTCATCGCCAGCCAAATTATAAATGGAGCTTTGAACCTTTTTGAATAAGTCTAAACAGAATGTCTGAAGCTTGCTTTCAAGCTAAAAAATACTTACTTTATCCTTCTTTCGTAACTATGGAAAATAAATTATTGGATAGAGTCTTAAAATCAACATAAGTACTTTTCCTAGCAATTAAACAAAATGTTTCTTAAAACACACGTCCAAATAATATTTTTCCATCGTTTGATTTCAGTTAATCCGCCTCATTAAACAAGATTTAAAGATAAATGCCAAAGCAAGGCACGTATTAGATGCTTTTGGCCCAGATGCTTACCCAGCATACCAGTCCTCACGTGATCTTGATGCTGTTGTCGATCAGTTTGCTTCTAAAACTGCAGCCAAAAGTCCATTAAAAGGCAAAAAGGTAAGCAAAAATATACAATACATTATCATTATGAAATCCTGTAAATAATCCAATCAAATTTTCTAGACTGCTGGTGGTTCCGTAAATGTTCAAATCATGACACCCATAAGTCCAATGCTTGCAAGTGCCTGCAACTCAGTAGATACAGCTTTCAAAAAGAACCCTGGTGGTCTTTACAGTGAAATAAAATACGATGGGGAACGTGTTCAGATTCACAAACAAGGCAACGAATATCGTTTCTTTTCGAGAAATTTAAAACCTGTGATGGATCATAAAGTTCGCAGATTTAAAGAAATTATTCCAAAGGTGAGTTTTTGTTTGAAATTAATAAACTCTAAGGTTTTGAATAATTTGAAATTTTATTTAAAAGGCCTTTCCAACTGCGTCGGATATGATAATTGATTCAGAAATTATTATGGTCGACACGGATACCGGTGAATTGCTACCCTTTGGAACCTTAGGAGTTCACAAGAAACAGGAACACACTAACTCAGCAGTGTGTCTATTCATCTTTGACTGCATTTATTTTAATGGAAAAGATTTACAAAATGTGTAAGTTTCTAAGAAAATATTTATTTAAAATTAGATAAATAAGTTTTTTTTGTTTTTAGGACCTTTCGGGAAAGAAGAAAAATTCTTGAAGCCAATCTTACTCCGATTAAGTCTTACGTTCAATTGTCTGAAAGTCATTTTCTATCAACAAAGCAGGAATTGGCTTTAATGACAGCAAAGGTAAGAACTGAACAAAGTTGATTAAAAAAATGAGTCCTTCAAAGCTTCTTTTAATAATTCGAAGGTCTTAAAAGCTGGCATGGAAGGTATTGTACTAAAAAGTCCAAACGGACTTTATGAACCGGGAAAACGAAAATGGCTAAAAGTGAAAAAAGATTACCTTTTCGAAGGTGGGTTAACCCAATTCTTTTGTAAAACTAAGCTAAATACATCCTTTTTTTTTTAGGTAAAATGGCAGACACTGCTGATTTGGTTGTTCTTGGTGGCTGGTTTGGTTCTGGAAAGAAAGGTGGCATGCTTAGTATTTACCTGATGGGTTGTTTGGACAAGAAAACTAATCTGTGGAAAACAGTAACAAAAGTACATTCAGGTCTTGACGATGCTACCATGGAAGAGATCCATGACAAACTTATGCCTCAAATGGAACGTAGTGATTTTAAAAATCTACCACCATGGTTTGTTTGTAACAAACCATTAGTTCCAGATTACATTGCCAAATCTCCAAATAAAATGCCAGTTTGGGAAATAACTGGAGCTGAATTTACAAGCTCCAATGCACATACCGCAAATGGAATTTCCATACGTTTCCCGAGAATAACAAAACTTCGAAATGATAAGTCACCAAAAGAAGCAACAAGTTTGCATGAGTTGCAGAATTTGGTTACTGCCTCTAAGAATAATGTTAATGTTGATTTGCTTCTTAAAAGCTGTGATGATGAAGCAGATGATATTGATATTAAAACAAGTATGGCAGGAAGTCCAATTAAGAATGTTAAAGTTGAGAAAACTAAAACATCTCCAAAAGATCGAGTTTCGACTCCAATTAAAAAAGATAAACCTTCGTTGAAAAGAGAAAATTCTGACGAAGAAGATGATGACAAATCTGAGATCAAAAAAGAGAAGTTGGATAGTTCGGAGGAAGAATCAAAAGCAAGTCCAATTAAAAAGGGAAGACCAACAGTTAAAAGAGAAAATTCTGATGAATGTGAAGATGATTTCCTACCTCTGAAAAAGCAGAAAAAAGCGGGGGTATTTTTTGGGTACACGGCATATTTCCAAGCTGAAAAGGGTTCAAAGTTGCGTGATTATCTTAAGAAATTCGAAGAACATGGAGGAAGTATTACTTTAAATAAGAGGAAAGCAAATATTGTTTTGTATGAAGACGAAAAGTTTGTGGAAACGATAACCCAGAGCAGGTGGGATTCATTTTTGTTTTAATTATATTCTTTTTATTTATTAATATTAATTTAATTTTTTTTATTTCATAGACTAAATTACAGTAAAGATTGTCGGCATATAACTATTCAATGGATGATGGATTGCATGAATGACAACGTTGTCAAACCGATTCCTGAGTATGCTGTTTCAATTAAATGTTAATTTGAAAGTTTTATTTAAATTGTATATACATAACCAAATTTACAATAAGATAAATTTAAGAAAAAAAAAGCTGTTAAATTTATACTAAATTTATACATAACATAGAAAGCCTTTACTAATGATATGGAGGGTAATGATTATTCAAATTTATTAAGCTGATTAATATAAATTTTGCACTAAAAAATGCTCGTAAATTCATTTTTATATTTATTTCTTAAATTAAGGAAATTGAATTCGACCATTCGAGGTTCCTGCCAAGTTAATACAAGGCTAAAACCGGTTAAGGTTATTGAGAGTGATTATTAGAAAGACAATCTGTCGATTGAAAATAAGAAGCGCCTTTGTGAAAAAATATCAATTTTTTGATAAAAAAAATGTTATTTGTTTTAAATTATGTAAACTGAAATGGTCATGTTATGCATTTCAATCCAAAGTGAATTTAAATCGATATTCAACTCTGTCGAAATGAAATAAATGATGTGTTCCGAAATTCCTTTAATTTTGAGAACTTCGAAATGTCAAAACTGAGAGTAATAGCTTTTTGAGTGAAAATGAATGCATATTCATTGCAAATTTTTAAGAAAAAGTTAATAAAAGTATAACATTATAGGAAACTGCATAAATAATTCTTTTGAATATTCGTTTCCAATTCAACAACTTAACACCCAAATAATTATTATAAAAAGCGCATTTAATAAGGCGATAAACGTATTCCAGTGAAGCACAAATAAATGACATAAAAATACGGTTCTTTGAGATATATTGATTTAATTTTAGTTGTATTTCAAAAGCCACACTTCAAACTTGGTAGCTATGATTCGCTAGAGGTGAAATTGAAATTTTATTTTTTGGACCGAAATTAAAGGTAGGTACTTGCCATACAACCAAAATAAAAAATATGATTAGAATTAAATTTTCTAGCTTAATGATCTTTCAGAGAATTAATGCAATTAATAAAAACTAATTCATTATTTTCCCAACGTTTCTCCCAGTCTTTTTTGGCTTTATCAGGGGATTTTCTTTATTAGTTTCTTAAAAACAAAACTAAATTATTCACTATAGGTACTGTGTTACAATTATTTTTTCTTGGACTTAATTTTTTTCAAAATTGGGCTATTGCATATTTAATTGATTTGAAAAACAAAAACTTTTTGAATTTAAAATAAATTAAAAACAAACGGAAATAAGTATTTAACATTATCATTATCAGTTTTTAATGTTTGTTTTTTTTTTCGAATTTTAGTTTTTTGTACCAGTATATTGTATTTTTGGTGCGAACAGTGACATAATTTTTTTTATGGTTTTAACAAAAGGCATATTGCACATTGCATTACATACGGCAAAATAGTAAAGAGTGTAGTTTGAGTCAAATAGGAAAACATATTCAGCCCTATCGGCAATACAATTTCCCTGGAAAAATTTCTCTATTCCGAAAAATCGGTATCGGCTATACTTTTTGAATGGAAAAATTTCCTAGGAAAAAATTCCCACACAAAAATACCTATCGGGAATGAAGTTTCTCCCCCGAAGTATTTCTATCATATTTTGTATGGGGAACAGATATTTTGAAGCCAAAATATACGTGTTTTTCTTTCAAAATATTCTGTTAAAAATATTAAATTATTTACTTCCTTAACCTTAATCCAACAAAAAGAAAATGATATTGCAACTGGATAACGTAAAATAGTAGACAAAAATAACATAACAGGATGTCATGTGTTCTCAAATTTTAAATCACAAATTGTAGTTTTTTTTTTCATAAAATGAGATTGAAGTTTGAGAAATGCATGCAAATAGACAACTTTTTTAGTATTTCAATGAGGCAGTTTTTATATGAACCAGTTTTTTTTTTTAGATTTTAGTTTTTGATACGAAATTAATGAGAATAAGAGGCTTATTCTTATTCTTACCTAATCAAAAGTACAAAAGCAATTTTGGGACTTAAGATCTTATTGCCTAACGGTAAATGAATTTTCAAAAGCCCCCGAAAATCTCTTAGAAACTGTTATTCTAGATTAAATGTAAAAAATATCGGTTCACCTTGTTAATTAACATGAATAAGAAAAATGTTTTAAAATTATGGAAAGTTCATGTTCATTTTATATAATTTTGCGAATTTAATTCGATTTATGGTTGTTTGAAATTTTGTTTTAAACCAACAAAATTTATTAAAATTTTTTTCACAACGTTTATGTAGTTTTCGACCTATGAAGGTTTTTTGAATAGTTTTCGACAAAAAATATTAATGATCTTCATTTTTTTCTAAAAGATCAACAAAACATCAACTCCGAATTCTTTAACTTGAAATAAAAACCCCATATTGTGAAAGTAGACCTAAACTTTCTCAAACCAACTATCTAGTTCCTGTTTGTTTGTAAACAAATCTCTTATCGCTCGTAATGTCTTTCTATTTATGAATGGGCAAATAAAAAAAAATATGTTTAATTCAAGAGCCTCTTCCTTTATTTCATTCTGACGAAATATTTTAAATAAATGAGTAAAAGCTTCATTGTAATACTGTCGTTATCTCTATGAGTATCTTAAGCTTTATGGTAATATTTTCTGATTGTATATATGAGATATGAGATTGATAGATAAGTTACAAGTGAGCCCTTGAAATTCAGACAGAGAAACTATAGCTTATCAATCTAATATAAATAGTTTCACCAAAAGAATATAAGCTTTATAGTTAAATCTGCCTGCATACCGAATGCACTCTCTTCTCTTAAATAATTTATACTTTGTCAAATAATTTCAAAGCAAGTAAAAACACAAATATGATATTGGAATCAATTGTACTGTTCGGTTTATTAGCCATTTTACTCTACAAATGGTCTACATCAACTTTTGAGTTTTTTGAAAAACGAAATGTTCCTTATAATAAACCACTTCCTCTCATTGGAAATCAAAAGGACTTTATTTTTCGAAAAGTATCAATGTTCGAAAATGTTATAAATCACTATAATCAATTCGATACGAGGTAAGTCCTAACAAACCTTTTTTAAATTTGTCGTTTGATGAAAAGTTTTCATGAACAAATTTTCAGCATTTTTGGACTATTTGATTTACGCTCTCCAGCCTATGGAATTCGAGATCCTGAACTTTTAAAACAAATTACAATCAAAGAATTTGATCATTTTGTAAATCATCGTAGTGCTATTAAAGATGGAGGACTACTTGATAAAGCTGTTAACAACTTGAGAGATCAAAAGTGGAAAGATATGCGTTCCACTTTAAGTCCAGTATTTACTGGTAGTAAAATGCGACAAATATTTGGTCTTATCAATGAAGTCGCACGAGAGTCGATGGAATATTTGAAAAAGAACAAGGAAACGCATACTGATTTTAATATCAAGGACTATTTTACACGTTTTACGAATGATGTAATTGCTTCGGCGGTCTTTGGTATCAAGGTTAACTCGTACAAGGATGAAACAAATGAGTTCTATGTTATGGGTAAAAGAGTTACCAATTTGACCATATGGCAAAATTTTATTTTCTTTTTGTATGCTAACTTGAAATATGTTATGAGGGTAAGATGTTAGCTTAAGAAAGCCAAAACCATAAAATTCTAAAGCCTTGTTATTTCAGCTTTTTAAGGTTCAGCTGTTTGATAAGAAAGACACTGATTATTTCCTGTACCTTGTTATGAATGCCATGCGTTACCGGCAAAAGAATAAAATCTTCCGACCGGATATGGTCAATATGATGATGGAAGCCAGGGGCTTGTTCGTAAATGAAAACGATAAAAAGACTTCACAAAATAAAGAATGGAGCGATGATGAGATTGTGGCTCAATTTTTCGTATTTTTCTTTGCCGGTTTTGAGCCTACATCTATATTGATGTCTTTTGCTGTGCACGAACTTATGGCAAATCCTGATTGCCAAGAAAAACTTCGTGAAGAAATTCTCGAAGTGAAGGCAAATTTGGATGGCAAACCTTTGACTTATGAAGTTTTGCAGGGAATGAAATACATGGATATGGTAGTTTCGGAGACTTTAAGACGATGGCCTCCAGCAGTTGTTACCGATCGTGAATGTAATAAGGATTTCCATTATAAAGATGAGAAAATTGATGTCACTATTAAAGCTGGAGATTATATTTGGATTCCAATTGCTGGATATCATTTGGATGAAAAGTATTTCCCTGATCCTTTAAAATTCGATCCGGAAAGATTTAGCGATGAAAACAAGGGAAATATTCAACCTTTTACTTATTTTCCATTTGGTACTGGTCCTAGAATTTGTATAGGTAAGATCTCATCCTATAACTTCTACGTAGAAAAAATGTAGAATTAACTCTGTTTTCGCCTTTCAGCTAGTAGATTTGCACTTTTAGAGACAAAAGCAATTTTATTCTATCTTCTGAGTGAGTTTGAGCTAAAACCATCATGCAAGTCATCAATTCCCATGGAATTAAAAACTGGTGTTATTAATTTAGCTCCCAAAGTTGGATTTTGGATGAACCTTGTTGAACTTTCTGATAAAAATTAAACATTTTACAATACCTAATGATTGAATTTTTTTTACATTGTTTTTAATTGTTTGCTATTCACTGTTACAACGTGGTCTAATCTTGGTAACGCAGTTGTTTTTTTACACAAAATCTTGCTGTTTCAAAGCATCAGTCTCAAGATATAGAGAGAAATTTCTTTTAGCATCTTTTGGTAACGCAGTTGTTTATCATACAAAATTTTTTTGTTAAAGAACATCACTTGGTAACGCATTGTTTTTAATTGTTTGCTATTCACTGTTACAACGTGGTCTAATCTTGGTAACGCAGTTGTTTTTCACACAAAATATTGCTGTTTCAGAGCATCAGTCTCAAGATATAAAGAGAAATTTCTTTTAGCATCTTTTGGTAACGCAGTTGTTTATCATACAAAATTTTTTTGTTATAGAACATCACTTGGTAACGCAGTTGTTCATCATTTCTCATAAAAGTACGAACGCTTAAACATTGTTGCCAAAGTAATGAGATATTAACTTTTTTCCAATCTCAGTAAATACTTATTTCACATTGTACTTAAATAATTAAAAACATTAAACATTGTGTCCACCAGCAAGGAATAAAATCTTAGCTACCCTGCGTTATCATCTGAAAATAAACTTAAAGTTACTGAACTGTAGTTTAATTTAATGTACCTCATTTGGTTTCAAATAAGGGGGAATAAGATAGAAAAAAAGTCACTGAAAGAGGTGCGAATGTTTATTGCGTGACCACAGAGTAACCGCATTTGTGAGATAAGGTTGGTAGGTATATACAAAATTTGTTTTACCGTTATTCTTATACAGAGTATTTACGATTACGATTTCGACAGTGACAACATTTTTGTTTCCCCACATTTAAGATAGAATTTGATATTTACAACTGCGTTACTGATCCACTGCGTTACAATAAGAAAAAATTGGTAAATCAGTATCTTTAGATAACATTTATACGTCCCGATTTATCATAATAAGTTGAAACTTCTAACTGTAATTTTTTGCTTTTTTTCTTCCGTTTTTAGAACAGTTGAAGTTTGTAAGTTAATTTTTGGTAACGCAATGAAACAAACCATTAATAATGTTAAATTGAAATTGATATTTCTATGAATAAACTTAATGGAAGACTCAAGTCGTAAATATAGTTTTAAATAACCATATTATAGTGCTTAATTATATGATTTTATAAAAAAAAACTGAACTTTATGGTAAGGTAACGCAGTTGTTTATTTTTGCGAACGCTTTGTGTCATAAACTGTCATAAATATATAAATTTCATTCAAAATATCGCTGCAAATGTTATCATATTATACTATAGATTTAAGTATAACCATTCTATATCAATTAGAGAAATTAAAAAAAAATATTGATAACAATTTCAATATTTTTATTCATAGTTCATTGCCCTAAAAGGTATCAAAAAGTATTTTGACGCATAAACAATATATAAATAATTTGAAACTGTTTGCTGTTGATAGTTGCTTTTATCTTATCACAAGAGTTCTTACCCGTAATTTTCTCTTTGACAAACTGACGTTAGCCATACCGAACTGAATCGGCTTGATCTAAGCAGGGTCATTGACTTTTTCTTTGCAATAAAACGATTTTAATTAATTAATTATTTTTAGAACACATTCCTAATCAAAACAAATGTGTGAACTGTGTATTAATATTTTATTATTATTGATAGTAGCCCCTTAACTATTCATTTACAAGCTCCTTACATACAATAAAAAGCTGAATGGTGTTTGCCATAATTTAAAGAAGAATGAGGGAGATAAGGCGATTGTTCATACATAGATTTAGAGTAACGCAATTGATTGATAAAAAATGTTATATACTAATATGTATTTTTTTTAATGGAAAGTTATTCATCGTATTGATTTGCTTTTTTTTTTTGTTTTCCCCTGCTTTGATACTATGTTTGTTGTTGAAACAAAATCTGAAAAAAAAAATTGTGACGTCATCTACGTAACGTTTGGATGCAGTAAGAGACCAGTTATAGCTATCATTGAAATCAATCCGGGAATTATTTAAATGGTTATAAGTGTTTCCTTTTGATTATAAATGCAAATTATGTACTGATCGATTGAAAATCGCTGAAAGAATTTTATTTTAGGAAAAGAGTGTAACTGAGCAGTTAATTTTTGCTAAAAATGCATATTTCTATTTTCCGGATAGAAATACATTTTCCTAAACAGCTTATTCTTTTATGCCAAGAAAATTACACAAGTCCGATGGTAGATTTCTGTCAGAAAAAATGTTTGAGCTGGTTTCCAATCAAGAAGAAAAATTCTATTACAGAAATATGTATTCAATGACAAAAATTTTCAATGATTGCTAAAAACGAACTGTCAAAAAAATTCCAACGATTGGTTTATTCTGAGTATAAAATTCAGCTTACGTAATATTTCTTCTAGTCGTGCGTCTGGCATTTTGAGAAACGAATATCTCTTAGTACCTCGAGAACGCCTTTTTGCGCAAAAATTTTTTGATATCGTTTAAACCTTGCTATAATGATACTCATAAATCATAATGTAGTTAGTTGATGTCCAAGAAATTTCACGAAAAACTAATCCAACAGCCAAATTTTTCACGGACAAAAATGGTAACGCAGAAGATCGTATACCTTCAAGTCTTTTCCTTTACCATCTGCTGTCTGTGAATAATTTGTAATTCTGCCAAAGATTTGATTCTCATTTTACACAGCACATATTAAAATTTTGTTTAACATCGTAAAATCTTGTAAGTTTACCAACATTTATTTTTATGATTTTTCAAGGTTTTAACTTTACCAATCGTACAAATTAGGTACTGAATAATCTCAATTTTACAACTAAGAGAGATACGATTCAAGAAAATCACAACAAAAACATTACTATTAGAAAAAGAGCCAAGTTCTCCTATGATGAAATTATGCTGGCACAAAAAGTACTGAAATGTAAAAGTGTACCAAGTTCTAAAGCTTGGCTTTAAATTTGTATAAATAAAATGCTTATTGTTTGCTTGGCAATTTTTCAATTAGCTTTAAAAATCGGTAATATTAAAAAAAATTGTAAAGAGAACATTCAACATTTTATTTATACAAATTTATAATTGATGAACAGTCAGAGAAAATGGGCGGTTACCACGCCCCTTGTCTAAAATTCTCAAATTTTAAATTTTTTCTTTTGTTTAAACTACCACGTCTCATTCTACCAAATTTTAAGGTTCTACGCCAGTTAGAAATGCTCTATAATATTTAATGAAAATTCAGCAGAAATGGGCAGTTGCCACACCCCCTATCCATAATTCTCAAATTTTAAATTTTGTATTTGGTATAACTTGCTAGCTTTACCATTCTACCAAGTTTCAAGATTCTACGATAATCAGAAGTGCTCTAAAAAATTTGATAAAATTTAGTGAAAATGGGCGGTTACCACGCTTCCGGCTAAAATTCTCAAATATAAAATTTTTTCCTTTATATAAACCACCAGCTCTACCATTCTACCAAATTTCAAGATTCTACGATAGTCAGAAGTGCGATTTTTTCCTTTGTATACACCACAAGTCCTATCACCATGTAAAATTTCAAATTT